>NC_048228.1:93779527-93798101 GCF_002007445.2 Ailuropoda melanoleuca
TTTATTTATTTATTTGAGAGATAGCAAGAGAGAGCATGGAGGGGGAGGGGCACAGGGAGAAGGAGAGAGAGAATCTCAAACAGACTCCCCATGGAGCGTGGAGCCCAATGTGGGGCTGAATCCCAGTACCCTGAGGTCATGACCCGAGCCGAAATCAAGAGCTTAGCTGCCTGAGCCACCCAGGCGCCCGCAGGGACATACTCAACTGAAACTCGCTCTTTTGTTTTTCTTCCTGTGAGTGTATGTCAATAAAGAACACAATTACTAGCTAATAGAGTCTTGTGATTTGGCATGAATTTCTGCAAAGGAGCCAATAGTTTTACTCACCACTGCTTTTGTATCATTAGAAAAAAATGTCAAGATGGTGCCTACAGAAACAGTTTTCACCTCATGAATTCTCTGAGAGAGAGTCTTGGGGACCACTGGTAGTCTCACAGACCACACTCTGAGAAGCACTGCTTTGTATAGACATGTCAGGTGTAACCATCAAACTGCCTACTTGTTACCGTGCACTCCTCGCCTCTGCATTTGGGGATATCTTCATTTAGGAATGCTCTTTTCTCTCACCTCTGCCTTCTTCAATGTGGTCTTATCCTCCCAAGGTATGATGTATTGGCTGAACCTCAAAGTGGATTTGATTACTACCACTCTGAGTCCTGACACTGTTTTGAACATCTCATAGTATAATTCCACATTGTTCCTCTAATGTTCCTCTAACCAAGTCCTCTAATTGTGTCATCACTGTTATAGTCTGAGCTTTCTAAAGGGGAGCTCTGTGTGCTATTGATCTTTGAAAAGTACTCAGTGCCTAGGAAAAGGTTCTGCACATATTACATGCCCCACATAAATACTTATTACATCAAAATGAATTAAATAAGATTTTATTAAATCTCATGGAATTATCTCCAGGAAGTTAATTTTAAAAACCTGCTTTTGCTGTATTTTAAGAAAGCTATTTTTATCATTAACCCTAAAAAATAGAATTAAGACTATTAAACCCAGTGACCTGGGTGACTTAATGCCAAATTTGATGATTTTGTTCGAGGTTGAGTATTCACTCCTTCACTCACTCATTTGTATTCCTTCATTAACTTTCGTTTTTAAACAAGAATATATTGGGGCATGTGGGTGGTTTAGTTGGCTAAGCATCTGCCTTCGGCTCAGGTCATGATCCCAGGGTCCTGAGATCTAGCCCTGCATAGAGCTAGATTTTTAAATCTTTAAAAAAACAAAATGAAATAAACAAAAATTTCTTCAGCTCCTACTATGTGGTAGTCATGACAGATATGACGGAAAACAAGACACGGCACCTCATCCAAAGGGCTTATATTTATTCAGAAACTATAATCATGATCACCAGCAAGAGTACGGCCCTCTCTAGTCATTTGGTAGAAAGAGTCCCTACCATCATAAAGTGCCTGAAGTGTAAATAGTGTAACTGAAGAGACATGTACGTCAAAAAATTACAACACAGTATTTTGGAAACTGTTACAGAAATAGGAACAATAAATGATGATGGCTCTGAAGAGGGAGCAAGTCATTCTGCCTGGAGATGTGAATGAGAGCATCACCCCTGAGATAACATTCAAACTAGATCTTAATTAAAAGAACTGTGGCTGCTGGAGAAGGAGACAAGGACAATTCTTGCAAAACCTAATGAGAGAAACTTGGAATTATGACAGATCCTATTTGTTCTCTTGATGATTAAAGCCCATAGGGGCAGGACGAGAGGGTATATGGAGGTAGGAGAGGAGGTTGGATTCTAGTTTAGGCTTAGATCATTCCAAGCTAGGTAAGCCAGACAAAGGAATTTGAATTTTATGTACAAGCCTAAGGGATCCGATGCCAATTTTTAAGAAGGATGGTGATGCGAACACCTCTGCTTTTCTGGCAGATCAATCTGATGACCAACGAGAAAATAATGAGTAGGTAGATAACGTAGAGAGAAGACTGGTTAAAGCGACACGCACGATTTTAAGTCAGAAATGCTGAAAACCCCAAACTAACATATCAGCACTAAAGAGTGAAGAAAAAGCCAGATTTGAGAGGCTTTCTGAAACAAATAGAACTGATGTGACTTGGCAATTATTTGGATCGTGGGAATGACGTAGAGGTAGGAGGGAAGGAGACATCAGCATTCACGTATTGAAAATCAGAGAAAATGCAGGGGCTCTTCACTAAGATAAGAAAAACAAATTCATGAGGTAGAATTGGTCAGCAGGATGTGGAGAGAATTTCCCTTTTAGATACAAGTTAGTCTTTAGGAACAAATAGTCCTGTGTCCCTACTCTAGTTTTTCCAACTATTGTACAGATGGTTCCCAACTTAGGATGGTTTGACTTACAATTTTTCGATTTTATGATGGTGTGAAAGCAATAGGCATTCAGTAGAAACCGTACTATGAATTTTGAACTTGGATCTTTTCCCAGGCGAGGGACATGTGGTACCATAACTCTCGGATGATGCTGGGCAGCCAGCCACAGCTCCGAGTCACCTGGCAATCACAAGGGTCAACAACTGATACACTGAGAACCATTCTGTGCCCAGACAACCATTCTGATTTTTGCTTTCAGTACAGCATTCAATAAATTATATGAGATATTCCACACTTCATTATATGATAGACTTTGTGTTAGATGATTTTGCCCAAGTGTGGGCTAATGCAAGTTTTCTGAGCATGTTTAAGGTAGGTGAGGCTAAGCTATGATGTTTGGTAGGTTAGCTGTATTAAATGCATTTTTGACTTATGAAATTTTCAACTTATAATGGGTTTATTGGGACAGAACCCCATTGTCAGTCAAGGAAGGTCTGTATATGATATTTTTATTTAATCTGTAAAATGGATATGCTTACTGTGCAGTAAAGAATTTCCTCTTGCCCCAGGAGGGGTCTGGCCTTAAACTTTAAACTCAGAATTTCCCAGGTAATAGGAGTCTTTGTTATTCATGGTTCCCACCATGCTCCTCAGAGCACACCTAATAGTTTTGTTTTGTTTTGTTTTGTTTTNGTAATAGGAGTCTTTGTTATTCATGGTTCCCACCATGCTCCTCAGAGCACACCTAATAGTTTTGTTTTGTTTTGTTTTTATTTATTTGACAGAGATAGAGAACAGCCAGCGAGAGAGGGAACACATGCAGGGGGAGTGGGAGAGGAAGAAGCAGGCTCATGGCGGAGGAGCCTGATGTGGGGCTCAATCCCAGAATGCCGGGATCGCGCCCTGAGCCGAAGGCAGATGCTTAACGACTGAGCCACCCAGGCGCCCCCACACCTAATAGTTTATATTAAGGAAGTGAGTCTTGGTGGATTCCTTGGACCACGGTGTATGCCAATCAATCAATCAGGGCTACATAATAAAGCCCTAATAAAAAATGAACACGGAAGCTCAGGCAATCTTCCCAGACTGTTCATACTCTGTTCATATTGTCACCTATGAATGGCAGAGGGTAAAGCAGGCTAAGGACAACTTCTGTTGTGAAGATTCACATTGGTAACCCTTCTATATGCCACCCTATGCATATTTCCTTCGACAGTTCTAATTTGTATCCTTTCTCTATAATAGATCATATCTCTGAGTATCATAGCTCTCTGTGATTTCTGTGAGACTTTCTGGTGAATCCTGAAAACAGGTTGATTTGGGGAAGCTTCTGAATTTGCAGTTAGTGTCAGAAGTGAATATGGTCTTCTATGAATTTCTCCCTCTAACGTTGTGGTTGGATCCTGACTCCTTATATTTGAGTTAAAGGTCTTNAGTTCTAATTTGTATCCTTTCTCTATAATAGATCATATCTCTGAGTATCATAGCTCTCTGTGATTTCTGTGACACTTTCTGGTGAATCCTAAAAACAGGTTGATTTGGGGAAGCTTCTGAATTTGCAGTTAGTGTCAGAAGTGAATATATTCTTCTATGAATTTCTCCCTCTAACGTTGTGGTTGGATTCTGACTCCTTATATTTGAGTTAAAAGTTCTCGGGCACACGTGGCAGTCTGGGGAACTGTGCCTTCACCTTCACAGTTGGCTTCACTCCAGGTGCTCACAGACTTTTGTGGATTTACTAGTTTATTTTATAAATGTTTGCACAAACTATATAATAGACACGGTATGTGGCAATGGAGCTGGAACAGTAAAAATATACGTAGACTCAGACCTCATGAAACATGGAACCCGGGAATGATTGAGGTCAGGCAGGTGCAATGAACCAAATGTTGGTGTCCCCCCCACCCCACAAATTCATATGATCCATGAATCATCCTAATTCTCAATGTGATGGTAGTAGGAGGTGGGGCCTTTGGGACGGAATTAGGTAATAATGATGGAACTATCACAAATGGTATTAGGATCGTCTGCAACCAAGAAGAGAGTCTTCCCCAAAACCCAACCATGCTGCTAGATCTCAGGCTTCCAGCTTCCAGAACTACGAGGGGAAAAAAAATTCTGTTGTTTATAAGCTACCCAGTCTAGGGCACTTTGTCATAGTAGCCATTTGGTTTATAAATATAAACATGGGTGTCATCAACATCAAGATGATATTTGAATTCATAGATATGGGTGAAGTCATATGAAAAGGGTTTTTATACAGAGTCCTTGAGTCAAGAAGCAAAAGATCTCTTTAAGATCAAAGTAAAACCAAAGATCCTAGAATGGAAGAGGTGGGTTATTCTATACCTGCTTCTCACCTGTAATTGGGAGTGTACAACTGAAACACACGATCTGAAGTCATCCAAATAATAGTTTATTCCCAGGTGGCTAGGTAAAGGAAACCCCAAATTGACACCTCCTTAAAATATTTGCAGCAAACATAAGAGAAACACATATACAGAGAGAGAAGTGTCCATAAATGCTGATGGGGAGGTTCATTTTATTTTTCTTATAGACCACGCATCACTGGATTATAACATGTTGCCATTGCAAATACATCTTTGGCCCCGGTGATCTTCTGGAATAAACCATCTCACTTTTAGCATTTGAAATGGGCATGTTAGCAAGGCAAATTTTCTGAATCTCAAATGCATTTTTTTCTGCTTTGAAAGTGCGTTCGCATCTACTTCTGATCACTTTATAAATGTCGTGCACAAAAATAAAAGAAATGATCATATATTTCATACCCCAACACACTGCAATAAAAAGTAAGCCTGGAGGATGGAAGTCATGGCCAAAATTTTGGTTGAAATTAATTTTTGCAGGTGACTTCATTACTGTTGTTCCCTCTGTGGTTTCCTAGCGCCCATGTTACAAAAGCTCACGCTAAGCCTTTAGAGGGTCTGATGCTATGGACAGAGGGAGCAAGATTTAATTTCTCAAGATGGTAAAACATGTGAAAATGGGTAATTGACTAAGCAACTGAAGTGTGATATTATCCTTCCCTCCTTGTCTTCATTTATTCCTTCGTATTAAGTACTGATTCAGCCTCGTTTAACAAGTGGCCCAGAATATGAAAACACTCTTGGATTTTACCTTATGCACAAAACAGAACATCTCTTGGAAACTTTTTTCTTTCTTTTTTTTTTTTTAGAAAATCAATTGCTGTAGTAGAACAATACTGGAAACAACTTATGATTCACTAAACAAAACGTCACTGCCTTTCTAGTATTGGAAAAAGTAACGATAACATGTATTTTCGAAAAGAAGACTGTGCAGTGCAGATTAACCAATTTTCAGCAAACTGAAGCATTCCATATGCTAATATAGACAAAACACTTAGCATTTCCTGTTGTGCTCAACGGTGTCAGTCAGCCCCGAACATTTATTGAACACAGGAAGAGTACGGGGTGAACTGGAGATCTCGGCTTTGTTTCATACCTTCTATTAACTTCCCTGCTACGGAAATTGTCTTTGTGGGCTTTTCTCTGCTGTGTAAACTTACCCATCTCAAGGCACAGATTGATTGTATTGAGACTGGATGATTAAAAGTAGACAAATATTGAAAACGCACAAAATATTATTCTATGACTGTAATTGTTCAGCAAACATTGATAACAGGGCTTTGTGTTAAATCCTACATTATGGGGCACCTGGGTGGCTCCATCAGTTAAGAGGTGGACTCTGGGTTTTGGCTCAGGTAAAGCTCTCAGGGTCCTTGGTTTGAGCCCAAGTGGAGTCTGTCTGCCCTCAGCGGGGAGTCTGCTTGGGATTCTCTCTCTCCTTCTGCCCCTCACCCTCTCACATGTGCGTGCATGTGCTCACTCACTCTCTCTTTATCAAATTATTAAGTAAAGCTTTAAAAAAAAAACAAAACCTCTGCAATTGGACAAAAATTCAAAAGTGAGATGAGCGAGCAGAAGGCAAGCTGAGGGCACAGCACAAGCTAACACCCTCTTCCCCCCCAACCCCTGGGTGGTGACAGTCCTCAGGCACTCCTGGTTGCCCTGGGACAAAGGAAAGGGAAACACAAATACTTAACTGATTGATATCACGGTCCTGCACGACAGGAGTCTCTCTCCTTTTGCAGCTGTCTTAATGATTTGCAAGAAAAAGAGCAATCTCCGGAAACCTATAGACTCAATTTCCTGGAGCCCTAACACCACCCTACTTTCCATAGGATAGAAAATCTATTATCAGTCACTCCTCATAACCACAGTGCAGCTCGTCCTACCCAGGGGTCCTGTCCCCATGCTTTAATAAAACCACCTTTTTGCACCAAACATGTTTCAAGATTCTTTCTTGGCCATCTGCTCAGAACCCCACCACTTCAGACCACATCAAGACGATCAGACCTCACTGGGGCATGAATTTCTTGTGGCCTGACTGCTCTGATTTCATGCCCATAGCCAGAGAACTAGGATTCAGGAGCGCTCAAAAACACAGTAGCTTCAGCTCGAATACGTAGTTTGTACATTGCCATGTCACATCTTCCAGAATTGCTTTTGGGTTTTATTTTGTTTAAAATATAAAGAATATCAGAGGCTCATATGTCACATTTTACACTTTTATTTAAATATTTTTTTAAAATAAAGATTTTATTTATTTGTCAGAGACAGAGAGAGCACAAGTAGGGGGAGCAGCAGGCAGAGGGAGAAACAGACTCCCCACTGAGCAGGGAGCCTGATGCGATATGAGACTCAATCCTGGGACCCTGGGACCATGACCTGAGCTAAAGGCAGATGCTTAACTGACTGAGCCACTCAGGTGTCCCTAAACAATATTGTTTTTAAGGTTCTTTTATTTTTATTAATCTTTTTGTATTTTTACACACTCACACACACACACACACACACACGGAACAAGAGTTTATGTTTTTGTTTGATGTTTTTTACAAAGGCATTTCAATAATCATTGATAACCAAACTTAAAATATCATCAGAGCTGATTTTTAAAGAATTTAAGAAAATTTAAGAAATAATGTTGATATACTAAATCATTGCTTTTTTTTTTTTTACTTTTGATTAACTAGATTTTACTGAAAAGAGGATATATGCATGTGGAAAAAAAATGAGGGAGGGAAGAAAAGAAAAACAATGAAAGGAAATATCCATTTTTCCCCAGAAGCCTCAGGTCTGTCTGCTTCCTGGAAGCATTTGCTGTCAATAGTTCATTGTGCCTCCAGAAATATTCTGTGCATATAAAGCATATATAATATATGCAATGCCTCTTTAAAGTTTTTACTTTGAAATAATTTTAGATTTACTGAAAAGTTGCAAAAATAGTACAGAATGTTCATGCATATCTTTTACTAATTTTCTCTCATGCTGAAGACTTGTGGGAAAATGGTACAATTACCACAACCAAAAATTAACAGGCCAAGAATATATTCGCTAAATGACACATTTAAATTTCAGTGGTCCTCTGCCCCGAGTGTCTTTTTTCTGTTTTAGGATACAATCTAGGGTCCTACAATGTTTTTAGTTATGTCTCCTTAGTATTCTCTAATCTGGGACGCTCCTCAGTCTTTTATTACTTGATATTTTTGATGTGAACTCCTCAGTTATTTTAAGAGAATGTTTTCTGAGTTCATCTGGTGTTTCTCATGATTAGGTTGTATTTATATATTTTCATCAAGAGTAGCATGTCTGTTTCATATGAGAGGTATATGATGCGGATATATTTTAATACCGATGTTGCACGTTGATGTTATAAAGTTTTAATACAGATTTGAGTATATTGCACACATTTCTTGGATATTTTCTTAACTTAGCATTTTCTTTCAGCATACCATTCATCTTTATGCGTATGTGGTATTCAATTGCACTATAAGCCACAGGTGATTTAATTGGTCTACTATTGTTGAACATTCAGGTTATTTCTGGTCTTTTTAATTTAATTTTTTTTTAAGTAAGCTTCATGTCCAAGATGGGGCTTGAACACGGAATCTCAAGACCAAGAGTCCCATGCTCCACTGAATGAGCCAGCCAGGCACCCGGGTCTTTTAAATTTTGAATAACAATGCTGGAAAGGACATTATTTTAAATGCATTTGTGCATGTTTGTGTATATACATGCAGGGTAAATTTCCAGAATTGGAATTGCGGGGTCAAAGTTGATGTGCATGTTAATTTTGATGATATTGACAAATTTCTTGACAATGTACATACCCCTCCTTAGCCATGTAGCAGGGAACCTATTTTCTCACATGCAGGCTAGCACTTTTTGATCTTTGCTACTATGATAAGAGAAAAGTGGTGCTTTATTATTGTTTCATTTTACATTTCTTCTATGATGTTTATCTGTTAAAAAACTATTTTAGTTTTATGTGAAATAAGTCAGCAGGAGAAAGACAAATGCCATATGATTTCACTCCTGTGTGGAATTTAAGAAACAAACAGATATATAGAAAAACAGAGTCTTAACTATAGGGAGGAAACTGGTAGTTGCCAGAGGGGAGGGGAATGAGTGGGTGGGAGAGACAGGTGATGGGGATTAGAGAGTACAGTTATCTTGAGGAGCGCTGAGTAATATAGAGGATTATTGCATCACTATATTGCATACCTGAAAGTAATATGACACTGTGTATGTTATCTCCACTGGAATTAAGAAACAAAATTTAAAATTGCAATTTTTGTTACTCTTTATTCTTATCCTTTGCCTATTTTTCTACTGAGTCTTTAGCCTTTTTCGTATTAAAAGGATTCTTTAAATAGTAAGGCAATTAATCCGTTGGCATTTAGTGCAAAGGTTTTCCTCAGTCTTTCATTTGATGTTGACTCCCTTTGGAGCCCTCTCCTGTGATAGGTTATTGATTCTCAGAATGGCCGATAAGCAACATGTTTCTCAATGTCAAAGATCTCTGGAAACCTTTCTATAAAACTACTTGTAGTCATAATATGATATAATTCTCCCCTTTTATATTAATAAATGTTTCTTGTTTAAAGCCCAACATTGGGTTAAGATGATTTAAATGCATTTTGTGACTTATTTGCTTGTTTTGCTTTAAGCCTAAGGAATTATACTATCAAAGAATTAGCAAAATGGTAAAAGTTTTTATCTGTCGAAAACTTTCACCATTACACTCACATACATTTTTGGTCAATTTATTGACTATTGTAATTGACTGTAGTCTGAAAACAGTAATTCTTCAACCTGTGCTATGGAGTAAAATGAAACAATGGCTGCTTACCTGTATATGTATGTACCTATCTATACATTCTTAAATATATAGATATTTATGTATTTATGTTTATATAGAAAAGTACGGAAGTCATTACCTGACAAATGTGCTCTCTTGGATATCAGATGCTCCCAACCTGGAAAAGACCAATAATTTTCTCTCGGAAAATATATAGTCTAAAAAACTAGACTTTTGGCAGTGTTCTCCAAAGTAAAAGTGATTCCTGCTCAAAAAGAATTAAAGAAGTATCTTTGGTATCTTTCTTATTCTTTTTTTTTCCTTTATTTTGAGCTCTAGAACCTTCCACATCCTACCTTCATCAGAGCTCATTTATTTATTTATTTTTTTTAATTAATTTTATTTTATTATATTATGTTAATCACCATACAGTACATCCCCTGATTCTGATGTAAAGTTTGATGCTTCATTAGTTGCGTATATCACCCAGTGCACCATGCAATACATGCCCTCCTTACTACCCATCACCAGAGCTCATTTATTTTTGACATAATAAGTGCCAGGTATGGCTGTGCCTGGTTTCTGAACTTGAGGCCAAGGAACATTGGGTTATTGAAAAGAGAGATCTGTTGGAACTGGTTGAATCCTGGACTGGAGTCATGATATTCAGTGTTGGACAATGTCTACATAACATGGGAACGTCCAGCCCTCCCTCATCACCAGCCTGTGTAGCCTCCCCCACAGCTGGAGCCCTTGGCATGCTGCTGATTGTTCAGCCTGGTCCCAGGCTCTGGGACAAACTCTGAGCTTTGACAAGGAAGAGTTGCCGAGTTCTCAGTCCGTGTTTCTTACTCTTGGCTGCTGATGGGGGAAAGGGGAGCTAGAATTTGGTATTGGTAATTAGGAGGCCAGAGACTGCATTTTATTATTATATGTGACTCAGATGGCAGTTGGCACTTCCAAGGACCCTCAGAAATTTGGTTAAATTTGTTTCCAACTATAATGTATGTGGCCTGACAGCAGACACAATTTCCTTACATTTTCTCGGATTTCTTACAGTTGACATCCTCATGCTTCTCTCTGTTCCTATCCTGCTGGTTCTGTTCTTTGCCCAGAGAGCACACATACAAAAGTCCTCTTCCTTTACTGATTCCAGAAGAAAGCTGCACAAGCATTTCATGAAAGTTTTGTATATGGGGAGAAGAGTGTCATTGAGATGGGTCACATAAAGAGCAATTAGCCTTCTGATAAACTTCTTATGGTCCTATAAGTTTTATACATTTAGCATTTTCCTTGTAGAAATGAAAACCTTGGACCCAAGGAGGTTAAGTAAACTGACTAAGGTCATAAGACTAAAAAAGTTTCAGAATCAGTATTAAACCCCAATCCTTCTGAGTACCTTATGCTATCTATTACTAATATTTGCCTCTTTCCAATCATCATGTTTTACTTTAATGGGATTGAGTACATGTGTGTGTATAAATTTATAAAATCAGTTTTGAGTGAAAAAGATATAAATACATAAATGCAATAAGAATATGGTTTATTTTTACAAGCAACACCAAAGTAGACTTTTAACGTTAATGGAAATCTAAAGGACATCATTTTTTTAACTATTAATACACAGCTCCCTAGGCATCCAGAGTAGCTGTAATAGGTTATGTCTAAAAATGAAAGGGAAAAAGATAAAGATGAACTAAATCACCATGTGAAGAGAGATGCGTTTGAGTATTTTACCAGCCCTAGTCCACTTAATTTATGAAACCTAATAATATCCCAGGTTTAGATGGGAATTCTGACTATTAAATAGCAGAATAATATATGCCGGTGCGTATCAGGCCTCAGAGGGTATATTGACTTACGGTCAATATAGAAAGGGTATATTGACTTATACATCTTTCTGTGTTAAAATATTTAGAAATATCATCAGTTTGAGTACTGTGTGTAATTTTCCAACATTTCTGTCCTTACATAACTTTTGTCTTTGATGGAGTGGTTCTTTTTCTAGCATTCCCAAGACAGCAAAATATTTAACGCTGTGGATTGATTAATATTATAAACAAATGTAATTTATGTAGAAATGCACCAGCAAATGATTCCTGTGCTCATCCTTGCATAAACAATGTACTCGTTCTGTTACAGAATTTTACTTTTCTAAACAGAAGTCTCCCTGGGCAATCGACAGCTGTTTCTATAGGATGGTAATTAATGTTTTTTTCCCCATTAAAAAGGAATGCTTTGCATTCTTATTAAAAAAAAGAGATTAGTACTAGGATTCATGTTATTTCCTAATTTTAAACCAGCTTTACTGAAACATGTTAGATATAGATGAGATAATTATACAGTCCAGGAATACCCTGGAGAAAAAATATGTGGCTCTAAAGCAGTAGTTTCCAACCTTAGCATGCATCAGAATCACCTAGAAGGTTTGTTTAAATATTCAGTTTCTAATTTAGTAGGTATAAGGCTAGGCCTGATAGATAATTTATGCTTTTAGCAATCTCCCAAGTGATTCTGATGTTGTTGGTCCAGGGACCACACTTTAAGAAACACTGCTCTAAAGGAACTATTTTTCAAATAAAGACACCACATTTTAAGGGCACCTGGGTGGCTCAATCGGTTAAGTGTCTGACTTCAGGTCAGGTCATGATCTCAGGGTCCTGGGATTAAGTCCCCCCCTCAGGCTCCCTGCTCCGTGGGGAGTCTGCTTCTCCCTCTTCCTTTGTCTCTGCTGCTCCCCCTGCTTGTGCTTTCTCTCTTTCTTTTTCAAATAAATAAGATCTTAAAAAAAAGTCACACTGTCCCAACTTTTCCTCTTGCTTCTCACATTTCTAAGAAAGAGGGAGTGCTATTGAAATACGAATTTCTGATCTTTCTACTCATTCCCTCTCTCACTCTTCGCTAGGCCAGCTTAGATTCTTGACTCACTCCTAGTTCTAGCACCTTAGCTTGAACCTCGCCGGACAAGTCTTCAATGTAATCAGGAAAGAGCAAGGAACCCCATTTGGACTCATGTAGCACCCTAAAAACTACCTTGACATCAATAAAGTTAATGTTTGGGTCTTCACTTAGTTGTAGCACTCTGGAGTGGAGATGGTATGAGTGATTGAATTTAGACATGAAACCCCACCTTGAATTTTTGAACCTGACACTTCAGACGTTTTAAATGGCATTTTAATGGTAAACCGAGAAACCAAACTTCAGCTCTGTTTTTAATTTCCCTTCTCAGTGTCCTGCATTGTGGCATTCTCTAATCTGAGTGGACAATACTCATGTGGGTGCATATGTTCAATTCACTAATTATTTATTGAGGTCCTATCATCCTGAGGTACTATTACAGATTCTTCAAAAGTTACGAAGATGAATTTAAACATAGTATATGCAAAACACATATGTTCAGGGAAGAGAATAAGAAGAAAAACCAATGCTAAGAAGAGGTGCTATTTGGAGCATGAGCAAAGAAATCTNTATGCAAAACACATATGTTCAGGGAAGAGAATAAGAAGAAAAACCAGGGGCGCCTGGGTGGCACAGCGGTTAAGCGTCTGCCTTCAGCTCAGGGCGTGATCCCGGCGTTGTGGGATCGAGCCCCACATCAGGCTCCTCTGCTGTGAGCCTGCTTCTTCCTCTCCCACTCCTCCTGCTTGTGTTCCCTCTCTCGCTGGCTGTCTCTATCTCTGTCAAATAAATAAATAAAATCTTTAAAAAAAAAAAAAAGAAGAAAAACCAATGCTAAGAAGAGGTGCTATTTGGAGCATGAGCAAAGAAATCTGGGGGGGGAGGTGGTGTGAGATCATATGCAGTTGACAAGCTAAGGAAAAGTGTGCTGTAAGAAGCAATATTTGATATGGGCATTGACTGATAGTCATGGAAAGGAAGGGAGCTAGAGAGATTCATAATGACCAAAGGACATTGTATAAGAAAAAAAAGGTAGAAAGCACAAAAGGGAATGATTTTAGGAGAGTAATTTTTGTATGCCCAAAGGTGAGAAAGAACTTTGGAGAAGAATGGAGTGGTAGACAAGGAGATTCTCTACTCACATCCCACTCACTTGCCCCACTGTGAAGATTTTGGCCAAAAGACAGCCTTCACCTGACAGTGCCTTTGAAGGCTGCCTCATGGCAGAGAATGGCCTTGCCCAAGGTTACACCCACACCCTAGGGGGATACAAAGGCAAGATCCTTTAAGCTTGATGAGGGTCACTCTGGCAATATTCTCATGTGAGTTCCCTGCTGAGTTGGCCAAAATTTTGTCAGGCCTGCATCCATTTGACTTCTTCCCCTGCTCCATCCTTCCCTATGCAGGTGTTGATCCCTAGTAAATGTTTTGTTAATTGATACCTACGCTGGGGAGGATCTCAAATTCCAGTGAGGCAGATATTCCTACTTGGTTCTACAGACAATCAGGAATGACTTGAGTCTATCTTGAAGTCAAGTGATATGCTTGGAGATGTATCTTAGGAAAAGAAATTCAACAAGACTGTGTATAAATGAGATTGAAGGAGAGGAAACCGGAATAGAGACAGGTGAAAATTTTTGCTATGAACAAAGAAGGTGTACCGAATGCCTGCAAGAAGGTGTTAAAGGAAAATTAGAGTTGAATGTGAAAGACATAGAAAAAGAGGAATTGCAGAACTCAGGAATTGATAGGATATGAGAGTTGAAGGGTGAAGGAAAGGGGGAACCCAGGTTTTTTCCTAAGGTTCTGAGCTTGAGGGACAGTGAATGTGGTAGGGCCATTAATAAAAATAAGGGAGTCAAGTCAAGTAGTGTTTGGATTTAGAAAGAAAGATAATCTATTGTCCATGGCTTTGGGTATGATTCTGTAACTCACCTTTCTGCTGGTGTCCTCTTCATATGGCAATAAATTAGGACATATTAATAGTCATAGTCCGAATGGCAGCACTAGCTCCTATGTCTTCTCCAGTTATTTCTGGACATCCACAAGATCCTCTCATGTGTCCAGTAACAGATTTTTCATGTTCTTGTGCTCTGGCCCTCCAAAGAGAAACACACCCCTTAAGATGCTGAATCCCAGAGCCCTGCATACCTCAAACCTGCCCAACCAGGTGCTGAATTGGTCATTTTAAACATTATGAAGTACGTAATTCAGTAGTGGTTAATTGCATTCACAGTGTTGTGCAACCTTCCCCATTACTTCCAAAACTTTGGGTTTTTAAAACCAGTTAATTAATTAATTAATTTTAATAAGCCTTATTTTTTTTTAGAGCAGTTTATGTTAACAGCAAAATTGAATAGGAAGTACAGAAAGTTCCCATGTATTTTCTCCCTAACACATGCACGGCCTCCTCTATCATCAAAATCCTATTACCAGAGTGGTATGTTTGGTACAATCTGTAAATCAACACTAACACATCATTACCACCCAAAGTCCTTAATTTAAGTTAGGTTTTACTCTTGGTGTGCGGTCTGTGAACTTCTGTCTTCCATCTATTTGTCCTTCTCTTCTCCACATGCTCCTGGCAACCACTGGCATATTTACTGTTTCCATAGCTTTGCCTCTTCCAGAATATATAATTTGTCATATAGTGTGTAACCTTTTCAGATTGGCTTTTTTTTTCACTTAGTGATATCTGTTTAAGGTTAAAGACCTGGTTCTTCCAGGTCTTTTTGTGTCTTATAGCTCATACTTTTTTAGCACTGACTAATATCCCATTGTATGAATGTACTGCAGTTCATTTTTCCATTCACCTACTGAAGAACTTTGTGATTGCTTCCAAGTGTTGGCAGCTATAAATAAAGCTGCTGTAAACATCCATGTACAGGTCTTTCTGTGAACATGTTTTCAACTCATTTGGATAAATGCCAAGGAGTACCATTGCTGAATCATATAATAAGGGTATGTTTAGTTTTGTAAGAAACTGGTAAAACTGCCTTCCAAAATGATTATACCATTTTGCATTCCCACCAACAATGAATGAGAATCCCTGTAGCTCCACATTTTTGCCAGCATTTGATGTTGTCAGTGTTTTGGATTTTAGCTATTCTAATGAGGTATGTAGCTGTTATAATTGACAGCTGTCTGATGATATATGATGTTGAACTTCTTTTCCTGTGCTTATTTGCCATCTATATATCTTCTTTGTTGAGATGTCTGTGTTTAGATCTTTTGCTCATTTTTTAATGGAGTTTATTTTCTTACTCTGAAAACTTAAGAGTTCTTTGTATGTTTGGATACCAGATTTCTATCCCAAATATGTTTTGTAAATGTTTCTCCTAGTCTGCGGCTTAGGACGTGTAGTGTTTTCTTTATCCACAGAGAGTGTAATTATTAACCCAAACTCCCTGGCTCCTGGCAATCCCCAATCTACTTTCTGTTTCTATCAATTTTCCTATTTTAGGTGTTTCTTTAAATGGAATCATATAATATGATTGGATATAAACCAATATAAGCCCTTTGTGGCTGGTTTATTTCATCTCTTACAATGTTCTCAAGCTTTACCCATGTTGAAGCATTCTTTCATCGCTAATATTCCATTTTATGTATATATATCATTTTATTGTCTGTTTGTCTCTGGATGGACGCTCAGGTTGCTTCCACCTTTTGGCTATTGGGAACAATGCTGCAATGAATATGTAAGTTTTGTTTGAGTCCTTCTTTTTAATTCTTTTAGTTATGTAATTGGGAGTGGAATTGCTGAGTCATGGTAGTTCTTCGTTTAGCTTTTTAAGGAACTGCCAAACTGTTCCCCACAGAAGATGCACCATTTTCTGAATTCCCTCATGTTTATTCCTGTGAAGGTGTCATAATGCCCTCCCCTCCACTCTGCTGACTCTTGTCAGTGTGGATCCTGAGGGAGCATGCCAAAGCCATGGACCTCAAAGGCTCCCTCTTGATATCTTTCCTCCACGTCTCAGACCTAGTTCACAAAGAAAGTTGGGGAACAATGACCTATTTTGAATCTGCCATATTTGAACCAGTGGGCATTTTGATGCTGCTATTGGAAAACTAAGGTAGCTTTAATTTTGCACTTAGGATTATAACTTTTTAGTTGACATTTTGCATTCATTTGTTATATTTATTGTCTGCCTACCATGGGACACACTCTACAGCAATGAGGGGGAAAATCAGTGAACAAACAACACATTCTATCATTGTGAAGCTTATAGTACAATATAGGAGACAGAAAATAAATAAAATTTTGAGAGGGCAAGACAATTTAGGTAGAAACTTGTGTCATTCTATAAAGTGATGCAATAGAGGGTATCTTAGTAAGAAACTATGATGGGTAGGGTGACAGTGAACGCCTGTCTGAAGTGATTGTGGAAAGGAGACTCAAAGGACTAGAGAAAGTCAGGTATGTGAAGAAAAGATGGGGGCCATTCTGAGGCATAAGGAAGAGCAGAGGCAGAGTCTTTAAGATAGAAAAGATCTCGGCATGCTTGAGGTACATAAAGGGCAGTGAGTCACAGCGAACAAGCAAAGAGAGGCACAAGAAGAGTTAGACAGGCAGGCAAGACTCCATGCAGCATCGAGAGTTCAGGACTTGGTGGCCATGTGGAATTCATTCTGAGGGCAATGAGAAGGTTCAGACAAGATACAACCTGATGAAATTGCAATGTGATGTGTGTTCTCAGTACTGATTCTTCTGCCATTATATTCGGGATTCCAGTCATGCTCAGGGTGGTCACACTGCCCTGAACATGCCTAAGAGAATTTCTCTGGGTTTTCTCTTTCCTTTTCCTTTAGAATTGGAAGGGTGTTTTAGGGTGGTGTCCCTGGTCTACTCTTTAAAAACATTGAAAGTTCATGGTCTTAGAGTTCATTGTATTCTTTCCCCAAAAGGCACCTTCCACAACTCCAAGTCACCAGAACCAAATAAAACCAATCAGGTTACCTTTAACATTAATTTGGAATTGGGATTCAGGGCTTATAGACAACTAGTTGCAAATAGGAAGCTAAAGTCTTAGTGGCAGCCTTATGTGGCTCATATGTATGCCGTTTCAGAGANGGAACAATTATGTCAGCTCAGAACTACTGATCCTGATTTCAACACCTTAACATCTACTTATCACTTTCTGTGTTCTCTGCCAGGACACGTGTTAGATTTACCAACTTGAATTCACAAAGTAAGATTGTGACATTTTTTTAAATGAATATTATAAGGCAAATACTTCTCACCGTTGATATTACAGATGTGGTTCTTTTTATGTACACAATTCATTGAAGTACAAAATGCACAGAGAAAGGTACGGCTAGGATTCTCACATGGTCAGCGTCCATATCACCTGCACCCAGATCAAGACGCATAAATTAGCAGCACCCCACATTCCACCCCGGGTCCCTTCCAGGCACCGGGCACGTCCCCAGTGATCACGAACCCGGCTTCTACCTTCTCTGATGAATTTAGCCTGCGTTTGAACTTTGTGTAAATGGAATCGTATAGCGCTCAGACTTCTGTGCTCATGTCCTTTCACTCAGTGGTGTTTCTAGAAAGTCCATCCATTGTATTGCATGTACCTAGAGTCTGCTCATTTTCATTGTTGTAGCNCCTATTTATGATGTTGTCCTGCTCAATTTCACAGTCTGCTTGAACTCTGCTTTCTCTGAACATAAATGAGAATGAGGGATAGAAAACAAAAGGGGAGGAAAAACAAGCTCTTCTCCCCGNTCATGTTATCATTGGGGCTTGTTATTAGCCATGCTGCTATGAACCTCTTGCACATTATGTGGGAAGATAGGATTCTTTTCTGTGTGTATATACTTATATACCTAGGTGTGGTTACTTCTAGATAAACTGACTGATGATTTAAAGAATAAGGAGATGGTGCAACATATTCCCAAATTTAATGTTTTCTCATAAGTTGTGTCAAAAACCCCTTATAGATTGTTGTAACATTAAATGTGATCTCTTTCTCTCTCTCTCTCTCTCTCTCTCTCTCTCACACACACACACACACACGTGAGACTTAATACAATGACTGCCACACAATAGACACTTAATAAAGGTTCTTTGAATGGGTAGACATAAAGGGTTAAACAAATCGGTGGTTTTAAAGGCAATGATGTGTTCAAATATTGCTTTTATCTACTTAAATATATAACTTTGAAAGCTCA
>NC_048228.1:93798201-93803856 GCF_002007445.2 Ailuropoda melanoleuca
CTGGCAATACAAAAGGTGATACTTTATAAATGAGCTAAAGGGAGGGACACGGGCTCTTTCAGGAGGAAAGTGTGTGCTTCCCTGAAACTATGCAAATACAGTTTTTAAAAAAATTTTTTAAAGATTTATTTACTTAAGAGAGTGAGTGAGTGAGGGAGAGAGAATGAGCGAGTGAGAGAGAGAGCACAAGCAGAAGGGAGGGATAGAGGGAGAGGGAGAAGCAGACTCCCTGCTCAGTGGGGAACCAGACACAGGGCTCATCCCAGGACCAGACCCAGATCCCAGGACCATGGGATAATGACCTGAGGTGAAGGCAGATACTTAACTGACTGAGCCACCCAGGCGCCCCTGCAAATACATTTTAAAAACTCTGATATTACTTGGTTTCCACATACACACGTCTCCATCCACATCCACTCTGTGCATACATGTACATGCACACGGCATATACACACATGAATACGACATATACTGTTTCTCACTCATGCATAAACATGTTTCCTCCCAAACGGCTGGGGTTGGAGGAATAATATAGTTTGGTGTTGGACTGTATTTCCGGGATGCCATTCTATTAGCCCTATTTAGACCATTGATGGATGGTGAACTTCAGCATGGTATTATTTGACTGATACAGGGATGTGTAGGTAAAGTGTGTTTGTATGTGTGAAATTACTCTCTCACACAGTCACACACTCACATACACGCTCCAAAAATGATTAATCTGGGGGGATCCATTTCAGCAAAGATGGTGACCATTTTGTGAGACTAGAAAGGGGGAGTGGGGTAAGAAAAGGTCTCAATTAAGGAATATGAGGCATGTAAATAAATGAGAAACAGATGTTTACTGGAAGTCCTGATTTTCCTTTTTCAAGATTTTATTTATTTATTTGACAGAGAGACAGCCAGTGAGAGAGGGAACACAAGCTGGGGGAGTGGGAGAGGAAGAAGCAGGCTCCCAGGGGAGAAGCCTGATGTGGGGCTCCATCCCAGAATGCCAGGATCACGCCCTGAGCTGAAGGCAGGCGCTTAATGACTGAGCCACCCAGGCACCCCTGATTTTTTTTTTAAATCCTGCTTTGTTGATTATCAAGTCACAAGTAGAGAATATGTACTCTCTAATATGAATAGTGATAATGATGATAAATATTAAAGGAAAATAACCAACCAATCCAAATTTTGTTACAACCATTGGGATTGTTCTAGGAAGGGACCTAGATTTTTATGATGATTTGATGATGAACTGTTCCTTGGTTTTCTCCCTAATCTATCTCCACGCACATCTGCTCCGCAGACACACAGTCTCTGCTTGCCCCCACCCTACCCCCAATCCACAAGGACTTTTTTTTTTTAAATAAAACTGCTGCAGTTGGAGAAATAGGGAAAAGAGGTAGATTTTAGAGAGGAACGTAAAAGATTCCAGAGTGTTATATATAGTCTTCTGAGCCTGACATCTATCTTTCGGTTGTTCATACATCTCATTTCACTATAAAGGTTGCATTTTAAAAAATCTCATACTCCCTTAAACAGTTATTTTAATGTGTTTAAAGGGTGTCCTTTAATATGTATATATTTTTGTCAAGTGTTACACAAACATCTATTAAATTCATATAAATGATATATTGTAGGTTTCATACTGTATTTTACTTTTTTCCAGTAGACATTAAGTTTTTAAGACCAAACTATATTGCCAAGTTTATAAAAAAAATGTGTACCTTCTACTTACTGAATAATTCTTTAGGTGTGCAGCACCATTTTTGCCTGTCCACTCACTCCATGATGGACACTCAGGTTACCTCCAAACCTTACCAATCTAAGCAGTGCTTTGGACCAGTCCTTATGAAGTGTGTCAGAATTTCCCTGGAATAAGCATTCTGGACTGGTATACTATGATATGTAAAAATGTAATATGCAAATACATGAATATATAAATATATGTATATGCATATGTAAATATATCATTATATTTATATATTATATATGTGAATATAGTCTGATAGTGCTGGATTTCTTTCCAGAATTCCTACGCCAGTTGTCATCACTCTCATTAGCAGTTCATAGGTGAGGGTCTCCATATCCCTATGAGTGTTGGGCAATATACAACTTTCTAATGATTGCCAACTTAAAGGTTTAATATATCTCATTGACATCTTTTTTTTGCCTTTTTCTGATTTGCCAATAATTTTGAGTGCCTTTGAAAGTCTTATGAGCATGTTGGGTTTCTTCTGTACACTGTGTGCCTGTTTCCTTTGCCCATTTTCTGTGATCCTCCTTCAGCTAATTGAAGGAATTCCCTGCTGATATTGTCTAGATATTGACACCTTAGTTTAAGACATTGTGCATATCTTCTTCTTTCCTATCACCATTAACTCCTTTGCAAAATTGCTTAATTTCTAAAAAATCAGAGTAATATCCTCTTGCCTCAGAGACTATGCTTTTGAAGTGTTCTTGAAGAATCCCTTTAAGCCAGTACATAATGGAGAGGGGACAGGCTCTATCCCTGCCTCAGTAGACACCTGGAGATGGTCTCAGAAATAGCCTGACAGAAACAAACTCATAGCCAATTCTTCAGTCTGTATAGATACCTCATAAAAAAAATCTATCCCTTTCCTGCCTCAGTGGTAAAATATGCTTAAATGTGGGAATAACAGCCAAAAAAGTAATTTCTCTTTGTGAATGAAATATTAGGGAGTTGTTTATTGGAATTCCTCTCAAGCGGTAGCTTCCCCTATCATAGGAGGCCACTTGAGCTGAATTGGCACCCATCACTCTCGTTCACTGAGAAGAACCTTTACAAGGAATGGAGATGCTTCTGTTGACTATGTTTTCTAGAAAATATCAAAAATTGAAAAACAAAACAAAGTGTATTTGTATTTGGTCATTATTATTTTGGATATACTGTTAATTTTATATCCATAGATCTTGGCATATATAATAACACAAAAGAGAATGAAATATTAGAATGTTCTATTTCTAAATGAAGAGTGGGAAAACATAAGCTCATGATGTTGTTTCTAAAATTTGAGACTATCTTTAGCTGATTTTTCTGAAGACCAAAATAGCATTACTATCCTAAGGCCTGCATGAAATGACTCCTTCAGTTAACTTCTCATTTGGCATTGGGCACCCTAAGTTGGCCAAGGAAAGATATTACTCCCCATGAAGGGCTGTACTTGATTAGTAAGACACAAAGACCAGCAAGATACATAATTGAATGAAAAATACAGTAATGTGGGTTCAAGGGAGTTACTGTTGCTGATAATATTTTTAAATACACAGAATTTGCTTCTGTTATAACTATTTCACTGTTCCATCTCATAGAGATTATTTCTCGCACATATATTGCTGTGCAGAGTTTTGCAAGCCTTTTAGCTTGTAAAACCGAGTAAATTTTTCTCTTGCATTCATTTTCCTATTCGCAGACATCCACATTTTATACCCGTTTCCTTTTGACTAAGCATGTCACAGGAAGTTACCCTAATCTACTGCCTGTCAGGGATACTGAATTACATAGTTTTATAACTTTGACTTCTTTTTGAGTTACTGCATGGCATATCTTTTCAAAAGTGTCAAAAACACTGAAAGTAATGTTTCTCATTGCATTTCCTAATACCTGTCACGGGTTAGAATATTAAAATATTAATCTGTAACTATCAGTTCTACTCAAAATAATTTGGAGATTTTAAAAATCCCAGATATAGGTTTGAATCCATAAGTAATTTTTAAACTTTATTCTAAATAGGTTAACATTTTTATCATTGATCTAAAAGTCGGGATGGCATATTAATAGACACAATGAACGTTTAGAAATTGGATTCTTTGTTTCTCCTGAAAAATGAGTATCTTCAAGATACAGGAGTACTTGCTAAGATGATATCAAATGGGATATTGTATTTTATCACCATGACCCTAATCACTTGAACTAATAAACTACTATGCATTTTAAATAGCCCCATACACCAAACTATTTCCAGACCAAATTGAAGATCCTTTTGTAATCAATAAGCAATGAAAATTATTTAGTTAAACATGATCGATTTCTAGACATATTATGTGCCATTCAAGTGTTTTCAATGCCTGATAAGCATAACCACAATGAAACCCCTTCTCTAATTCTTAAAACCTTAGTTTTTTCCCTCTTGACAGACTGCACACTGAATTTCTTCAATAATGTTCTCTTGCTTGGCAAATACCTTTATTTATTATTATTATTTTTTTAACTCTAGAGGCCCTTGCTTTATTCTTTCATGCTTCTAAGTCAAGGTATTTTCATAACAATGTAACACAAAAAAAGCAATATAATGATCTAAAAAACTTTGATTTGAGGCATCATTAAATACTTTGATTCCTTTTCCAGTGTTTTCAACCACAGCTTTTGTCCCCATGTTAATGGCAGTTGGTACTGGAGAACCTTCCATTGTTGCATACTTGGCCATCTTTCTCAACTTTTCTGCCTGTCTTCACAGGAAACTTCTCAGTGATGAAATTCAGCAGCAAAGACATTCTACTGGCACCACTGTTGATGAGGAAACTATTAAGTTGTCCTCTTAAACAAAACCACTAAATAATTATAAAAAGTCAGCTGATGGGATTATAAAGCTGGTCAAAATAAGAAAGGGAAAGTATACATAAAGATAATAAAAGGGATCATAGTTATTGAAATGCTTGCTATTGACTCATCATGCTGAATGTGGAAAAATTTTCCTGGAATCAGTTCTTCTAACAAACCTAGGAGGCAGCCATCATTATTGCCTGCAGTTTAAAGGCAAGGAAACTGAGGATCATGAAGATAAAGACTAAATCTCTATTCTGAATGATTTCATGAACCAGTCAGGGAGAAAGCCTGATTCCCAAAGCCCTCATTGATTGGCTACATTTATCTTGATAAAGTCCCAATAGTTCATTTTTGCTTTTGTTTCCCTTACCTCTGGAGATGTGTCTAGTAAGAAGTTGCTACAGCCAATGTCAAAGAGGTTGCTGCCTATGTTCTCCTCTAGGATTTTGATGCTTTTCTGTCTCTCATTTAGGTATTTCATCCATTTTGAATTTTTTTTGTGTAGGGTATAAGAAAGTGGTCTAGTTTCATTCTTCGGCATGCTGCTATCCGGTTTGAGAGACCGTCTTTTTTCCATTGGATGTTCTTTCCTGCTTTGTGGAAGATTAGTTGACTATAGAGTGAATGGCTACATTTAAAGGTGTATGTGTTGAGCTTTATTGAGGACAGGGATGGCCATTTCCTGATGATAGGTTTTACAGGCTGTCACCCAGTTACACATCCAAGCTGCTTATCTCTTTAGAAGCCGTAAACTATATAAAGCTCAGACTAAGAGAAAGAGTACTGCAGAGTCCTTGAAAAAGCCTAACCAATGAAGAGGGTAGAATGAATTATGGTCCATATACATTATAGAATATTTTAGCACTGTTAAAAGAAATAATCAAGTTATACAAATTGACTTGAATAAGTCTCTATGACTGCTATTGTTAAATGGGAAAGGTAAAAGGAAATAGTGTTTATAATGTAATTCATATTTTATAAAGCACAGAAACATCTCCCTATACATGCATATTTGTGTGTATGTATGTGTAAAGGTATGTAGATAAGTAAGGAAATTATAAGCCGGGTACTAACATGAGTTATCCTAGCATGATGGTATGTTG
>NC_048228.1:93803956-93834111 GCF_002007445.2 Ailuropoda melanoleuca
AGGTATGTAGATAAGTAAGGAAATTATAAGCCGGGTACTAACATGAGTTATCCTAGCATGATGGTATGTTGGTCGTGGTAGAGAATAGAGTTGGAAGAGAAAACAATAAATAAAAGAATATTAGATACTAATAGACAAAAGCACCCCAGCATGTAAAATAGCCCCACTTATGTAAAATAATATATATGGGTTGTTATGGGCTGGATCGTGTCCTCCAAAAATGATATGTTGGAGTCCTAATCCCTTGTACCTCATAATGTGAACTTGTTTGGAGATAGGATCTTTACCTATCAAGTTAAAGTAAGAGGAAATCAAGTTAAAGTGACATCATTAGGGTACACCTTAATCCAGTATGACTGGTGTTATAAAAAGCAGAAAATTTGAGGGCACCTGGGTGACTTATTCAGTTGAGGGTCTGACTCTTGGTTTCTGTTCAGGCCCTGATCTCAGGGTCATGATATCGAGCCCCACATTGGGCTCCATGCTCAGCGTGGAGTCTGCTTGAGAGATTCTCGCTCTCCCTCTCCCTGTCTGACCCTCCCCCTGCTCATGTGCACACTCTCTCTCTCTCAAGTAAATATTTTTTTTTTTTTTTAAAAAGGAAAGACAATCTGAGAGGACACAGGGAGAAGATGGCCATCTACAAGTCATGGACTGTGTGAGGCTAACAGAAGCTATAATGAAGCCTGCAACAGGTCCTTCCCTCAGAGACCCCAGAAGCAACTAGCACTGCCAACGCCCTGCTTCAGACTTCTGCTCTCCAGAGCCATGAGACAAAACATTTCTGTTATTTGGGCCATTCAATGTGAGACATATTTTTACAGCAACCTTTGGAAACTAATACACGGGTGTATCCATTCATAAAGACATTAGGGGAAAAAACGGTGAAGTTTAACTACTTCCATTTGTAAAGATCTTAAGGATATATTGTCAAGTGTTAAAAGAAAAAGTATTAGGGAAATGTGGGTAATGTGCTTCTATTAAAATGGAATAATTATACCGGCTCTAGTACTTCTTATTGGTATGAACTTGGGCAAGTTACATCGGTTTTGTCATCCATTCCACGAGGTGAATGATGCTCACATATTAAGTTTGCTTGAGGGAATAAATGTCAAAATGATGCATGCAGAGCTTTAGGNCAGCTCTACTCTTCTTATTGGTATGAACTTGGGCAAGTTACATCGGTTTTGTCATCCGTTCAACAAGGTGAATGATGCTCACATATTAAGTTTGCTTGAGGGAATAAATGTCAAAATGATGCATGCAGAGCTTTAGGCCTTCTTTGCTGCTCAGGACCTTGGTGTCTGCCCTCTCCTATGTCTGAAAGGTTCTTGACACAGCTGACTCTTCATCCTACATGTCACCATCTTGTTGGCTTCTCCTGACCATCCATTTTCCTCTTCGTTTTTTCTATCATCTAGCATCCAGTTGACCTTACTCATAGCACTTTTCCCAACCTTATGTTATTTCTTTGGTTTCTAATTTATTTTCTGTTTCCCCCACAGTCAACCTGCTCCATGAGGGCAAGAATTATTTGTGTCCTATTCACCACTGACTTTACAGTGCTGAGAACACTGTCAGGCACAGGAAGGCAACCAAGAAATATTGTTGAATGAACATCTGAATGGACAAAAGTGCTCTGCGCAGTATTTGGCACATAGTAACTACACAGCAAATATTAGCTATTTTTTTCTTATTATTATAGGTGTGTCATAATCTCCATGGGGGGCAAGAGAGGAAGTTTTCTTCATTCTCACCATTCTTGTTCACTCCAAACATGGGAAACATGCTTTTCCCTGGCATAGAATAGAAATTTGATCTGAGCCCTGCTTTGATTGACAGTGTAAGGTACTCAGGGATCACATTCCACAGAATCAATCCAAAACTACTATTAGGGACTTCTTAGGCAAGTAAATAGCTCACCGACAGCCTGCAGGTGTCCTTCCACATAATGTGACCTGATTTGGCCCAGGTAGTCGTCAAAGGCATAATTATGCATAAATATAAAACAGGGACCACTGCTCTTCATCCAGCAATGTAACAACACCCCATGTGGGGAATGATCAAGTGAGATGCTGAGAAACAGCATGTTGAAATAATAATTTTTGGACAGAGTGTTAACATAAAATCCAATGAAAATGAATAGATCCACGTAAGCAAATCATGGTAATCCAAGGGCAATTTATTTGGTTTGGTAATCCACTTGTTAGAAAAGGTGGGTTGAAAATTATTACTGGTGGAATGGCAGTGAGGCCCAAGGCTTCAGAGTGCTCAATATTAGGCTTTGTTGGCAGTGACCCTTTTCCCCTGTAATTGGTATCAGGGACACATGACAACTAAACACATAAACTTATGTGATTTGTCACTTTAACACTCCTTGAAGGGATCAAAATACATCATTTTTTTTTAATTGGGTGATGGATGGGGCCATGGAGATTTCAGACCTTGTTATTTGCCCTCTTTGTGAGAACTTTGGTGATAGGGAGGTGGCTTCAGCACCAAAGACACCCTCTCATTTTTCTCATTGCTGGGATTCTTACCTATGCTGAGTGAACATTGTCACCCCTCAATTAATCTCCTTTATCTGATTCTGGAAAAATAGAATCTGTCTAACCTTTCTTCTATTTGACACTGCTTTAATAACTTGACGGTTGTGATATGTCCCTGACTTCTTTAAGCTAAACATTCCAAATTATTTTATGGCATTTATTTCACTGGAAAATAGAGGTTGAATTGGCCCTCAGTCCCATCAAGGACTTGAATTCATCCAGAACCTACGAGAAGAAGGTGTAGGGTTCATGGTTTATGAAGGTGCAGCATTGGGCAGAATGGCCTTTACCAAAGTAATGCACAGGTCAACTTCATTATCCGAACACATTCTTGGATTTTCTAACGCTTTCCATGGGCACTAGGGCAGGTACTCATGATGAATCCAAATTGAAACATGTGAATATTCACATATAAGTCCTTTTCCACATAAATGAAATATTATTTTATGCATCATTCAAACATATAAGCAGGCATTAAAACTGACTAGATGATAAACTGATTTAGTGGGGCAAAGGCCTCTGCCAAGTTGGCCTTGTGTTCTAAATTTCATTTTTAAGATACACTATATGGGGATTTTTGTCGCAATTTAACCAGCATTTGGCAAATTGCGTTCCATGCTTATTGGTTTACAAATTGGCCCAGGTACACAGAGAACAAGGAGAGACTGAAGAAAGAGGCAGACCTCTCCACACTGGCAGGCAGCAGGTTTAGTAAAGGAACTTACATATGCGGCTTGTCTCGGGCTGCCACAAGATGAATAGATGTCCATACTCACTTGCCAGAATCTTAGAAGTCTATATAGAGGCCTTGACTAGGTTCAGTCACATGGACTGTCCAGATGGCCTCAATAACACGTAATTCTTGCGAGGCTATATTTTTGATACAGCTCCTAGTGTGGGAACAGTGAGCAGAACATACATTCCAAAGACAGAGGAGAGCTTCAGGAGCCTTGGGTTGCCTGGGTCCAGCTGACAGATAACCAGTAGTTATGTCCTCTTGATGACCTCCTTTAACAATGAACACAAGTGACTTTCAAGATATTAGCAGATGCTCTTTGAAAAAAAAGGACTTTATGATATTCCATGTTCCTCAGAATTTCTGATCTTACCATCATACCATGAGACAAAGGATGCTTTAAAACTATAGTCAGGAGCACCTAACTCCCTCAGTTGGTGAAGCATGCAACTCTTGATCTTGGGGTTGTGAGTTTGAGGCCCGCACTGTGTGTAAAAATTACTTAAAAAAATGGAGTTAGAACTGCTGTACGATATTACTATCCTAATTTGTTCATACCCAGAAAAATCCATTTTACATGAATTCCCTGTCTATATGACCAGGGCTTAGGATTATTTTTAGTGGCCAGTAGGATGTATTTTGTAAATACTAAATTCATATATTTAATATTTTCTAAACATAATAGTTTACTACATATTATATAAAGTTTTTCTTTTTTATTATTTTTCAATTTATTTAGTACTGTTAATTCTTGGCTTAATTTTAACACCAACTATAATAATATTATGGCAGTATATTATACTTTTTACTGCTTATTACATTTGAGATATAATAATATTTAATGGTCCTTTCTGTTTGTGCTTTTAAAATATAATTATCTAATTCCTTAATATAGACTTTTTATGTGAATAATTTAAAACATTTACACACACACATACATATTCTCATTATGAGTTAGTATAACACTTAAGTCACTAAAATTTTAAGGGGAAACACTGCCCTTATAAAACAAAATATACCAACAAAGTTTTAGGGGGAAAAAAATCTGTCATATTCTCCTGCCTCTCAGTTTAGCCTGCAGACAGCTGAATGCCTCTAAAATAAAATAAAGTCCCTGGGAAACAGTAAAAAAGAAGTGCTTTAGAAATTTAAATATTAGTTTTTAGGGCATTTCTGTGTTTGTTTATTTATTTAATCAAGGGAGTAAATTAAAAACCAAACTTGGCAGCCATACTTTGCTGATGGTATGAAAGTGTTCTTGCCCTTTCCTTGGAGGAAAGATATTATATAAGTGCCCCC
This sequence comes from Ailuropoda melanoleuca, assembly GCF_002007445.2. Taxonomy (NCBI): domain Eukaryota; kingdom Metazoa; phylum Chordata; class Mammalia; order Carnivora; family Ursidae; genus Ailuropoda; species Ailuropoda melanoleuca. The sequence continues at coordinate 93,808,541 of NC_048228.1, forward strand.
AAATAAATGGGCTTCATATTCTATACTTGCCATTTTCCTTGAACATTGTGAACACAATGGGGTCCATTTGAAATACTGTTTTGGTGGTTTTTGCAGCTGGTCCATCTTTCAGGGGAAACCATCTTGAATTGAAGTCCTTTTAGTATTTTGGTATAAAATTACTTTTGAATGGATTCCAAGATGGATCTATCATTGTTAAATTATTAAATCACAGTTTGATAAAGACTGAGAAATTTCCCAGAAGGAGGTGGGAGTTTTCAATGTAAAGCAAAGAAAGTCCTGGAGTACGAGTTGGTCATCTTACTTTCTTTCTTTTTTAAAAAAATATTTTATTTATTTCTTTGAGAGAGGGAGAGAAAGCACGAGTGTGGCGGGGCAGAGGTGGGGGGGAGTGTGTGAGCAGAGCAGAGGGGGAGGGAGAAGCAGGCTCTGAGCTGAGCTGAGAGACCAAGTCGGGGCTTGATCCCAGAATTCTAGGATCATGACCCTGGTCATGTTACTTTCAACCAACTTCTGAATTAATCATGGAGGATTTAAGTAAACTCATACTCCAGGACTAGTTCAATCAGTCCTCACTTAAGTTGGGTGACAAGAACCTTTGTTATCTTTAAGAGACAAAAGTACAATTGTGTTACTCCAAGTTGCCATAACTTATATCATTTTCCCATTTTTCTCTGGAAAAATTCCGTTTCTCAATATGGCTGTCAAGCGCCTCACAATCTGGCCCAAACTTCTTTTCTGTCCTTGTTTCTTCCTCATTTCCTACCATACTCTAACCCTGTTGCACTTTAAGTCATTCTCCTTCAAGTCTTGAGACCTGATGTACATTATTATTTATCCAGGCTCCTTCTTTCCCTGTCTCCCCCCATTTCCCTCTATCCCGCGTTCTCATTTTGTAAGGCAGCTCAAATATCATTGCTTCTGAGTAACTGTTTTCACCTTCCTCAAGAAATGGTATCTCCTCATCCTTTAAGCTCAATGAATGTTCCGTGTATATCTTGATAATATAATTGATCATATAGTATCCCAGATATATATTATTTAAAAATATCTTCTTTACTAGGTATTTCTTAAAAACAGTGATAATGACTTATTTTTATCTCCAGTGCCTAATCTTCTGCCTGGTACACAATAAAATTTTTCAAGTGAACATCTTAGAGTAATATATATTTTTATTCCTTTTAAACAAATGAGAAAACTGCAGCTCAGAGAGATCAAATGATTTCCCCTTTATCAATAGCTAGGAAGTGACTAAAGCAGGACTTGAACCCTTCTTCCAACTCTAAAGACCACGCATTCTTCACCACTTCAATTGTATGCATTGATTGCCAACAGCACACACAACTGCCAGTGGAGAATTCCTGAAAGGGTCAGGAGAAATATATTTCAAGAGAATGAGAAAGGCAGTCCATTGCCTTTTGAGGCAAAGATCTGAAACACAATGAATTCCTCAAAGGGATAATGATCCATTTGGATTAGAGTGATCTTGCACTAAAAAGAGTCATTTTTTTTCTCTCTTGTGTATTTCATGTAAATTTAGACCAGCCTTATTGATTTACGTCAGCTTGCTGCACCTTCTCTAACATTAACCATTATATTTCTCAAACAGATCTTAGAAAAAACTGAGATCAAATTTTGTTTGCAATATCCTTTGTGCATATAAGAGGGAGAAAACTATTCTGATAAATCAGACCATTCAATTAACATCAGTTTAAATTAAACTTCATGGTTTTGTCATATAAGTTTCATTTTGGTAATATATTTTACTTTCCTTAATCAATTTGATCTTCATTAATTAAGGTCAAAATTCAAAGGTTTATCCATGTGCAGAGTTACACGGACCACAAGCCAATTTTAAGAGCTAATATTTCATCTGAATCGATCTAGAGAATTTCAAGAAATATTGTCAATTTTTTTATATTGCATTAAAATAAAAAGCCTGTTGGTGAATTTTCACTGCTTTTAATGAAACATCAATGTTTCTTGTTTAGCTGGGATTTATTCTGTGTGCCTGGAACATATTTCCCGACTTTTTAGATGCTTTGTTTCTCTTGCAATTAGAATAACTAAGTACTCAGTTGTCATGGAAATACTCCCCTCCATAAAAATTCTTAAAACAGAAGCTTTCTTGATCTGTCTCTCTTTGCAGAGAAGGCAATTACTACTGCTACCTTTGTCCTTTCTTTGTGCTTCTCTGTATTTCCCCAGTACCTTCCAATTCAAATTGTTTTGTAGCAGTTTCCCAGTGCTTGATCTCCAGATGAAAATGCCTCTTCATTCATGAGAAGCAGTAAAAATATTCAGATGGTGTTCCAAGCTTTTAGTAGTTAACAATAATCACTGAAAAGGTGCAAATGTGTAGCTGAGGCATTGTTAGGCTGGCTGCTTCTAGTTTAATCCAGTCTCAGAATATGCTAGTAGTTACTTGGTGATAGGCTATTGTGCTACCTGAGGTAAGTGATGGCTGGTCTCAGCAGCTGACACACCAAGGCCAGAACCCTATCCCACTCACCTCAATGAGATTTCACCCTTACTATTTGGCAGGTCAATTAATAAACACCAGTCGACCCTTGGACAACACCAGTTTGAACTGCATAGGTCTGCTTATCCGTGGATTTTTTTACAGTACAATGTATTTTCTCTTCCTCATGATTTTCTTAGTAACATTTTCTTTTGTCTAGCTTACTGTGTTGTAAGAATATAGTATATAATACCTATAATGTACGGATTATGTATTAATGGACTGTTCATGTTATTGATAAGGCTTCCTATCAACAATAGGATATTAGTGGTTAAGTTTTTGGGAAATCAAAAGTTACATGCAGATTTTTGACAGCTCAGGGGTCAGTGCCCTTTAACCCCCATGTTGTTCAAGGGTCAACTGTATATCACTGCATTTCTCAGGATAAGCACTGTTAAACAAGACAACAGGCCCAAAGTGGAGTCACTTAGGCTAAGCCCCATGTCACCAAACTGAAACTTAATTAGTTTTGGCCTCTCCCAGCAATGGAAAGTGACCTTGCCATAATCAGTCTAATTTTTGCCTGATTCACTTCCTTGTTCTCTCTCCCTTCTGTCTATACAATTCTTTCATTTTGTACACCTCTTTGGAGCTCCTTCCTATCTGCTAGATGGGATGTTGACTGATGAATTGTTGAATAAAGCCAATAAGATCTTTAACACTTACTAAAGTTGATTTTTGTTTCTTAAAGCACTTAATAATTATTTGTTTAATGATAGGAAGCATTAAGAAGGCTCTGATCCTTTATTCTGAGGGGTAGGGAATAAGGATGAGATAGGTGAGCTGTTGATCTTAGAGAACTGGTAATTTAGTGAAAGAACTATGGAAATGTGACCTGTGACCTTTCCTCTATCCTTTGGTTATATATCTGCTGAGCATCTTCAAAGTACAGACACCATGCTTGGTGCCGAAAATTCAATGGTGACATCATGGTGTGAGGCAACAGCTCAGCATAGTGGTCACACGCACAAGATCGGGAGCCAGCTTAGGTTCAGATCTAAATATTGTTGTTCATTAGCTCCGTGGCCTCATCTTCAATTTCCTCTCTTGTAAAATTGTGGTTGCACCTACTTGATAGGGCTGCTATGGGGGTAGAATGAAGTCATATTTCTAAATATTTCTGAATAGTGCCTACAACATAATAAGCACTGTTTGTAAAATATAAATAAAATAAGACAAAATACTGAGCAAGAGAGACATAGTTTCTACACTCATGGCATTTATGATCTTGCCAATAATTCTTCACTGGCTAATATCATTCCCAGGGTACAGTATAAGCAGCAGATAAAACACATCACCAAGGCTGTTTATTTTTTTCCCAAGGCAGCTTTCGATAGAATAAATAGGAGAAGAACAAGGGATAATTGAACAGGAGAGAGAGTTCACCAATGTTGAGATGCTCTCCAGTTAAGCACCCATGCAGTTTTCCCTTTCATTCACCAAGGCTCTTGAAGGGAGGGCAATAGAAGTAGATTTTAATGAGCACACAAAAATATATGCATGAATCACAGAGGTGACCTGACAGGTACGGGCACATCTCATTCAGTAAAATAGATGTCTTAAAGACCGAGGGTCTTTAAATTAAATAATATTTCAGATGCTCCAGTAGGGTTGGTTATTTACAGGAACTTATGGTAAATCCATATATAAGGGAATTAGCCATTAGCTAATTTATTTAGTTTTTGAATTTATTTAGTTTTTGGCTTTTGCATTGGATTTTTAAGTCACATTTTATTTACTAGTTTTTCCTGAACTGTAGATTACCTTATAATAATTTCTTAATAATTTAAATAACATAAACATAAATAATTTAAATAACAACTGAAATTTTTCCACTGGACCTGTGGATCTTAAACTTTCTGAGATCAGGTATTCTGTTTATTCTACCAATATGAGCACTAGGGATATGAAGGCGTTCACAACTATTTATTGAAATGAATAAATGACTATAGTATCATCTAAAAATATGAAAATTTTCATAAAATATGAAATATGTTAGATTTTAGGTTGTGTTATTAAGCAGTAACTTTCTCTTCAAATTAACAATGACTAAAATAAATAAATGTTCTAGAAACAAATTCAAAGCTAGAAAATATTTTAAAAAATAACTGAACACAAATGTATCATCTCTAAATTATGTAAGGAGATGAGAGTGGGCAGGAAAGGCTCAAGAGTCACAGCTACCTCTGATTTCATTCCCTTTTTCCTTCTTGGGCTGCGAATTTCTATCATTTCATAGCGCCACTTGGTTACTTAATATTCTCGAGTTAATACAGGAGGGCCATAGCATGTGGATCCAGATTCCCTTCATATTAACATAAGACCCTTAGACAAAGCTGGAGTCCCATGGAGAGGACCAAGAATGCAGCAGATTGTTGGGATCCTGGCAGACTCTCTGGATTTGAATGTAATTTTCAATCCAACAGAGTTTTCAACTCTACTTACTACTCTCATACATTTTCTAATTGAGTGCTCTTTCCTAACATTTACCTGGCCATTTAAACCTTCTTCAGATTATTGGAAACTTCTTCTTACCACTGTATATTCCCCAGCTCCTGACATACCCAAAGTCAATCAAAGAGCTTAACCCAGAGAAAAAAGTAAAAGCCCTCATACAGAAATCCTCTGAAATTCTTGATAACAAAATTTACTGCATGAACACCCATGCTTCTCATCCCTTCTTTTTTTTTTTTGTTATTATTATGTTTAGTTAGCCACTGTATAGTACATCATTAGTTTTTGATATAGTGTTCAATGATTCATAATCCTTTCTGCTACAATTGTGCCCTTTTTCTTAAAAGATATCTCTGTAATAGTGCTATGGATCATACCTTGCTCTGCTTTCTCAAGAAAAATTCTATAGTGATTATTCCTTCGTCTTCCTTATCTTTAACTATCTTTAACTTATTTTTCTATACTGGTGTCTTCTTAACAACATTCAAAATTCTCACCACTCATTTTCTTCTTATGCCACAAAAAAAAGGCAATGTTTTTTGGACTCCATGTCTATTTTAGCTATAATTCTTTTATTCACTGCCAACATAGCGAAGAGTCTTTGAAGAGTTATATATTCTGTCTCTTCTTTCTCTTCTTCCCCTCAATTGAAGATAACTGGTTTTGCCCCAGCCACTCTATTAAAATGTATTTTTGCAAGGACACCAATGATGACCTTGTCACAGATCCAGTGGAAAAATTTCAGTTATTATCTTGCTTGATTTCCATGCAGCATGTGACATTGTTGACCTCTCCTGAAGCATTTTTGGCCTTGGTTTTCCTTACTGTGCACTCTTGGATTTCCTTCTATTTCTCTTCTGTTCTCTGTCTCCTTTCTCTTAAATGCTCTCTAAATGTTGATGTTTGTCTGTCTGTGCCCTTGGCTTTTATTTATTAATGGTAAATACTAGACTCTCTTCTGTATGCCAGGCACTGTCTAGCACCTGCTTCACTTCTTACTCCAGACACTGTCCCTACTGATGCCATCCATTTCCATCACTTAAATTATCAACTGTGCCTAGTGTTGCCAGATCCAGCAAATAAAAATATAAGACGTAATAAAAAAGTATTCATTGTTTATCTGAAATCGAAATTTAATTGGACTTCATGTATTTTATCTGGCAGCCCTAACTATATCAGAAGTCACAAACTCAAATGACTTTAGGAGCCAGTTAGTTAATAAAAGTGTAAGAAAAATAATGGTGGGGATTCATCCAATGGAAAAAAATGTGTCCTATCAGAAGACCTTCAAATTAAAATCCTTTCCTGTATGTGGAAGCAAACAAATCAGGTCTAAGGGCCACATCTCATCCAACACTATATGTTTGAAACTCTACGTGCTAGTGATTCCTTCCAGTCCTGTGTAGACAGCTGTTTCCTAGATATCTAGATTTGGATATTCTCCTGGTAACTCCAGATGTACAAAAATAAAGCCTCTATGCAATAGCCAGTAATACAATTTGGATCATGTCACTCTCCTATTTAAACCTTTAACTGACTTTTTTATTGCTTTCCAGATAATATCCAAACTCTGATCTGGTTTACAGGAGTTTTATGTGTCCTCAGGTTAGTGCCATTACTATCATCTTTGTCAGAACCTACCACTCAATGCTTAAATCCTAACCAACCAATGCCACTAACCTCAACAGACTGTCTTCTCTCTGGCTTCTGAGACTCTGCTGGTGCTCTTCTTTCTGCTTGGAGTCCTTCCTTTTGTGTTTGTCCACTCTGCCCACCTCTGTTGTTATGTCACTTACTTTGGCCAATGAAATACGAGCAGAAGGGACATGTGTAAATTCTGGAAAGAAGTATTAAGGACAGTGCATGCTTTGCCGTCCCTGCTTTTCTCCTTCTCTGTGGGTATAAGAGTATATGTTTTGCTGGGTCCGTAGCACACGTGAAGGGTAACCATGCTTCTTTGTGTTAGTGCTTGTACAGGGGCAGCTCCTATCTGAGTGTACTGCATATCAGAGATGCTGCATACAAAATCTCAATTATAGCCATAGATTTCACCCCAAACAACCCCCTCAAAAAAGAGAGAGAGAGAGAGAAAGAATAAAGTTTTATACCTCTCAATATTTTTAAAATAGAATAGATTTCACTTATTTTCAGCTGAGTAGACAACATGGGTCAGCTTATGTATTGGTAAATAGACTTATTTTTTGAGCCAAACAGCTTTTAATGAAGGTGACAGTTCTATGTGAACCGAAAAGTGCACACTTAGTAACCAAATGAATATTGATTTATTTGCTTTCCTGTGTTATTGTTATAAAGGGAAAAGTATTTGTGGAGCATTCCATTAATGAAAAGTCATGCCTTCAATAAACTGGTCAAAATCTCATGCCAAACTGCAAGAATTTTCTTCACTATAGTTAAGTCCTTCCTATAGATGCTTGCCTACAACATATAATGCGATCAACTAAGTTATAGTGCTTGACTTATCAAGCTCTCTTGAATTTCCACAACGTGCAAAGAATTTTTTTACGAGGACCACATGATAAGGTGATGCAGACCAAAGACTATTATTCAATGTCTTTTAAAACCCTGATCCCCAAACCCAGTTGATGACTGGGCTTGATTGAAAAGATGTTCACACGTAGAGACGCCCAGTTCCACTCTAGACCTTCTGAAGTCTTGGAGCTGGGAGCCGCTTATTTAAAGTTTTTTCTCCAGAGGAGTAGGTGATAAGCTTGGGAGAACTGACATTTCAAGAAAAGATGTAGTCTGATTAGTAAGCAGTTTTCATTGTCTTTGGATAATGATAACCTATCAGTTAAAGAATTAAAACAATGTACAGTCATTCTGTCAATTGAGAAAAGATGTTCAAATTGGTAAAAAAAAATATGTAAAAAGATGTTTAATTTGGTTCAAGGTTGGGAAAAAGTCTATCTTTGAGATGAGGAGCAGGATAAAAATTTGTGATGTAATGAAGAGATTAATTTCATCATCAAGATGGAGAGTGAGATAGTAATAGGAAGAGATTATTCAATAAACTCAGCTCAAAATAAACTCAGAAGTCAATAAATAAACTCAAAATTCAACAAATCTTTAATGAAAATCTATTGGCTGTTGGGACCTCAGTGTGAGTCATAGGGGACCTCAAGATGAGAGGGTGTATTTTTTTTTTTAAAGATTTTATTTATTTATTTGACGGAGAGAGACAGCCAGCGAGAGAGGGAACACAAGCAGNATATTTTTTTTTTTAAAGATTTTATTTATTTATTTGACGGAGAGAGACAGCCAGTGAGAGAGGGAACACAAGCAGGGGGAGTGGGAAGGAAGAAGCAGGCTCATAGCAGAGGAACCTGATGTGGGGCTCGATCCCATAACGCCGGGATCACGCCCTGAGCCTAAGGCAGACGCTTAACCGCTGTGCCACCCAGGCGCCCCGAGAGGGTGTATTTTAGCAGTAAATTGACTATACAGGAACCAGATAGACATGAGTTCACATCTCAGCCCTGGCTTTGCAAGAGGCATGACTGGGTGATGAGAGGGTGTATTTTAGCAGTAAATTGTCTATACAGGAACCAGATAGACATGAGTTCACATCTCAGCCCTGGCTTTGCAAGAGGCATGACTGGGTGATGAATTTAACCACATGACACTTAGTTTTTCAGTCTATTCAACGGATGTAAGTTCTATCTCATAGTACTAATGTACAAATCAAATGTTACAAACATCCAGTGCAATCCCTAACTCACCGGCAGGTTCATTTGCATTTAGGATGCAATCTTGATTTAGTCACATGAATAAGATGTATATATGTATAAGTGATTTTAACATGAAATAATAAGCAATTGTATATTGTATCAGAATAAATTGGAGAAAAAAGACGAGGAATACCTAACTGTCACTCGAAGGGGAAATGGGATATGCAACATCGGCTGTACTTGGAATTTGGGGTAGGCAGAATAATGGCGATCCATGTCTTGATCCCGGTATTCTGTAACTATGTTACTGTATATGGGAAAAGGGAATTAAGATTGCAGACAGAATTAAGTTTGTTAATCAGCTGACATTAAATAGGGTGATTATGCAGGTTTATCTGGGAGACCCCAATGGAATCACAAGAATCCTTAAACATATGAGGAGGTGGAAGAGTCAGGATCAAAGTGATGCCACCTAAGAATGATTCAACTGGACGTTGCTGGCATTGAATGCAAGGAGGCCAGCCACAAGCCAAGGAAACCAGGCAGCCTCTAGAAGCTAGAAAAGGCAAGAAAACGAATTCTTCCCTAGAGCCTTCAGAAAGAAATATGCCCTGCCAAAACCTTGGTTTTAGCCTCAGGAAACTCATTTCAGACTCAGGACCCCGGAACTGCAAGTTAATACATTTGTGTTTGGTTTATGGCGGATTTGTCTCAGTAGCAGTGGAGAGTTAACATGGAACTAAACTAAAGAACTGGTCCTCCAGAGTGGGCATGACACACACAAGGGCATAAGGTTGTGAGACCCTGTGGTTGGTGGGGACCGTGGCATTTCTGTATGTTCAGAGCTCAGGGGCAAGTAGGCAAGTGCTAGGATGTGATTGAAAAGCAAGGGCGGAGAAGAGATTATAGAGGGACAAATGCAGAGGAAGGTAGGCTTTATCCTGAAGGCACCAAGGAATCCTTGAAGGGCTTTCGTGATGAAGAAGATGACAATCCACCAATGAGGAGATGCTATTGAGAGTGAAAAAAATTAAAATTGCCTCGTTTAAGGTACCAAAAATTGATGGTTATTTCTTTTTGAGATGTGATCTGAATAATAAACTGATCTTTATTTGTCTAATTTTGCCTTTAATTGTCCCCTTTGATAATCAGCTGTCATACCTAGAAGTGGAATCTTCAAGCTAACATCCCCTGTATAATGCCAACACAATCCAGAAAAATAATCCCAGAGGCTGCGGCTGGTTATATCATCAGTCATCTTTTCACCGAAGGAAGAGAAGTGTGCATTGTGGTGTAGAAGAAAGGATGACCCCAGAAACAAAAGAATTATTCATTCTTCAGTAGATTTTCACTGAGGTGTTTTTACTGATTTTTTTGTGCTAGACACCGAGACTGGCACTGGATATCTACGGGTGAAAAAACATCTGTGATTCTAGTCTTCTAGAAGATTATAGTGTGTGTGTGTGTGTGTGTGTGTGTGTCTTGGGAGATGGATATTAAATAAGTGAATACTTGCCAAGAATATATATTTAGGGTTCATGATAAGGGCTGGGAAAGAAAGGAACAGGGGAACTTGAGAGAGAGAGAGAGAGGAACAGGAAGACAGGGATGTGTCCTTTAGCCTAGGTGAGCTGTCAGGAACTTTCTGAGGAAGGCATATTTGCAATGAAACCTGAGGATGGGAAGGTACAACTCAGAAATACGGAGCTGTACTTTCCCCACAGAGGAACTATTGTACGGAAGATCCTGAGTTGGAAAGAAGGCCCTTAAGCTTGAAAAAGTCTGCCCAGGGGCAGACGTTGAGAAGGCCAGGACATCATGTGCCCATAGGCTCCTATACTCTTGACTACAACTGGAACTAAATGGACAATTGTGTGCAAGTTGCTCAACATTTCTGGACTTCTGGTTTTTGTAAAAGGAATAGATGAAACTTGATGTTCTCTAATACCCCAAATCAAAAGCAAAGAATGACATATCCATTCCATTGTCACCTGAAGAGTAAAATGATAAAGGGAATGTTTGTTGCCATTACTGAAAAAGCCTTGGTTTTTAGCAAATATTTATTGAGGACTTAATTTATGCAGCAGGCTGGGAGGAGCGTGGGCAGTGAAATACATCAGCACCTGCTCTCTGGGCGAGGCTGTTACTTCTGTTGTCTCTTGTGGCTCCGTAGGCCGGTTGGTAGGAAGAATCCCCAAATACCACCACCCACAGGCCACTTTTAAGGGATCACTGAGAAACTCAGTGCAGTTGCTGAATATCTCAAACCCACCCCAAGACCTCAAGATGCTGCTTCTGACTTCTTAAGCCTCCTGCCCACGGGCTAGTTATGATCATTTTGGTTACGTCAGCCTTGCAAAAGGATGGGGTGGGTTTTCCTGCACCTTCTTGGCCCCTTGGGTGCTCAGCTTCCCTCCCTGAAACTTTTCTTCAGAGTGGGAAAGGGCAAGAGCTGGGAGGACCCGGTCAGTGTGGACTGAGCGCACTCTATGAGTTTCCTGCAGTGTCTGCTGTGGGTAGATGATTTAAAATAACTAGATATAGCCGAGGATGATTTCTGGAAAAAACCATGTGATTCTCTCCAACACCTAAACACATCCCAGAAAAGGAGAATCTGGATGGTGGGTGGAGAGACTGCTAACCGAAATGCCTAGAGAGTGTGTGTTCCTTGACATAAAGAGGGAGAATTTAGCTTGAGACTATTCAGACAGGAATGTCAGGATCTAAAGTTAATCTTTGACATTCCGATTTGTCTTGCCCCTCATCTTCATCGCAGTCATCATGTGGCAGGAGGGAATGTGTTTGGCTGCCTTGGGTGGTAAATTTTGCTTGAAGCCACATCATAAACGGAAGCTTTGTTCTTGCTGTTCATTGTTAAATGATTGCCACGGAGGGGGAAATTAAGAACAGGGTTGCTGTAACAGTCCTCACTTGTGTTCTTATCATCAAGCCAAAGTAAGCTCTCGTTAAGTGGATATGGGGTGGCAGAAGGCGAGGTACAGCCCTTCAGGGCTAATGTCTAAACTCTTAGTTCCTATTTGTTTATCTTTACAATTTTATTTGCTGAACTGTAAACTTTTTTTTTTTTTAAAGGTTTTATTTATTTATTTGACAGAGATAGAGACAGCCAGCGAGAGAGGGACACAAGCAGGGGGAGTGGGAGAGGAAGAAGCAGGCTCATAGCGGAGGAGCCTGATGTGGGGCTCGATCCCATAATGCCAGGATCACGCCCTGAGCCGAAGGCAGACGCTTAACCGCTGTGCCACCCAGGCGCCCCTGAACTGTAAACTTTCTTATTATAATTTCTTAATTACAAGTAAATATGCTTCTGGGGAGAAAAACAGTATTATGAGTGAAATTAAAAGTAAATATTCTAGGGGTGCCTGGGTGGCTCAGTTGTTAAGCATCTGCCTTCGGCTCAGGGCATGATCCCCGGGGTCCTGGGATCGAGCCCCATATCAGGCTCCCTGCTCAGCGGGAAGCCTGCTTCTTCCTCTCCCACTCTCCCTGCTTGTGTTCCCTCTCTTGCTGGCTATCTCTCTCTCTGTCAAATAAATAAATAAAATAAAATAAAAAAAAGTAAATATTCTAGGTGTGTTAGAGCAAATGAATGTTAATGAAGGCAATTCCTTTAATACTGTATGTATAGACCATATATATATACATATATATGTATATACAGTGTGTATATAACAATGAGGTTGATTTTTTTTAATTAGATAAAGAGAGAGAGAGAGAATCTTAAGCAGGCTCCACACCCACTATGGAGCCCAATGTGGGGCTCAATCTCACCACCCTGAGATCATGACCTGAGCGGAAATCAAGAGTCAGATGCTTAACTGACTGAGCCACCCATGTGCCCCAAGGTTGATTTATTTTTTAATAAGAGCCAGGACTAAAAAATGACAAAGGCTTCACTTGCTATTTTGAATTTCCAACTAGATTTTGACCTCTCGAAATTTTATCACCTTGATTGATACCTATTAATCTTATTATTATTATTGTTTTTTTTGCTGTTTTCCTGGGTTTTAAAACTAGTTGTCACCGCTCAGAGGAGCTTAGCCACGATAAGTGCAGAACTGGGGAAGAAGGGAGAAAAGCCAGGATGAGGCAAGCTTGTGCTTCAGCAAACAAAGCTTCCGCTCAGGTCCCCAAGAAAGTTGTCAGAAGATCTGCATGATCTTGTCTCATGGGACTCAGGGAAGCTGGGCCTTGAGTGAGCACTTGGCACGCCGGTAAGATTCTTTAGAATGGATTGATACACAATGCCAAGCAAATAGTTAATATTTGGTAAATCATAGTCTGGGCATTAATTGTTCACTGTTTCTCTTTTTCCAAGTATTCCTGAGATGGGGCTGCCTCCCAAGATAGAGAGTTGCATTTCACTCTGAGGATAATCTGATCTTTGCATACATTCTGGTGATAATTCTATTGATTATTCCCTCATCTGAGAGGTAGATGGAAATGTCAGAAACATGCTAGTTTGCAGCTGGCTCTTTTTTTTGGTGCCTCATGGAGTCATGTGGCCTCTTGGGATGAGGATGGGGCATTGACCTTCCTCAGTAGATAATGCAAACATTTTTTTCATTATCATCCAATTACCGAGAACACTGAGAACACAGTTGTGCTTCAGAAAAAAAAAATCTTTTCTTTCCCCGAGGAACAGGGATCTGATATTCCTGCTGCTCATAATTTGGGCCAGGTGTGATGAGAACCTTCCAGCTCATCCTTCAGATTTCAGTGCGAGAGACAACAGAGTAATAAGGACAGGGATATAAGGTATGTCCTGGGTTGGGGCCCGGGAGATAGGGACTGTAGAAGGAGAATTTGAGTAATCAGGTCCTGGAACGTGGTCTGAAGGTAGTGCTGCATACCAGTGTGTATCAGCTGGATTAAGAGGATTTGTCGTGGGCGCTGCTCGTAAGTTCAAGGCCAGAATCACCTTCAGAACTTCACCCATCTGGACTTTTGAATGGGAGCTTCTACTGTCTGCATCTAAACCAACTGGGCAGCCTCTCAGGAAAGAGAGGGGCCATCAGTGGCTACTCAGAGAGGACAGCCTGCAGTGAGAGCCAGGGGAACCCTGACACTTAGTGGGGTGTTGGGGAGGGTCATTGGCATTTAGAGGTTTAACTGGGCATGCCTCAACAGAAGCAGTGAGATTTGGATACCTCTAATAAGTGGTGTCCCTTTCTCTTCCCTGAATCCCTCCAAATCATCTTTCCGAAACCCCCCACCTTGCTACACACACGGGTAGTATGCAGATCAGACTCGATCATGCTCCAGGTAGAGCTTACTTTTACTGTGTGAAAATAGTGAAGTGTCCTCTGCTGTGCTTTGCGCCTTGAAGAATAGCAGAAAGGATAACCCAGAAACAACAGAGAATCATTCGTCTTTTTATTTGACAGATGTTTTATTGAGAGCTTATTTTTCCCTAGTCACTGAGGCTGGCATTGGATAGCCACTTGTCCAAAACCAAATGAGTCCAGTCCTCTTGGAGACTCCGGGTGTGTGTATGTGTGTGAGTGTGTGTTGGGAGATGGTCGTTAAACAATTACATACACAAAAAATACTTATTTACAATTTGTGATAAATTGTAAGTAGGAAATGAACAAAATGGTTTGACAGAAAAGGAAATTGGGGCAAAAGGTAGGGTGGAACTGTCCAACTTTCCACTGGGCAGGCAGGAACTTTGCCCTCACAAAGCACCTTTTGCTGTTAGAATGCTCACATTGTGCTTTTGGGCTCTATTATAATTTTATGCACTGCTGTTCATTATTTGAAAATGACCTTTCATCCCAAGCATGTTTTGTACTCATTTCAAACAATCTGAAACCATTGCATTTGGGGTGGTTACCAAAAACAATGATTATGTTTTACTTTTACCATCTGCTTAGTTATTGATCCTTGATGATGTGCCATTAGCTAAATATCTATTAATTAAAAAAATAATTTTCTCCTGCTCACCTAGCATCACAAATTCTTTCATTAGCATTATTCTTTTGATGATGCTTACTGTAAGGCCCCATGGGCCTTTTATTCGTTGGACAGATGGATCATTCTAAATTGTTCTAAGATCTAACAGATCTTATGTAAATTATGAAGGTCTTTTTCACACACCATCACATTTAAACCTCATTTCATTGGTGAGAAGACTTGCTACTCCCATCTTACAGATGAGAAAACTAATGGTCGAAGAAGAACTGAAAGGTAGACAAACACCACTAGCCAACGTAAAAACCCAGCCCGCCCAACCCCGGCGTCAGTGAGAGTTTCCCTTTTGGCCCTACTTTCTCTGCTTCCCATGCAGGTTGTTTTCAAGGCCAGTGGCCTTTCCCACTTTGATTATTCTTGACTTCATAGATCTCATTAATAATTTTTAGACTTTTCTTTTTGGACTCATTTCTGTTTATCAGCTTAGCTGGTAATTCCAGATTACCAGTTGTTCTGTGGAGCCAGTTGCATTGGTAAGATACTTCATTTCTCTTTGCCTCATTGTTTTCTTCTGTAAAATGGGCATTTGGTAGTACCTTCCTCATGTAAGTATTAAATGAGGTAATTTATAATGATATTACATATGCATAATGCATATGGCATATGAATATATGTACATGTATATATATCCTATATATATATGTATGATGTTTTCAAGGTGCCTGTTCCATAAGTGTTCAGCAAAAGCTGGTTTTTAATTCTTATCTCTCAATATTAGGGAGAAACTCACTAATTTTTTTCCAAAGATGGCTTCACAGTGTCTTAAAAAGTATAAAAAACACTGATATTCAAGAAGGAATGCTCCATGTTATGGGTTATCTCTTAGTCACTAAGACCCTTCACCCTTTAAATGCCATCAAAATGCCCAATTCTAAAAGCATAAACTGGATAAAAAGAAGCCAAGTCATGGGATCATGACATCTGAAAAAACTCCAGATTCCACTTGCCAAAGTCCATGTCAAAACTCCTCTCTGGAAGTTTTCCTTAGCCCTTGATTTACCTTTATAATGACTCCCCTGCCCCACCCCTAGTAGTTCACATAGAGACTCGATTTGGACTGTTGAACTTGTCCCATCATCAAATGCTGGTTTCAGTAGCTGCCCTGACTTAGAAATTATAGGCAAGGGGCACTGCCTACTGCCATCCAACCCCCCTTTCCCAGAAAAAAGGGGAAAAGATATCAATACCTTTTCTTTCTCCTCAACTTGTCTTCAACTTCTGACCCTTTTATTATTTATTATGTCTACAAGTGAAGCCAGAGGATGCTTGGATTACTTTGGTTTAGAAATGTCAGCCCAAATGGTAAAGGCTAAGTTGCAATAATTGATTAAGAAGAGATCCTTGAATTAACAGATACCATTTATGACATTCCTACCCTCTTTTGTCATAGGAACTCAGTGGAGACTGCATGTACAGTGTAGAGAGAGAAAAAAACAACAATGTGAATTTGGTGATTTCTGACTCTGCATGTTGACTTTGCCAATGATCAAGCTTGTGATCTCAGGTCGCTGCTGTAAATGTGGGTATCCTCACTTGTCAAAAGGATATCTGCTACCTTGTAGGTAGTTGTTAGACATAATAAAAAATGTCAATTACAGAATTTGGTATATGAGAGGTTCTCAGAAATGATACCTCTTATTATCATCCAGAAATACCACGTATATATAACTGTAGTCTACAAAATAAATGTTACTATTCAAAGAGCAATCTTAAATACACGAACAAAGAGTTGTTTGTTAATCATTATAAGAAGGTTACTCATGATCTCTTTGCTCCTAAATACAATGGATAAGTTATTTTAGGCCTCTGTGTACTTGACATCTTGTTACCTCTTGTTACTGTAGCCACTGTCTCCCTGGAAAATTCTCTTTTCTTCGTTTCCATGGTACAAGCGTGGCCAGAATTCTGATAAAATGCATTTGAAAATTGGCTCGGATCCTGTGCTGAGTTCCGGTTCTTCAATGGGGCAGACTAATGTGATTATCTTCTACAGGAGGAGTGATGGGGTAGGGTGAGATGGAATTAGGAAATTCTCCCTCCCCTAGCCTGCATCTTGGGATTTGAAGGGGGCTTTTTCAGTTTTGTGTACAATCAGCTGATACCATTTTTACTCTCTTTAGTAATGTACTTGTGTGTGTGTGTGATTGTGCATAACAATTGAGACATATATTTTTTCCATCTACCTCCTAATGACATGACTACACATATTATGAACCTCTATATTTCAAAGTTGGATTTTTGCATCTCATTTACCATGTTAAGCCAGGGTTTAATGGTATTAGTATTGTGTGGGATTCTGCACTGGAACCTTCCCTCATTTGCATACAGGAGGAGTGTAACTTCAAGATGAGAGGCGTGGGCTCTGGAGCTAGATTGCTCCAGTTTGAATGCTGGCTCTAACCACTTAGTTGTGCCTTAATCCTCATCTGTAAAATGGGTCCAGTAACAGTATTCCTCCTAGGATTGTTGTGGGAATTAAATTTGTTAAATAATGTAAAGTGTTTTAAATCCATTCCCAGTATGGAACAAATAGCTAACAAATGCTGTCTGTTATTAATATTATTCCACATATTCTCCTTGGACAATCTTTTCCACATTCAGATGACCTCCAACCCAGTCCTTCTGGAATTCCAGGCTCATTCCCACCTCCCAGTTGAATATATTCATTTGGATGTAGTCCTGTAGACATCTCAAATTCAACACATGCAAATCAAAAGACACCATTTCTTTCCCTGAAATGTCTTCACTTTGTGACTTCCCCAGTTCAGGTCATGGTACCATCATCCCCAAGCAGCATCTAAGCCAAAACCTGGGTGTCATCAAGACCCCTCCACAATCACATTTACTAGTCATCATGTCCAGTCTTTTAAATATCTTTCTAATATGTCTTTTTTTTTTCATCCCCACTGCCTCTCTCTTAGTTCGGGCCGTTACTTACTGTTTGATTACTTCAAGACCTTTGCAAACGATTTCCCTGCTCGCAGTGTTACCTGATTCTGATCCTACTCCTCATAGATTCCATAGTGAAGACTTTAAAGCAGACTCCGCACCTGTTAATCCCTGGATTGAGCCTTTCAAGGGACTGCTAATGTCTTTGATTAAAGCCTCAACCCTTGGTTTTAAGACATTTACAGCCTGGCCCAAGTTCACCTCTCCTGCCGCAGAACTTGTCTCCCCATGTCCCAGCCCAGGGAACTACTTTCAGTTCTCTGGATGTATCATTAACTGTCTCAATCTCTAGTACTTTGCATATGTGGTCTCTTTTATAGGGAGTGTTCCTGTCCTTTCTTCCTTTTCAGATGCTTAATTCATCCTTGTCCATTAGGATTTTGCATTTGATGTTGGTTCTTCTGTGAAAGCTTCTCTAATACCCAGAATTAAATTAGGGACTCTTCCTAAATCTTCTCTGGCACACGAATCTGCCTGAGTGGTACTTGTACTATATAGTGTTGTGGAGACACTTACTGGCTATGGAAGCAGACTGCCTGTTTGGAATCCTGGCCCTTTCTCTGGCTTGATGAGTTTGGATCCCTTAACCTCTCTATGCTTCACAGAGACATTGATAGTACCTTCCTAGAGTAGGTTGAGAAATTGGTCACACATTCTTCCTTTCCCTGTATAGAGCCTTTTGTAATATGGCTTTATAATTTCTTCCATCAAAAGCAAACTCTTTCTTCCCCCCTTGAATCTGGGCAGGCCTGGTGACTTGCTCTAGTCAACAAGACAATAGTAGCAAATGGGTACCAAGCAGAGGCTTGAGAAGTGTTGTATGGTGTCACCTGCTTTCTGTGGCTGCTCTTAGCAACTCTGCAACTATCACCACATGAAGAAGTCTGGGCCTGTCCGCTGGATGGTGAGGGAGTCCCAGCGCAGGTGGGGATGATGAGTTGTCCCCACTACTCCAACTGCATGACACGCGAGTTAACTGTATTACCTCATGCTGCCCACAGGCCCATGGGTATGCCCCACTGAACACTCCCTAAGTTGGCAGGCCACAGATCTGTGGCTAACCAAATGATTGTTACAGTGAGCTGCTAAATTTGGGGTAGGATTTTTCATGGCAAAACTAACGTAGATGCTCTCATGGAGCTGTGAGGATTGGATAAGTTACTACTAATGTACAAAGAGCAGAGTCAGTGACATATAAGAATCCGTCCTTCTGCCCATAGTCGCTCATGAGGCTGTATGGATCCACTCCTAGACCACCAGGTCCTCGAAGGCAGGAATTCTGCTTTCCTTCACTATATCCTCTGTATCTCACACAGTGCCTGGCTTGATCCATGTTCAATGATGAATATACATTCTTGAGATTTGGTTGATAAGCACAGGTCCTATTTATACACGAAGAAATCAAGGTTCAGAGATGATGAAATGCACCCACTCATTTGTGCATCTCCATCATTCTGACCACTCTGTATTATTTTATTATGCCAAACTTCCATCTACCAAGAGCATTGGATTTGATCATATCAAAGTTAATGTACTACCAACATTTCCCCAGTATAATCCTGTTGCTACTGATGTGTCATGCTGTCTGACTTATCCAAGTGTTCCTTTCCTAAGAGGAAAAAAATGATCTTTCAAATAATTAATGAGTTCTGTTTCATCAGACTTCGGTTACAGACGAATGAGTGGAAGAGAATATTTTGATAGGTGTTCTAATCACTGTGGATAAAATTTACATACTTGCCAAAAATCAATAAGGGAAGTAAAAATGACTTGTCATGTCAGACAACCTTGTTATCCAATAGTCTAGCCACCACATGATCTTCTGTCTTTACCCCCACGTCCCCCACCCATGCCCTGAATTTTCATCAACAACTGAGTCTGCTTCCATGACTAAGGATGTACCCTTCATTGCATTTCCCCAAACTCTCCCCAAATCTGCAAATGCACGTTCTATGGGCACTCACCATTCCAACATAGTGGGATTTTCATTCTTTGATACCACTTGTTATCGTCACCCATCTCAGAGTCTGGACTTCGGAAGACCCAATGGCTTTGAAGGTCTTTTTTCCTATCTTTTGTCCATTTATTGACAGGTTAACTAACACCTGAACTTGAACATCAAATACTTCCCTCTTTTGACAAGTGTGCATGTGGCAGTTTCACTATTCAGTTCTGACAGATTGTCAACCTAGTTTTGAATTATCCAGGCTCAGAATTGTGGCAATAGTCTTTTTTTTACCTTAATCTGAAGAAAGCTTCTTGTTTTCCCTACAACCTTTCTAATTTATATAAATAACTTCAATTTTATGAACACATTTTTAAACAAAATGAATTGAACATATTTCCCCAAAATATTAATTTATTGAAAAATCTTAAATATCCTTAAGTTAAATAACTTTTGTATCAGCAATATAACACAGTATTTTGTATATGCACACATAAACAAAGAAATGCAAATTTGTCCTGTTTCTTAAAATGAACTTGATCTATTTGAATCAAATATTTGAAGAAATGTGATTTATGATGAAATTTAGTTTTCAGCTTTGCCCAACTTTTGATTTAAAAGAGCCCTCTAGAAACACATTTATTTAGTTACAATAAAGTCATTTTTAGACAGTTTCATTCAACCCTTTCCAATAGATACACTAGCAGATTCTTACTCCCCAAGGACCTATTTTTAGTCTAAATGCAGTACGGTGAACAATTAAAGAAAATACAAGGATAAAAGGTATAAAGTGGTTTGGAATTTAACAAACCTCTCACCCAATTAGAACATGCAGTTCAAATATGGAACCTAGAGATATGGGATGTAGGTAAACCTTTTCAGCATTGACTTCGTGAATGATACTGAAAGTTATTGCAGAGTCCTCTGGTTAAACTAAATCTCTGTTCTGAAGCAAATCCCCTAATCATGTCTCCTGCCACATAGAGAATGGAGCCAGTGGATTTCCACAAGTCTGGGGAAATGTGGCTAAACGATATAATAACTTTACATTTATAATATGGACTTATACTGCATGACGAAGTTGCAAGGCAAATCTGCAGTTCGTTTGGCAGTAATTCAGCTTATATAAACTTGGCAGGGCTTAGAGCACCAAGTGCTAAAAGATGTCAGATGATGAAAGTTTGTGTCCTGGCTTCATCCCATGCTCCTGGTGAAAATTTGAGTAAGTCTCTTACTTTCCATTGGCTTTAGTTTCTTCATCTGCAAAATGGGGTAGTGAAATCTGACTTGTCTCCTGTTCAGAGTTGTAAAAGACCAAATCAGCTAGTGAATCTAGAAAGTCTATAGGAACGTCAAAATGAAACTTCCTGCCCTAAAATGTTTACCTCATTTTTGTCTCATCATGGCATGTTAATATTCCTTTGAATGTGAAGATCTCAAAGGACGTTATTTTCCTTGATTATTATAATACTGAGAGATCAGGAATTGCAAAGAAATTTGCAGGTGTAGTCAGATGAGCAAGGTTGAGGATATTTGCTGCTTGAAACATAACTAGGCAATAAACAATTCCATCCATTTGAGTAGGGACCAGCAAAAATGAAACAGGGTTGTCTCACTGGTGGTCGTGAGGGATGCATGAATTGAATCGGTCATGGTTATAACGCTAACCTCCTCTCATGCCCAACGAGTGCCGGCGCCTCCGAGGAGCCCGCGTAAACTACAACAGTGTCTTATTTGGGAGAGCTGCTCACATTTCAATCTGCATACCTGGAACCACTTGAGGATGTGTTAAAATGAGGATACTGATTCAGGAGGTCTGGGACAGGGCTGAATTTCTGATGAGCTCCCAGATGATACAGATGTTGCTGGATGGCAAACCCCACACTTCTGGTGTCGAGTGTGATTTCTCAGAGTCTGGTCCTCAGGTGTGTGTTAGTCAGCTCTGGCTGCCATAACAAAATAGCACAGACTGCATGGCTTAAGAATGGAAATTTATAGTTTCACAGTTCAGGAGACTGGCAAGTCCAAGATCAGGTTTCCAGCAGGATTTGATTTCTGATGAGGGCTCTCTCTCACTTGCTTGTGAATGGTTGCTTTGTCCTCACATGGCCTTTCCTCTGAGTGATCTGTCTTCTTCTTATAAGGCTACCAGTCCTATCTCAATTATGGATAGTTGATAATAATGCGACATGGGTCTTTCAACTGTAACAGATGTACCGCTTTTTTTTTAAGAGTTTATTTATTTATTTATTGGACAGAGAGAGACACAGTGAGAGAGGGAAGACCAGCAGGAAAGTGGGAGAGGGAGAAGCAGGCTTCCCGCCGAGCAGGGAGCCCGATGCGGGGCTCGATCCCAGGACCCTGGGATCATGACCTGAGCCGAAGGCAGACGCTTAATGACTGAGCCACCCGTGTGCCCCCAAATGTACCACCTTTGATTAGATATTGAAGATATTTAATATCTTTATAAAGTAAGATAAAGATATTATATAGTAATATATATACTTTATAATGGAATATGAAGATATTAAACATAAAGTAAGATATTATATAGTAATATATATATAAATACTTCATAAAGTAATATAAAGATATTAAAGATAAAGTAAGATATTAAAATAAGGGAAGCTGGGTGGGGAGTGGGGAGAGGGAGTAGAAAAGTGGTGTAGGGGACTTCTGTAAACCTAAAACTGCTGTAAAATATAGTCTATTAGTTAAACAAAAATTAGATTCCAAGACCTGTCTCCCAAACTCAGTGACTCCATTGTGGAGGCTACAGCAGGAATCTTCCAAACCAAACCTTTAGGAGAGTCTTATGTATATAAAGTTCGAGAACAATCAGGTGGAAACTGAGAGCTCCGGTCTCATCATCCCATGGATGAGGTTTCACTTCTCAGCGGCACGTCCTCACAGCTGGCTGATCTTGGGTTACTTAACCTCTTTGAGTCTTATTCTAAAATCAAGGCAGAAAGAGCCCCATGCAGTAATACTTCTGAGCATTAAGTGGTATCCCGATGTAGAATTTTTAACACAGAACATGCATAGTAAGCACTTCAATAAATATTAGATATGAGAAATTTTGCTAGTATTGTTATTGTTTGAATCTTGGTACGCAAGAAGGAATTGTGCTGAAGGAAGGGGCTTTCAGACAAGACCAGGCAATGACACAGGCAATAAACAATCAGGACAATAATAAAAGTAATCCTAGATGCTTCCACAACATTTCAAGGTTTATATATAGCTTTCACTTTCATTACCTGACTTGATCCTGACAATGACCTTGTGAAGCAGAAATTCCCCTTTTAACAGATGAGGAACTGAAGCTTAGAAATGATCAGTGACTTTCTGAAGGACACAGAGCTGGGAAATGTCAGAGCCCAGAGCATCCAAATCCTAGTTCATGGTGGTGGTACGGTGTAGTAATTAAGTTTGAGGGCTCCTGAGTCGGACTGCTGGGTTCAAATCCCAGAGATCATGATTGCTATTGGTGTTAAATTGGCAAACCAGTTCACCTGAGTCCTAATTTCTTCACTAGTTATATAGGGATAATAACAGTGTTTACTCTGTAGTGTTTTGCAAAGGTTTTAAATGAAATGATGTTTATAAAATCTGAGCTTAAAGGCTGGCACATAATGAGTTTATTATTCTCTGCATTTTTAAAACATCGTTCCTTGAGGGAACAATATGCATCCATGTTACATGAAGAGTAGCCTAAGCTTAGTTATAGAAAATGTGGGAATCTTTGCACATACGTCTTGGGGGGCTGGGCTGGGATAGGAGCTAGGATTGCCATAGCTTCTAAGGAGGAGCAATGGGATGGCAGGATATGTTGTGGCATCTGAATCCCTGCTCTATCACCGTGGGAGACACCTGCAGTGCCAGTAAGAAGACATGACAAGCAAGGCAGTCACCCTGGCCCTTTAGTCCCAAATATCAGCGATGACAGTAAAAGTGGCAACAGAAAGATGGCCTTCCCTGTGATATCTGGCAATAAGAGAGGATATGTGTAAAGAGGTTCTGGAGATGAATTTCATGGCAGCCAAGTTCCCACAGGAATATTTTGGAAACAATATATTACAAACTTATCGAGGGCCAGGTCCACTTTATCCGATTTTGTTGCCTTCTTTACAACTTGTCCAGGGATAGACACTTTGTAGGATCAAAACAGATGCTCAATTGACAAGACTTGAGAAGTGAGTTGGCCCCATAAAGTGTTCTGTGTATTTTGTAGATGGAAGAGGAGTTTTGTATATCGTTTCCCACACTGTGAAGGAAGGGTTGGTAGACCTGTTGAAGAAAACGCGGTGATGCCTTTTCTTCTTTGAGTCATTCTAATTATAACGATGGCCACTAACTCTCATGCTGTTGCTAATAATGATGGTAGCTCTTACTGAGTTTCTTATGTGCCAGGAACTGTTCTAAACACTTTACGTGTGTTGCTTCATTTAATCAGTTCCAACAGTTAACTGAGGTAGACATCATTTTTTACATTTTAGAGATGAGCAAGGGAGGTTATTAACTCCTGAACACACAGGAGTAACAGTTGGGACTGGGACTCCCACCCAGGCATCTGGACTCCAATCAATACACAAAGGTCATGTTAGATGTCATGTGATGGAAAACGATGGACTGTAGAGCTGGGTAGGTGTTAGTGAACATCTAACAGTAAAAGTTGTGAGAGTGTTTTCTGGAAAGAGTTGCCATAGAAGTAGAGATTCTTGTGTGCCAGGCACAGCCCTCAGCCCTTTACATCTATCAGTTACCTTAAATCTTCACAACAAACCAGTGAACTAGGTACCATCATTATCCCATTGTTGGGATGATGTTTACAGCTGATGTAAATAATTTGCACCAAGTCACAAAATTAATGGAACTAGGATTTGACCCTAAGCGTTGGTGGTGTTAGCATCAATCCCCTTAACCATGAACTGAAAGACAAGTGTGCAGCCTCACAAGACCCCAAGTGCGTCACTCCTGGGATTGGGGGGAAGGGGTAGGGCAAGAAAATGTCAGTCAAGACCTTGGAGTAAAGGGCAGGATTTCAGCTGGAGACACCGAGTGTATGTGGGGGGCGGGGTTTGTCTACAGGGAAAGTGGACGGTTTGGCAAACATTTAGAAATGGCTTCAACCCAGAGGAAATTTGAATTCGTTTTGCCGAGAGAACTGGTCAACTTGACCTTTCTTTTCAAAAGAGGCTTCATGTACTTGACTCCTGGCAACACAGTAGTGAGCATTTTAATTTTCCTTATTTTCCCCGCCAAGTAGTAACCATGGCCACAAGTGGTTTACTGGTTTGTCTTTATCTTCCCAAACATTCCCAGCCTTGGTTTGCTTAAGAGAGCCCACGACCATGGGGGTGGTGAGGGATACCTCCGGTACTGCAGCCAGGGAGTCCTCCAGTGCAACCTTCCTATGGGCGCTTGTCCGGAAAGCCTCCCAATCCCCTGCACCCCCAACCTCCCCCGTCCCTCCAAGGTTGCATTCTTCATCTAGGCCTTGTCCCCGCACACCTTGGTGTGCAGAGCCAGCGTTTCTCAACACGTAGCCAAGTCGCATGACTGGTTCTAGCTTCAACTGGGAAAGTTTCCTGTCTCGGAGTTCTAGGAGTTCCTGGTTCTCTGCCCGGTTCTGGAGAAGGGCATCTACTTGCGCTTCCCTGCTGGTGTCCTTCGGACTCGGCCCCCAACTTTGCGCACCATCTCCAGTCTAGCTGTCTGAGTGGAGCCCTTGCGGAATCCACCTGCGTGTTCTCCGCCAGGCGCCGCACAGCAAGAAGGGGTCCCCGAGGTGCTGTTTGTAACCCGTCGTCCCCTCTGCTCTCTTTCAGGTCTGGCCGCTCGGTCGCAGGAGCCACCGCGCCAGCCCCCCGAGCGGTGGTGATTCGGCAGCAGGTGGCAGGGGCGGCGCCAGAACGCGCGAGAGGAGGGGGCGCGTCGCTCTCGGGCGTGCAGTGCACGGCGCCCGCTGCCACGCCGCCCGCGCGCCCCCGCCGCCCAGCTCCGCGCAGCGCCCCCGGCG
>NC_048228.1:93834800-94123706 GCF_002007445.2 Ailuropoda melanoleuca
CCGCCGCCGCCGCCGCCGCCGCCGCCTCGCGCTCGCAGCGCCGCGGACGCCCCGGGCCGAGCGGCGAGTGCGCTCCAGTGCCAGACCCGTCAATACCAGCCTCTGGGCCGCCGACTCTCGAGTCCCGCTCCTGCACCCTGCGTCCCCGAAGATGAATGTGAGGAGGGTGGAAAGCATCTCGGCTCAGCTGGAGGAGGCGAGCTCCACAGGCGGTAGGATGCATTAAGCATGCGAGCGGGCGCCCCTCTTCCCCTCCTTCCTTCGCGAGCTGAGATGGGGACCCCTTCCTCGGCTGGGGACGCTTGTTGCCTTTGCTGCATGAGAGACGGCCACCCAGGCGGGACTGGGAAGGCGAGGTGGGAGCGGCGGGGATGGGGGGGCCACGGGGAGGGGGGGGGAATGGGGGTGCCACGGAGAGGGGGGTGCACGCAAGGTCCAGCTTGGGAAGAAGAGCTGTTTGAAGTGTGTGTGAAACTCGCTGGTGGCAGGGTCCCCTGCGATCCGATCCTGTGCCTACTTTTGCCTTCTCTGAAAATTTCCCATGTTGTTTATGCATCTGCCAGGTGACTGCAGACTACACACTTCCTTCCTCTAACACCTGGGGATAAAAGCGCTGAAATAGTATTGATTCTCTCCCTCCACTTTTCCTTTATGCTCCCAAACATTTCTTCATTAAAACTCTATTTTGGTTCCCTGGTATCAGACAGGCAGAATGTTTCTCGGGTCAGATTCTTCAGCAGGAGCGTGCGTCTTGTTTTATTCCCAGCTTCAGTTGAGTGTGTTCAGAGAAAATGGTCTTCAGTGACACTTGGAAATAATTTGTATACAGTACAGCCTTGGAAAGGTACCCGGCCCTTTTGTGCAAGGTGTTTGGCTCTCAGAGTATCGTGTGTTCTGCGAAAGCAAGGAAAGGACATGTTCTGATGAGTTTAGTGGGCTCCATAGTGAAACTGGGGATGAGACATCCCGCCTCCCCTCCTCACCCGCCCTCCCCCCAGCACCTTTGGTTGAATCCCTTTGTTTTTAGGTGGCTCCCATGTGTATGATCTTTAGAGAAGCCCCATAAACTGAAGGAAGGTGATTGCAGGACACGAGGCTAATCAAGAGCCAGGTTATGTAAGATGAGGGGTCCTACATGTGGCTCTTGCATAGTTTGGATTTATAGGTTGACACACTTGGACTTGAGTTGCAGAGAAAGAGGTATTTCCACATTCTACCTGTTTATATCCAGGGAAATGGAGTCATTTCAGACTACTTGAATCTGGCACTCTAACTTGGACATCGAGAAATGGACATTTTTCCTTTCTTGCCTTCCTTCTAGTAGTTAAGGTCATTGTAATTGGAGGACACTAGTCTTATTTGACCATGACATTTTAAAGAGAAAAGTCTTGGCCTTTTACAGGCTGGAAAAAAAAAAAAAAGAAAGAAAAGAAAGAATATGATCATTACCTTTAAAGTCCTAATTTTGACCTGTACTGATGTTTAGTTCTGGTTTCACTTACAGCAATAGTTCACTCATTATGAACCAAGTATGTCTAGGATGTATTTTATGAGGGATACTAAAAATCATTAAGAAATTGGATTTTTTCCAGAATGGCATTTTAAGTGTAGAGGGCTAAGTAAATAGTTAAGTTTATAGGGTCTCTGCCTTTGCTGTTTCTTTGGCTAAGAATAGTGTAGAGAGCTAGCTGCCCTTTCAGGAACTGCACTCATGCACGCGACAGCGGTGGGAACTTGAAGATAGATCAGTAAGAGAAAGTCTGGGGAAGGGGTGGCTTGCACTGTTTGGCTACTCAGTGATAACAGCTTTTTGGCTGGGCCTAGTCTTTAATTGGCCAGATGGGGATTGAATCAGCCTGTCCAGTCTATTCACAGTGCCACAGGTGGCCATAATCTCTATTTGTTACATAAAATGGAAGCAAAGATGAAATCACATCTGGGGAGTACAAAACATTAAAAAAAAAAAACAAACAACTTTTAGTACCATCTTTAAAATCAGCACGTGTTCATTGTTCCTTTGGAGAACAGAAAGATGTTGATTTATATCTTGGTTAAGGTGAGACCCAAAGTGAAGAGTTTTCTGGCTTGAATTGATTTGACACCTGTTTCTTGAATTGTGTTTGCATGCTTTCAGAGTTAAGTGTCATATATGAAGACTAAAGAAAAAGCCTGGAGCATCTTTTTGTTCTTGTTGTTACTGTTTCAAGGTTAATATTATTTGAGAATGATCCCCTGAATATGTACTCTTTTATTTCCACCAAATATATGCTTAAGTACTTTGGTTATTTGTGCTGAGATAGAAGATGGTCTTCATTAATCCTGGGATAAGGAAGAATAGTCGTTTTTTAAAGGTTTGAACTCTGCCTTTGGTTCTTGTTTTTAAAACAATAGCTCCTGATTTCTTGTTTTCTTTCAAACAAGTGAGACATTTACATAGCTTCCAACATGACCATGATGGTTTTCCCTTGAATATATGCCTCTTGGATGGAGGATTATAAAATGATTTAATCAGAATTGAAACAAAATTTAACTGGAGGATAGGACTGAGATGAATGAATGAGGATGAGAGGGAAATCAGGAATTAGAGAGAAGTATATGTATGTGTATTTTATGACCTCACTCTAGAGCCAGAATACTATGAAAAGCGGGTTGCTGAGAGACAAAGGAGAAAACCACATGGAAGGAAAAACAGGAGGGAAATGTAAGAAAGATGGGAGCAGGGTTGAATTGGGTTACTAAAACTTTATAATCTAGCTAAAAAAGTTTATTCCCTGCTCTCTTTCAGCAGGTAACGTAGTTAGTATGGTAACTGGTGAACACCACTGCTAAGTCAGTGTGGTTGAAACACCGTTAATGCTACAGAGTCCAGAAAATGGACACCTTGTAAATAAGTACAAATAGAAAAGGTTTCTTACAAATCGTGGAGCTCACTTTTAGCCTCCCTGTCACCAGCTTCCACATTAAATCAAAAGCCTGCCCAGAATATATTTTTCATGAAATTGTCTATTCTTATTATTTTGCTCTCTGGCTATGAAATCAAACATAACCCTGCTACCAGTGGAGAGACAGAGGGAGATGATAATTCAGCAGTATATTTGAAAGAGAATCAGAAATAAGGTCGGAGTTAAAAAAGAAAAAAAAAAAGCTGTAAGATTATTCATCGGTGTCCTCAATTTGTGCCATCTAACTTAGGGATGGCATATGTGATGTGATGTAGTCTACAGCTAAAAGTGGGGAGGGAAATGCATGGATGTTTCGATCATTGTTAGAGGAGGTCATCCAGAGGACTTGACTACTGTTGGATCCACCAGCTGGACCTGGGCAATTGAAGGCTCCTCCCCGCCTCTCTTACCCTTGGAATGTATGTTCTGCCCACCATAGCAGGAACTGTTTTCAAGGACATAGCCTTGAGAGAGAAAGGTGTTGCCGAGGCCATCTGGATGGTGTACGTGACTGAGCCCTCGTGCTTCTATATAAACTTTTAAGTTTCTGGCGGGAGATCTTCTTGTCTGGCAACCCCCACCACAAGCCTCCTATGTAAGTTCCCTTGTTTATTGCATCTGTCACCTACCAGTCTGGACTGGTCTGCCTCTTTCTTCCAGTCTCCTTGTCCTCTGTGTAAGGGGGTCAGTTTCAGATTTCACACAGGGAAGGTCTGGAGCTTGCAAACCAGAAATACTGGAGTGAAAAACCTCTGTGATTTTTTATTGTTAATGGACCTATGATGGCTCCAGCTTAAGTTTTGTGTTATTAAGAATAAGGCAAACCCAAATTAGTGATTCCACATGGGTAATAGTGAAAAGTCTGTACATTCTGAATAACCCAGGAAAAGCTTTTTATCACATGGGCATTATTCTGTTTTCTTCATGTTGTTAAATGTAAAAAGGTACTAAGCAAATGATATGATCAAGTGTTAAAATTCAACAACCCTTCCCCTCCCTTTGCTGCATTTTTTTTTTTCTGGCCAATGCTTATGCAAAGTTTCATAAAATAAGGCTATGGATGGTTTGGAAATTAATGATCCATGTAATATAAAATGTATGTGCAAGATTCCTGCAGAATCATAGACCAAATAGTGGTTGAATCTTTTGAAGATAAAGTATATGGTCCTACTTATTCTTTCTATTTTTTTTTTTGTCCTTTCGTTTTCCTTGTCCTCATGGGTTTTCTAGAACATGTGGATAATATTGCTTTTCAATATTTCATAGCAGAGTGTGCTTGTTTACTTAATAGCCTTCCTTCTTATTTCAAGCAGATTAAAGTGTATGTGCGTGAGAGAGAACAGAGAGAGGGTGGAGGGAGGGAAGAAGGATGGGAGGATGAGTGTGTATTTTGTTCCATGGGCCCTTGCCATCCTTAAAAGTGGTTTAAGTTTCTAGAAGTACACCTATCATTATAAATTTATTCATCCTTGGGCATTGAATCACCTTTTTATTTTTTTAAAACTGTTCATATGGTTAAAGGTCCTAATGGTCTTTTCTTAATTTACATCTTCCCAAACTCACTGTGAAGCTTCGTGCTGTTTATCAACACTCCCTAGAAAACTATGAACTTCATGGGAGCAGAGCCATTGTGTTCTGCCCACCCTGTATCCCCAACATCTCTCATGAACCCTCACATGGTACGTTTGCTCAACAACAGATAATTTGTTGAATGAAGTCTCCCTCGGATTCTGTAACTGTGTTATTCTAGTTTCTCCTAATTTTCTCACATCTCTTTCTGATCCTTATTTCTTTCTTTGTCTATTTTGTGCAATTTTTCACACACTTCTGTCTTAATTGTCTCCTCTGTCTACATTCTCTTTTGAATCAAATTGTGGTCTTGGTGCATCTTTGATATAGAAGTCTCCTTAATCTATACCTCTGGCCTGATCTCTTTCCAGTCCACACGCTGCTGAGCAGACCTATCAGCAATTTTTACTAGCACTTTAAAGTCAATATTTTAGAAAAGACCTGACCTCTCTTCAAAGAACAATTTATTTTCCAAATTTTGCTAATGGTAGCATCATTTTTTGAGAACTACAGTTAAAAAAACCTACAAAAGTGTTTACTTATCTATGGTACTTCCCTGTGGAATCAGTCCCCAAGCCTTACTGATTCTATCCTGGCTTTATGTCTAGTTCCCATGCCAGTTCTCGTCATACACCCAAGGTCATGTTCTTGTCATTTCCCAGACCAAGATGGTTGCCTCTTGTCTTCATAATATGCCTCCCCACTCAAGACCAACCAAATTCACTAAAAACTGATTTGAGTCCAATCGTTCACCTGTGCAAAATCTTTTAATGCCTTCCCATTACTTATAGAACTAAAAATATAGTTTCCTTAGCTTGATAGTCAGGCCTTCCACAGTGTGTTGACAGTCTTCCATCCCAATGTTGTCTTCAAAGACCTACACGTCTGCACTTTGACCTGCTAAATTGGGCTGCACTCTGGGTGTGTCTATCTTAAACACCTGCTGCTTAGAATGAACTTTCTGCCCCCACATTGTCCACTGAACATTGTTAAATGCTTCACATTGAATGCATCCTTCAAGACTCATTGCAAATGCAGTGTCTTTCTTGTGCAGCCTTAGTGATTTCTCCCTGCCTCTTCCCCCAAAGAATTCTGCTTTGAATTTTCTTAGGTCATTTTTGTTTGATTTTGACCTATATCTGAATGACAGGACAGAATAAGCTATGCATGTTTGTCTCATTTGCAGCTGTTAAATGGTAACTCCTTGGTGGTGAGGCTCATACACAAGTTATTCATTTTCATAGCCTTAGTAAGTACTGGCACAATGATTCACAAAAAAACCTGCTGAAGACATAGTTAATTGAATATAAACTGCATTGCCCAGTGGTAGATCCATTAAAACCCCCGATTATAATTCACATTTGATTGCTTGTTAAACCATCTACTGGAAGTGACAATTCCTTTTTGGTTCCCTGTCTTTTCCATTCAGTGGGCCAGGCCTATATGGATAGTAATAGAACATCCAGATAGTACATCTCCTGTGTGTGCTCTTGCATCCATAATGCATTGCTACGAGAGTTTATATTGTTTCTGAAGAAGGGCTTAGTAAGTACTCCATGTTTTCTGTGTGTTTAGAGCAATAGTCAGGGTTGTCTTTGGTGTTGTTATGACTCTCCTTCATCCTTAATACCTTCCAGACCTACCACCTCTAGGATCCGTAGTCTGAGGGACCCCCAAGGAGGGACTATGACCTCTTTTGGTTCCCCTACAGATAAGCGTGGAGAGATGAGTTAAATATTCCCTCTGGATCATGATTGTGATTCTCTGTAGTCTGAGTTCATGTTACAGAGAGTGGCCCTTCCTAATGTTTCCCGGCCCAGAACCTGAATGGCTATACCACCATTTACCATCATTATTAGCCTCTTCGTCATTATCCTTATCAGATGGTAAAGCTTTTCTATAATTATAGCAGTGACTGTGGAAAGGAATGGAAACAAGAAACCAGAAACATCACTCATTGTGTACATATCCATTTCTTTCATATCAACTCATAGAGAGCATCGGGCTGCGTTGGGAGGAAATTGGGACAGGGTGGATCTTGGGGCAGAGCTGAGAAGAGGATGGGGTTCAGCTCTTTTCCTCTCATCTCTGTGGCCATAACCCTCTCATTGCTCAGGGAATGTGCCATAGGCAGCCCTAGATGTGTGCATATGCGTATGGATTAGCAACTCTGAAAAAGGAGAGGCTCACAGAGTTGAAACACAAAAGTTCTCCACACACTGGGACAATGTAACGAATAATTCGAACAGAGATATTTCCCCTTTTGAGCACTTGGCCTCGATGCCCCTGTGATGGGCTGATTTTTTTCCTTCTGAACAAACACAGCCAGTGTGGTAGAATGGCTCTCCCATTGGAAATGCCCTTTTGGATATATTTGAATACCCTTTGGATATATAATTGACCTTTCAGAAACTTCTCTCCCCTACGTATTCCTCCCTGATTACTTATTTAGGTAAAAACAAGCAGTCAACCCATTTTACGACAACGGTCTGTAACTTTCTGGTTAGCCAAAGTTCGGATTGACTTAGGGAAAGGTCCTTTTGTGTAACTTAGGCAGAATCTGCTCATGAATAGGGAATAAAAAGTCTTTAGGGAGTTAGAACTGGCATTTTTTATAGGTCTTTAAAAAAGGTTTTGGATTAAAAACAGACTTTCATCTCTAGGCGTCAACACTCCTTAATATTTTGAAGGTTCTTTTGAGTGAAGCAGTTTATTTACGAAATGACAGTATCTGCAGACCACATGGGAGTCTGAATCAGGTTGACTGAGAGTGTAACTACACAGTCTATATGGCCAGGCACTCCCTCTCACGTCTGCATTGTAATACGGTCTGGGCATTGTGTCACAGAAGCTGATGTGTCCCCAGGGCTATCTCCCAATATGATGATGATTAATTTTTAATAAGCGAACACATGACTTCCAAATGCCTTCATGAGTTTCATAATAAAATTGGGTGAAGAAAACACGTGTAACTATTAAACAGATCTACATCTCAGAATGGATATTTGGCCACGGGCTTTATTTTGGCTTGTACCTTTTTGCAGTTTGATGAATTTCCATTAGACTAGCACGAGAAACAACTTACCAAAAATGATCTTGCCCAAACCGTGTATCCAGACTTTATATAAGTTACGTGCTGCAGAGAAGTGTTGCACGACTTAAAGTGTCTTCTATGGTGATTGTACGTAAAGATGGAAATAAACTCTTGTACTCCAGCCCATCTCAGTCCTGTGGAAGTGGATTCTCCAGTCTTCTTGTTGCTTTTGCAGGGAATTTGAAACAAAAACAAAATGATAATATAGAACTAACAGGCATTTCAGAAATAACCCTGCAAATCCAGTCCTGAGGACAAGTTCAACTTGGAGAGGGGTTTGCTTGAGAGAAATTTTAATTTAGCTTAGAAAGGTAAGAACATGTGAAACAGCCAGTGAGTAGAAGGTCACTGTTCTTCTTTCTCCATTCATAAAACGGTGGTCATCGTATCCACTCCTAGATTGCAGGAATGGATTCTGTAATGATGACATGAGTTTAATTCAGCAAGTATTTACAAAGAAACTCCTTGGTGCTGGGATCATTGAGATGTGGAGTTGGCCTTCAGAAAGGTTACAGTTTATTCAAAAGAGATTTACTGAGTATGTGCCAGGTGTGTAGAGTTGAGTAGGGGAGAAAAGAAATAACTAAACGTGTGTTTTAAAATATTCGTTGCTGTAACAGAGGCAAGGATGAAGTGAGATGGATGCTGAAAAATGAGATTATGTCCAGCTGGCACAGGTGCCATTCTCTTCCAACCAAATGCAGTGAAAACAAACGGTGATATTGAATTTGAACTTTCCTTCTCTGGGGTCTTACCGAATAAAGCTATTAAAAGAACTGTGCTCACAATTCCGTATTTACTCTCTTGCCCCATTTCTTCCTGTCTCCTCTCTTTCCATCTGTCATATGGATTTATCTGTTGGCCACTTAGATGTTACCTAAGCTTTTTAAAAGATTTTTAAGAGCTGTTATGCTGGGAGTCTCTGAAGAAGTGTGTTTTTTTTTTTTTTTTGTCATGAAACAAATACAATTTTGAAGCTTGGAGAGTACAAAATGAGTAATAACTCCGTTTAAAGATAATCATAAAGTAATCGAACATTCCCAGCTCTCTTACAGCCAGTTTAAATAATGTTCTGGTCAAGGCAGAGGCATTTTAAATTGGTGTAGAATTTTTTAAAAAAAATTAAGTACACTATCACTCTAATTTTTAAATTTAATTTTGTTCAGTCAACCATTGACCATAAGAATATTATACCTGAGTTAATATTGTGAGCATTTGTGAAAATCTGATTCCACTAAGCCTTTCTCTCACATTTTCCCCAAGAATTCTTCAATCATGCTTTCCATGCTATTTCCCCAAACTCCCTTTAATTGGAAGCCAGGTCTCTTCCTACTGAGACACACAGTATTATCGCAATCTGTTCCCCATTCCCTCTCCTTTCTAGGTCCGGTTTCATCCTTATTTCCTGCCGACTCTGTGATCAGAGGGTTGGTGCAGGCTCCGAAACACAGGTGCATTACATTAATTTGAAGGTGGTGGGGAGAGAAACCTTGAGGGACAAGTATAAAACAATGAGCATTCAGAACCATGCATTGAGAAACATGGAAAAAGAAAGCTGGAGACTATAGAATACAGCCGTATGCAAGGACATGGCATGAGGGACTTCTCCTGCCTTGTATTTATAGAATAAATTCCATTTTTGATGGAGGCATTGAAAGATAGTTTTAAAAAGGCAAAACATCTAAACTGCAAAGCTGGAGAGTAATACACACCAGCACTTCTGATGTGATTTAAGTACCAGATTTGCAGCTGAACCCTATAACCCTTCCTAGTCAGAGTGGGGGATGTGGATTCCAAATGAAAATTAGTCATTAAAATAACTTTCAAAATTGTTCAGCTCGCAGGATACATACTGACAGTGCAAAATCTACAAACACTGAACTGGGAAGATTGAACCGTAGACATAATTTGTTAGAAACATTGCAATTTCAAGCAGTTACATTTATCTTTGGATCCCTGAGCATGAGATTTTCATAAATATCATTAGAATAGAATTTCAGATCTCAAGCAGTGACAGTTATAACTTCAGTCTTAATGCAATTTGTTTTGATGGTTTTATAAATAGTTTTGAGGATGTTGTTCAACAGTCATCCACTTAAACCATGTTTATCAATTACCTACTGTAGGAGGGACAGTGCTGGTAAATATTTCCGAATATAAAAAGGCATATTAGCTGTTAAGGTCTAGGAATTAAGCTTCTAAATTGGATCTTCCTTATCCACCCCGGAATTCTACTTGATCTGAATTTTGTATTGATTAGGTAGATCACGTTAGCTCACCTCATTTTCAAAACCACTTGGTAAATACCTTCACAGGACCCCAGCGTATGTCCTTGAGGGAAGATATTGGCAGGTCCTTGTCTACTATGAAATAATAACCTGAAGGAGCACAGAGTGGACCTTAACCACATGATTTGTTATTAAGTGATATTGGTTTCACAGAATCACATAAAACGCAAAACAAACATTACACAGAAAAACAGCATTAACCTATAGACTAGATAATATTACTACTTCCCCTATCAGTACAGGATTCTTCAAATGTGAGCCAATTTATTCTGCTGTAAAACATAGACTAGATATCTATTATTTGTCAAGCATTGTTCTAAGTCTAGAAACATATATTAACATCTATTATTTGTCAAGTATTGCTCAAAGTACTAGAATACAGAGATAAGAATATCCCGTGGGGAGCCCTGAGTCTAGTTAAAGAGCTTGACATGGAAGATGGTAATTAGTATGTGGAAGTCCTATGACAGCGTCCAGCCTGGGGTGCTTTGGCAACACAGACATGAGTCACTCGTGCAGGCTGAGTAGGTTCAAAGAACGCTCCCTGGACCGGATGGGACTGGAGGATGAGAAGGAGTTTTCCCGGGAAGTGCAGCAGGTGGGATGGTGGATGTTTTAGGTGGGGAGAGCTGTGGGTCTATGGCTGGTCCTAAGAGAACATACGGTAGAAGCAAGGAAGAGTGAGAGGTTCTGCGTGTTGCAGTGAAGCTGGGGAGTAGAAGGGAACAGTGAAATGGGAGCTGGAGAAGGAGGCAGCATCGGAACATGAAAGCAGTGGGTACCACTGATACATTCCAGTCAAGAGCACACTGTGATCACATTTGCATGTGGGGAAGATAACTGCAGTGATTGACAGATGGCCAGAGGGGGTTGAAACAGCAGCATGGGTACCCGCTGGGTGGGGTTGCAGGTGAGGCATATTGAGGAGCATAGTAAAGCATTAGTGATACGGCGGACAGTAGAGGGTGCACGTGACCTAGAGGACAAGACCAGCAAGGATTGATGCCAGTGGTAATTGGGGTTGGGGAAGGAGAGGAGCCTGGGAAATCTTCTAGATTTCTGGGTTGGGTCACTGATGGTCAGCATATATTTACTAAGATGAGAAATACAAGGGAGGTTTAGTTGAAAGGAAGTGAGATCCATTTGGGACTACGAAGTTTAAGGCCTTCTTTAAGGAGGCCTTCCTCCTTCAAAATGGAGATGGGGTAGTTACTGGGCTATACGGGCCTGGAACATGAGCATGAGATTGGGTTCTGCAGGCCATGGGGAGCCAGTTGAATTTAGTGAGGAGCGACAGAATGAGGAACATTAATTTTACTTAGCTGTAGAATGCGTCATCGACAAGGATGTCATCAGGAGGGGGTTGCATTAGTCTAGGCAGGAGACAGCGTTTGCACAAGGGTGAAGGCAGTGGGAATGGGAAGGGTGGGAGGACTGGGAAGGAGAAAGATGGGAAGATCGGCGATGGGGACCTCGTGGTGCCATGATGAGAAGCAGGGAACACCGGAGAACAGGTTTTGGAGGGATGATAACATGCTCTTTAGAAATACTGATTTCAACTGGGAAAGAATCCAAGCCGACTGTCCCAAAGGCAGTGAACTCGTGGAGTTCAAGTTTAATTGATTTCAGAGAAGCACACGGTTATTGAGCATCTAGTGCTCTGACGGGTATCAGGAATAGAGAGATGAATGAGGCATGGCCCTCCTCCCAAGAAACTGGCTGGCAAACTAAGGTGGGGACTCAAGTGGGGGATTCAGTTGCAGAGAGCGAAGGTAATTAAAGACATGACACTGAATAAGGGGTAGATTCTAGGATTAGTACCATGAAGAAGAAAGGTGAGTGACGGATATAAAACCAAGGAAACATATCATGGCTTGAGAAGAAACTGGAGAGGAAAATGTCATGGAGCTCGGTGCCTGGTACATAGATGGCCTGTGCTTGCCAACTAATGGGGAATACAAGAGTTTCAAACAGCCACAGCGAGTGAATGGAGTAGACTGCAGAGCATTAATGGTGCATGAAGATTTGGGTCTCAGAATAAGACTGGAGTCAGAACTAGGGTTCAGACACTGTGTCTGTTCCTGTGTGACCTTAGGAAGCCGCATGGCCTCTCTGTAACTTAGTTTCTTTACATGTACCTGGAATATTCTTGCCCCATATACTCCACTGGCTTGCTTCCTCACTTGTTCAGATCTCCATTAAAATAGTACTTCTCCGATGACTTCATCTATTATAACAACTCACGTGTGTCTCCCTATTCCCTTACCTTATTTTACCTTCATTTGTAGCATTTATATAATCCTTCAAAGAAAAAAATTTATGTGCTATACCACTGTACTAGAATTACTATCATTACATGTACTGTGGTATGTATATATGTACGTATATTTTGTGTATATTTATTTTTTTAGCATTTTCCCTGTTAGAATTCACTGAAATGTGTGTAGGATGGCAAATCAATGAAGAAGACACATTTTGACAGATTGCACTGAGAAGTAACTGAACTAAGGTCTATAAAGGGCTTAGTGTAGTGCCTGACGTATAGTTAGAGCCTGTGGGTTGGGTTGGGGTCATTTACATAATTACTTTGGCTTGAGAAAAAGTTCTTTTAATCCTTAGGATGGGATGTCAGGAGAGTGGTGAGATTGGGAGTACATGGGTGGTCCTGGAGGGAGTGAGTTCTGAAGAAGGGGCACTTGCTCTCTGAAAGGCATAATCTTGTTCTCTGATACAGGAGGGAGGGGAGGCCACCCTGGGGTGATATGCTGGGGAGGACGCTATGGAGGGGATGGGCTGTGACCTGGACATTTACCTGTGGGGCTTAGAGAGGTTGTAAGGGACCATTTAGTGGGTGGCAGGTAGGGATCAGTGGGGGCCGCAGTTTGACCGGAGGAGATGGTTGTCCTGAGAAGTGATGAGGCTGAGAAATGAGATTGGGGAGAGTCTCAGAAATGTGGATTTGATTCCATGGGCAAGAATTCAAGATTTCGCAGAAAGACGACTGCATAATAAAAGTAACACCTTAGGAAGATTTGTCTTATCCTGCTGTGCAGGAAAGACTGTGGAAGGGGGAGTGTTCAGGTGGAAAGATGAGTTGAGGAAATATTGCATTTGTCCAGACTTTAGCAGGATTGACCAATTTTGTAGGTGTTGTGGTGGAGAAAACGAATTTGGCAGATTCTGTGGCATTATGGACAGGCTTTGTAACCGATTGGATGTAGGCTTGAAGTTAGGTGGGAGACCAAGGAAAAGCAGCTCTTAAGCAGGCTCTAAACTCAAACTTTGGCAACTGAGGAAAGGCCTTTGCTTATGCTGCTGGGAAGTTATCCAGAAGACAGAAGAAGGAAATTGTGTATCTGTATATATGTGTGGGGTCAAAGGCTCTACTTATTTGGGGATGCTGGAGGGATATACTGGTAAGAGGGATACTGGATAGTTTCAAATATCCTTTTTGTTGATAAGTAAATTCAGGCTCAAAGGGATTAAGCAACTTGTCCAAAGTCTTACAGCTAGTGATTAGGATAGTGGAGATATTAACCAGGGCAGTATTAATTAATACGCAGCCTAGGCTCTGTACCCTTTTCTCTCTCTTGCCTGGACAGGGCACTCTGGGCTGACCTGATGTGATCCTGGGAGGGCCAGGCTCGGCTCAGCAGAGAGTGTGCCTAGCATCCAGTTGGGTGGTAAATAGGGTAAAGGGCAGATGACCTGAAAAATCTCCCTATGGATTTCTAGGTCACATCCAAGGTAAAGATTCAAAGCCAGTGCCCAGTCTGAGTGATGGTAGATGGAAAGAGGGAGCCTTGATAACCTGCCTTCTGGACTGGGGGGAAAAAGAACCATTGGTGCTTGAGGAGTTTGAATGTCCGTGAAAGTAACCTATAGGGCCTCCCGGAGCCTGAGTGGAAGGGCTGGTGGAAGTGACTCAGGTGGGTAAGCCAGCTCCAGGTAAGGGTCTGGGGAGGACGGGGTTTTGAAAGTGCGGTGCATAGGGGAGCCTTTGTTGGAGGACCTATATGATTGCCTCCAAAGACATGATTTTGATTCAGAACATTCTACTTGCATAGCTGCCTTCCCTTCCCTTCCTCCGCTGCTTGATCTTGCAACCACATCTCCAACCCACTCTGTGGACACAGGGCACAGGCAATCTTGCTGAGACTAACCATCTGAGAATAAATCGCATTACTGCAAGTGGTGAGCTCCAGCCATCCTCCATCCTGCCAGAAGAAGTCATGAATCCTTTTAATACTGTTCCTTCATGAATGTAGTTTTAATTAATTGTTTGGTGTCTGCCAACCCAGAGTAGGGAGACTGTGCAGTTTCAGACCCATAGGGACACTCAAATATTTGTTGACCAACAGATCATGAAATGCCTTTACATTTACAAATAAAATGGTCAAATATTATTATAACTCTTTGGTAAGCTTCATAATTCTGTCATTATGGAATGCAATAAGCAAGCACTTGGGGAATTCAAAGAAATTCTTTCTCTCCAGATCTCAGTCCAACTTCAGTCCAATCAACACATTTATTTAGCATGTCTTAGAAATCAAACATTGTTCTGGGTGCTTGGGGGATACAGATACCTTCTCTGTCCTCACAGATGGCTAGCAAGGAAGAAAGACCTTCAACAATGCATTAGCAGCACGCTGAGAATATTAGAACAATAAGTAAAGGATGCTACAGGAGCGTATGGGAAGGAAGTGGAATATGTCTTAGGAGTCAGAAAATAGCTCCTTTAAAGAGTAAAAATTAAGTTGACATCTGAATGACACTTGGAGATAGACAGAAAGCAGGAGTCGAGAACAGACTTGAAGATCTGAAGAAAGTCTGAAAATAAAAAGAGAAGGACAAAAGATAATGCTGAAGAGGGAGACAGGGCCAGATGGTTGAGAGTTTGAGGTTTTTATTGAGGATTTGAACTTGGTCCTATGGCAATGAGAAGTAATTGGAAGTTTTAAGCAGGGAAACGAGTTAACCAAATAGCCACATCACATCTGGCCTTGGTCCCTCCACTCAGCAAAAAGTGTAGGGCTATTATCCCAATGACCAGCAAACCATTGATCATGGCTTTGTACTGCCAACTTTTGTGGGATCTGGAATTATTTTCTCCTCTAATCTACTCCCCGCCCCCCCCCCATTTACCTTTTTTCTCTGCATTGCCTAACCTCCACAACCT
The DNA here is from genome assembly GCF_002007445.2 of Ailuropoda melanoleuca. Lineage (NCBI taxonomy): Eukaryota > Metazoa > Chordata > Mammalia > Carnivora > Ursidae > Ailuropoda > Ailuropoda melanoleuca. The sequence continues at coordinate 93,849,873 of NC_048228.1, forward strand.
GACATTGGTCTGTTACTTAGAACTCCTTGCTAGCCTTTTGGCATCTAGAACTTGGCAGTCTGCAAAGTGTTTTTGCCTTGTATCCCCATCTGTAAAAACAAATGATGAGCATATACCTTTATTTTTATAGATTTTAGTAAGTTATACACCTGTAGTTTAGAAGTATGCATACTAATTATTAGTGGAGATGAACTCCTTTCTTTTCTTAGATAATAAACATGCTAGAAAATATTATGAAACTCAAAAGTTTAATCCCAGCAACTTCTTGTGCAGGGCATTTCTGTTTATTCTTGACTAGTATAAAGAGAAAAGTCTAATATACTAGATTTTAGAGCCCAGGACAAAGCAGTAAGCAGAGTGGTGGAACTATCAGCAATGTCCAATGCACACTGTACAGTTTTATCAACAGTTAACTTCCCGGACGCCTGGGTGTCTCAGTCAGTTAAGCGTCTGCCTTCAGCTCAGGTCATTATCCCAGGGTCCTGGGATTGAGTCCTGCATCGGGGTCCTTGCTCAGTGAAGAACTTGCTTTTCCCTGTGCCTGCTGCTTCCCCCTGCTTGTCTCTCTCTCTCTCTCTCTCGTTTGCCCTGACAAATGAAATCTTTAAAAAAACAGTTAACTTCCATATATTTGTGTGTTTGCCTGTACAAATACCAACTGTTAAATGCTGCTACCTTGCCATGCTGTTATTAGCTATGCATCTTTCCTCAATGCTCTAGGCCAGTGACATGTGTCCCCATCCCCACTGAGAACTTTTTTGCATTGTTCAGTCTCTGTTTTGATTGGTCCCTGCCACTCGCGTTCTGCATTCTGAGTTTCTGTTTCATTCATCATAAAGGTACCAATTCCAGAGAAGCCTCTGTCTCTGCATACAAATACTCAAACACTTACAGGAGACCCACGTGTGCTAGCGCTGATAAATTTAGAAAAATATACAGCACAGGTTAGCAGCCCTAACATATGGGCATTTTCTTCCTCAACCACAGAGAGCTCATCTGTTGTTCTTCCTGTTTCATGTATCCGTGTGGTGTGGGTCTGACGCCTGCTGGTTTGCGGGGGAATTGGGGTTGACATTGTCTGCCTGGCTGTCATGTGTGATTGCCTACCCTCTTGTGGAGAGGTCCCGACAGTCCTTCATGAGAAGGGATCATGTTATCGAAAAAGACTGAGCCTTAAGTATTTAAAGATCCTGTGTATGTGTATATTTGTCTGCCTGGTGCTTGCGGAATTGCAACAAAGTGAATGACGAGATCGACTTGAGGCGATGAGCTGGGTGACACACAGAGGCCACCGTGGTAATAGGTGTTCATGTTCTGGTTTCATGACGGCCTCACTGATGATTTAAACACACATCTCTGAATCTCATCTTATATTGATGGATCGCAGTTCTATGCCCTGCAATTTAGACTACATGAATATAGATGTTGTCTGTGCTGTTCACTGTGTATTCCACACACCTCGAATAGTAGGGCTCTTAAACATGTGTTGAATGAAGAAACCATCACAAAATCTACCTCCTCCTTGCTGACCATCAGGAGAGAGGGGCATGTCGTTCTCAGACCAGCGTGACTTCAGTGCTAAAGGAGAGGCAGGCACGAAGTTCTGTGGGAGCAAATGTACAGGAATAACTATCTGCCTAGGGAAATTAAGGAACCCTTAAGGACAATGGCATCTCAGTGAGCTCTTGAAGTGTGTTGGGGTTTATCCAGTGGAAGAGAGAGAAAAGGATTCTGAGGTCATAGGAAGAGCATGTGCCAAAGCTCAGATTTATGTGAAAATTCAAGCCACTTTCAGGAAATAGCAAGAAAATCCATGTGGCCTAAATACTGGCAGTGTGGGGAGATGTAGCCACAGGTGAGGCTGGGAGGGTAGATGGTGGAAGATTGTTTGAGATGCTGGGATTTACGATTGAGGAGTTTAAATTAAAACCTGCAGGCAATGGGGAGCTATTGAAGGATGCTGAGCAAGGGAATGGCAATTATTTGTGTTTTAGAAGGAAATGATGGAGGTGGTTCCATAGAAGGGCAGGGGATGTGTTGGAAAAGCCGTGCAGCCAATGCGGAATGGGAGATCTGAATTAAAGCAGTGTGGCAGGTGTAGAGGTGTGAGGCTGAAGAGATGCAGAGCAGTCATAATCAACAAGTTGCCAAGCATTGAAATGAAGGCCGGAAAAGTAGAGGTTAAGAAAATATCCATGTGTCTAGCTATACCCTTCAGTGAGAATTCTTGAGGATATGGCTGCTTTGGGACTGGCTGAGGGGGAGGTGCTGGTGAAGAATGTGGGAAAAAGCTGGTTGAAGGTGTCATCTAGATGTCAGGGGGGGGCTAGGACACGGATTTAGAGCCAGTGTATTGCAGGTAAAGCCAAGACAGTAAGGGAGAGAACAGAGCTCAGAATCGAATCCTAGGGGGCACACTAAAGCTAAGTTGGCTACTGCAGGGAGAAGGCGAAGGGGTCAGAAATGGACCATATAGGAAGGCAAAAGGAATGACAGCCAAGAGTAGCACTGTGGATGCCAAGGGAAGGAGACTTTTACAGTAGTGGGTCAATTATCTTAAGTGCTTTGCATGGTTAAGTAAGATGGGAACTGAAACGATTTGGCAACTAGGAGGTTGGAACAATTGAGTGGGGCTGAAGCCAGATTGCCAAGGCTTGGGGTGTGAGTGAGGGAATGAAGAGAAGCAGGTGTAAGCAGCTCTAGTAAGAAGTTGAGTTGTGAAGGAAAAGTGGGGGCGGGGGGAGGGCAGCTGCTGGAATTGGCAGATTCATTTTGTTCAACAGGAGACATTGGTTCACGTTTGTGGGCACAGACCTTGTTAGGGCAGTGGAGAGCAAGCATCTCAAAACACAGTAGACAGAAACATCTCTCTATTATAGCACCATTGTACCTGGTTTATGCCATATAAGACACTTGCTGTACAGCAATGCAATTGTCTATTTAAATTTCAACCACTTCCGGGACGCCTGTGGGGTTCAGTCAGTTAAGTGTCTGCTTTCAGCTCAGGTCATGATCCTGGGGTCCTGGGATTGAGTCTCGCGTCTGGCTTCTTGCTCAGCGGGGAGCCTGCTTCTCCCTCTGCCTGCAGCTCCCCCTGCTTGTGCTCTCTCTCTCTCTGGCAAATAAATACATAAAATGTTAAAAAAAAATAAATTTCAACCACTTCTAAAACTACGGAAGACTATAAATAATAAGCCTCTGAAGATTTCCTATCCAAAGTTGATAGTTAACCATTTCACAAGCTATGCTTCCAGCCTTCTTTACATAAAAGCAATAAAACATTAACAGTATGGCTGTTATCACTTTTGCCACCTTCCACGTTCCCTTTCTCATCTCCTCTTCCCTGCCATTACAACCACCACCATGAATTTGGTGTGTATCCTTTCAATTCATTCTAACATCCTCTGTCTGTGCATGTAGGTACACGTGAACAGTACGGGATAGGCTCTATGCGTGCCTGTAGTCCCTTCAGTTTGCTAAAACCAAATACCCTGGGCTGCGTCACCTGTAAATAACAGGAATTTATTGCTCACACTGCTGGAGGCTGGAAGTTCAAGATCAGAATGCCAGCATGGTTAGGTGAGCGCCCCAACCTGGGTCACGGACTCTTGTTGTATGCTCACTTGGTGGAAGGGGCTATGGAGCTCTCTGGGGTCTCTCCTGTAAGAGCGTCCGTCCCTTTCACGAGGACTCTGCTCTCATGACCTAACGACCTCTGCAAGGTCCCACTTTCTAGTACCGTCACCTTCGAGGGTTAGGATTTCAATATATGAATTTTGGGGGATATGGACTTCAGACCTTAGCAATGTGTATGCTTAAAATTTATACAAATGGTGTCCCTTCAAGATTTTTTTTTGACTTAATGTTATGTCTTGGAGGACTAGCTGCAGTGATATAGTTCACTCTTGCAAAGTCCTGAATATTTTGTGTGCAATATTTTCCTGCAATGTGGGTTTCCCCTAAGAGACTGAGCTGTCCTGGTCCTGGCATGGTTTTTCATATCTGTATCCTTAGGGCCCAAATATTTATTGACTAAACGAATAATTGGGCAGGTATTCAGGAGGCACTTGGGAAGAAGTTGTGACTCTCTTTCATGAGGCATCAGGGAACAGGTTAGGTTTTAGGGGAGGTGTCGTGCTCACCATGACCGTAGTCTCTGAAACAACGTCATTTTCTGAGAGGAGAATGATAAGGATTTGAGTGCTATAGATTTATAACTTTTAACTTAATTGGGGAGATTATCCCAAACAGTTATTATTTCTAGAAGAGTTCTACACTTTAGACTCTTGTCAATTCTGGGTTTATGAATGACCAGAACTAGAAAACACTATCTAGCTTCTGAAATACTGACTTTTTTAGCCCAAATCCTTCCTTTCCTAATTTATATGTGTCTTTAGCATTGGGTGGAAATGGCTCGTTCTTTGACTACAGAATACTTTGTGATTTAAATCAGTCTTAAGGTTTCTGGAAAGCATTCATCTAGCTGTCACTTGGACTCTTTTTTTTTTTTTTTTTTAAAGATTTTATTTATTTATTTGACAGAGATAGAGACAGCCAGCGAGAGAGGGAACACAAGCAGGGGGAGCGGGAGAGGAAGAAGCAGGCTCATAGCGGAAGAGCCTGATGTGGGGCTCGATCCCATAACGCCGGGATCATGCCCTGAGCCGAAGGCAGACGCTTAACCGCTGTGCCACCCAGGCGCCCCTGTCACTTGGACTCTTATTAAAGATATTTTTTTATGTTGGATGTGATGAATTGGGCTGTTTGTGTAGTTTAATCTATTCTGTATGTTAATAATCCACCATGGATTATGTGCAAGACTGTTTTTACGTTTCAGTCTGTGTCTGCGTATCGTGAAGCCATCCAAAAGTGTCCAAGAGCTCCAGAGCGTATGTCAGAGAATTAGGTCTTTCTAGGCCAGCCTGACTATATAATTCATCACTGATCCAAACCAGAGGTTTTGTCTCAAGATTCAAAAGGAAAAGCAAACTTTAATATGGTTCAACTAATATATATTGGATGTCTACTCTGGACTAGGCATTCTTCCAGGTGCTGAGTGGGCGAGTGGAAAAGAATCCAAAAATGAAGATCGTGTTCTTGCTCTGTTCGTTATACTTGCAACCTACATGGGCAGACTGGTTGGAGAAGTCTTAATGATTATTTTGCCCCTGTAGGTGTCAGGACTCTGTTTTAGAATGTACCTGTGTAACTGTGTTAGAGCCTCACATCCGCTCCACAATCCTGTGAGCTAGGAGAATTAGCCTCATTCTACAGATACAGGGATTGAGGCCGTAGAAAGTTCAGCAACCTGCTCCAGGTCACACAGCAGGTGTCAGAGCATGTATATGACTGATTTCAGTCCATGTCCATCCATCTCCACAGCCTTGTTCCTTCTACTCTTCACATCTGTCTCCCAGATGAATCCTAGATGACTGATAGGTCTGCCATATTAATTACAAACAAGATTATGTGAGTTGAATACTAAACGTGAAAATAAAAAAGGAAATCGATGATTTGTAACTCATTTTTTAGCTACAGAACTGCAGATACACTCCCTTACAAATGATTGGTGGCATGCCCTAGCTCTAGAGTAGGTATGGCGTTACAGATGCTGGAACTTGCTTTCTACTTTTGCTTTCTTCCTGATACCTAGGCCTCTTCTCCTCTGTCTAGTGCTTTTGTTTGGTGCCTGCTTTTTCAGAGTTCCTGGGTATTGCCCCCTTTCCCAGAGAGTTTTAGGTGGAGAGGTGGAGTGTGCCTCTAGGAGATGTTTTGTTGTGCAAGGGAGAGTAATAGGTCCCTGAAGACATATATGTTTCAATCCCTGGAGTCTGTGGCTGGGATACCTTACACAGTAAAGGGGATTTTGCTGATGTGATCAGGTTAAGGACCTTGATCTGGGAAGATTTTCCTGGATTATCGAGCCCAACACAATCACTGGGAGTCCTTAAAGGTGGAGATCCTTTCCTGGCTCTCATCGCAGTAAGATGGCACTAAGGAAGGATGGTCTGAGAGATGCAGAGTTGTTGCTTTGAAGATGGAAGAAGCGGGCCATGGGCCAATATATACGGGTGGCCTCCAGGAGCCACTAAAGGCAAATAGGTTCTGCCATAGAGCCTCGGAAAGAAATCTAGCTCTGCCAACACCTTTGTCCAATGTCCTACTTCTGACCTAGCAGATAATAGCTTTGTGTTGTTTTAAGCCACAAGTGTATGATAATCTGTTATAGCAGCAATAGAGAATGAAAAAAAAAGTTCATATGGTTATCTTATTGTTTCACTAATATTCTCTAATAATATAATCAACATCCTTGGAGAAAGAGCCTTGCTGAGGATATATATTTTCCTAATGCTTCTCAGCATAGGCTCTTAGAAGCAGTTAATAGACTTTAGTAGGCTGATGCGCACAGCTGTGGTTAGATAGAGGCATGCTCAACCTGGCCTTGGAACTAAAGTTCTAGGAACACAGGGTGTTTGATTTATCCTTCCTGAGTCTCACTTTTATTGTTAAGGGGAGGGTCATTAAGAAGGTTAGGGTTGGTAGCTGTAAAGTGCTTATCCTGGTGCCTGGCACACATTGGCTGTTCAACCAAGAGTTGTAGGGACAGTGAAGATGTTCTAAAGTGTTGAATTCCTATCGTTGATTTGAATAGTGAAACCACCTGCATTATTGGAATCCACAGCTAGAGCTCAGAGTGGCTGGTGGCTGCAGAGGAAGGTTTCAGGGAAGAGATGAGTCTCTCTTGAGTTGGAGAATTGGCAGCATTTGGATAACAGAAGCAAGAGGGAAAGGTATTTCAAGTAGGTAGGTGGGCTGAGGAAGTGGGATGGAGTAAGGCACATTTGAGGGTCAGGGAGCAGGCCATTCCATTGGTCGAGGGTTAGCAGAATTTCCTTTGTATCAGAGATCAGAGAGTAATGCAAAGTCATGGGCCACAGGCAGTGGGTGGTGGTGGAGGCAGTGAGGTGGCAACTGGCAGAGAGTTGTGTGGCAGCTGTGAGCGGGAGGGGAACTTGAGAGAGCATCTATTTCATTATAGTCCTACTTGATCTTCACCTTGCATAATGCTAAAATAGAATTGCATGTGATTGAATCACACAAGGCATTCAGAAGTAGTGTCCTTGAATTTAGTAAAACTTGACTTTCAGGTTGTAATAACTTCATGACAGAAACACACCAGTCCCTCCTTTCATCATTGTCGTGTTTGAGAGCATCATTAGATGGGATGGAGAAATGAAACCAGTGCAGTATTTTCCTCTTTTCATTTATAGAACTCAACTCCTGACTCATTGATATGTAGCAAATGTCATCAATCCCTCTGTACTTGTCACTGATTTTGTTTCTCTCCACTCCTGACCCCTTTTGCACAAGGCAACATTGGTAGATTTCTTAGTAGTTTGATTGACCTCAATTTATATTATACTTATTCATTTCCATGTCATTCTTTACCCCGAGATGATGAATCTGCTGTCTCATTTTTCTTTGTATAGCAAAACTCTTGGCACAGTAAGTATTTCTTGATTGAACGAAAGGAAAATTGACTCCAAAATGTATTTCCTGATTAATCTTAAAACAACAAAGAATATAACAGAAAACCACTTTTTAAAGGCTAAGAAGCTGAATGGAACTTTAGAAAGAGTTTCTCTACCTAGGAACTCAAAAGAGTCCTCACCAATTCAAATATTTATTGATCATCTGTGGAGTGTCTAGGAAATAGGGACACAGCAATGTGAGAGTCAGGCAAGGTGCCTGATCTCAAAGAGTATAGATTCTTTTGGAGGAGGACAGGTGATAAATAGATTAGAAAATATCAGCTAACAATACTTTCTATGAAAGAAGGAAAACAGTATGATGAACTGAGACTACTAGGGTAGCTGCTTGAGACTCATTGGCCAGAGAGGACTTGTCTGAGGAGGTGAGCTAGGAGTAGAGGCCTGGATGATAAGAAATGGTCATTTGTGTGACTATCCGGGGGAAGAGTTTTCCAGACAGGGGATACAGCTTTGGCAAAGACCCCAAAACAGAATAAGCTGGGACCATTAAAAGGTCATAAACAAGGACAGGGAGATTGGAGTGTAGGGAGTAAGGTGGAAATATTTAAGATGAGTCAGAGAGGTAGGTGGGAGCCAGATCATGCTGAGGACCTAGGAGGCTAGAAGAAGATGTTTGGATTTGGCTCTAAATGTGATCGGAAACTATTATGAGGGCTTTATGCAGAGAAGTGACAGAATATAATTTACATTTAAAAAAAGAGCACTCTAGCCAATTTATGGGAAATGCATGATGAGGTGGAAAGAATGGGAGCAAGGATATGAGTTGGGAGGTTACTGTGGTATCCCAGACAGGAGATGTATCAGGTTTGGAATGTCAAGAGAGAAGTAGATGGATTCAAATCGATCTACCGTGCAGTTGGAGTTGACCAGATGTGCTAATGAGTCGGATGTGGGAAATAAAGAGGAAGTAGGGATGATCTCTAGGCATTTGGCTTTAGTTCCAGCATGTGTGATGGTATCATTTACTGACATGGGGAAAACTGAGGGAGAATAAGTTGGGAAGGGATTGAAAAACCAGGAATTCAGCTTTGGATATAACCCTTAGGGTTCCATCTCTCCTAAACATCTTAGTGGACATTTCAAGTAGGCAGTTAGATATAATAGATTTTAGGGTAGATGTTAGGGCTGAAGATATTAAATGTTTGAGTCTTATACATTTTATTTAAAATTAAGACCGGATGAAATCATTCATGGAAGGATCATAGGTCGGAAAGAGAAGGAGAAGAGGATTTATCCTGGGAATCCTCAATGTTTAGAGGTAGGTCAAGGAAGGACACAGCAAACAACACCAAAGTTAGTAGGTCAGGGGTGGTGGAGAAGAATGGGTAGAGTGTGGGAAGTGATCAGGTGAGTCAGTTCTGCTGAGAATTTGAATTAGTTAGAGAAGTAACAAATAATCTATTGAATAAAAGAAAGAATGAAAAAGAACAAGTATAATATTAAGAGTAAATGTAGTAACAGAGAGGCTGAACAAGTAGTATTAAAATGTGTTCTAAAGCTGGCCTTAGAATTAGAAGTCCATTGATTGAGGAGACAACACTTACCAGGATATGAACTCTTAAGTTTATAAAACTGTGGGATGTGAAAAGATTAACATGGGATAGAATTAGTCTCTAGGAAGATGCATTTAAGCAAACAAAACTAAAGGTATGGTGAACTGCTTGGCATATTTTCAATTGTAAGTTTCTCTTGACATCTCAGTATATTTACCATCCACTGATAATTGTTCATCAACTACTCAGTTGTATTCAGCACCATTTATTGTGTTTTGTCTATTTTGGTAGGGTTCTGGCCATTTGTACATTCATTAACAGTTCTACACACTATATAAATTGAGAGCTAATTCAAAAAATGATACTTTGTTAAAATAACCATTTCAAGAAGGATAATTTAAAAAGAAGTTATGATTCAGTGATAATTTATCTTCATTGCTTCCTTCTATTTTTCACAAGGGTCCTTCTGCCATATTCTATACACAGTGTATGATCAATTTGTGAATTGGACATGTTTTTAGCTACAACAGAAATCTCACCTATAGCATCAATTATAAAGTTGATCTGTTTTCATAACAAGCAATATGGTCCCAGAGTTTCCCATCCTCTTCAATCCCAGCCTGTATTTTATCCTTGCATTCATTGGTTCATGGTCACAAAATGACTTCCACATTTTTCCAAATAGGAAAGGAAAATATTTCCTTTTGTCAAAGTATAAAAGTCTCCCTGCCCCCAGTGAACTTATTCCTTAGGTCTCATTTGGCTAATTAAATTGCAAGGATGATTGGGAAAGTGAGTATCTTACTAACGGCTATAGACAGGAATGTCATGATTTATCTAGAAAAACCAGTCATGATTCATTCTAGGAGCCAGGAGTATTGCCATTTTATATATAATTATATTTCTATTAGCAAGGAAGAAAAGAGAGGGGAATGGCTGTTGGATAGTCTACTAATACTGACTTCCATGCTTTACCCATTTGGCTATTCCACATTCATATCAACAGTTCTTCCCAAGCATATATTTAACATTGGTCAACCTACATGGAATGTTCTTACCCTCTCCTAGGGAGTTACCACTCCAGGTTTCATGAGTTACTCATCCATCTGCTAATCTAAGATCCCTGGGTGACTGATGGTCACCTCAATCATACAGGGATATGGATTTTCATAATTGAGAACCTAATTAAAAGTTAACAAGCCCCCAATATCCTGAATACAGCTGTGAACGCAATTGGACTCCCACTTAGAAAAGGAGAGAGTGGGAAGAACACAGTAGGTTGCAGTCTACAGAACACATATCTTGCTGGACGAGGATGGAATTGTGAAGACAAAGCTCTACTGTGACAGTAGACCAAGTTCTTTAGCTAGCCATTGGACAGTCTTGGTGATCTGCTCTTTGGGAGGATCTTTTATGTCCATAACTCCAGTTAGCTCCTGGTCCTGCTTTATAAGCTGTTGTTTATATTTCTTCATGGTCAACAACTGAGTAAATGACAGGTAAGGATGCCCTTCATGTGACTGCATAGTTGTAATGGCACAGGTCTCAGGTAGTGAAGTTGCAAGACCACAGGATTGTCTTAGAGATGGGTGGCTAGTGTTTGGGTTTCCCTGGCAATACTTTTCCTTCAGATACCTAGGAGGCTTCCAGTCTATTTTGTTTTTCCTGAAAATTTCACACTCTCATTATATAGTCAGTTATCTTGCTTGGACATAGTCAAAGCTTCCTTATTGTTTAGCTTAATGGCTTCTACCCCCAAGAAAATGAAACATGTTTTAAACCAGAAGTGCCATGATTATTTCTACCTTCGCTGGTGGAGCGTCGACATGAAGTTCATGAGAAATGACTGGTTCCCAAATCTTACCAGTCCTCCCTCCTGCTAAACCTCAGTTTCCCTTAATCTCTCACTTGAGCATGAGGTACAAGAGTATACTTTTCCCATGCAACAACACTTTAAATTATGGGACTCCTAGCACCCAAAGTGCTTCTTTTATCATAGGTACATTTCCTTGATTTTTTGTTTTTCTACTGTGATGTAGTCTCATTTTTCTTGTAAGACATCTCTGAAGGCTGCAAGATGTGGCCAATATATTTATTTTTTTCCTAATACTACCACCTCAGGGGGCTTAAAGTCTGTAAGCCAGGGTAAGTTAGGTGGGAGTTTGGCACCCTGTTAAGGGTGTTGAATGTCTAGCCTGGACCACTTGGCTCTCCCCTGTTCTTAAACCAACTAACTTCATTCAGCTAATCCACATTTTAGTGTCTCTAGGAACCACATTCTTTGTCAGTTAATGATATTTTCACCTGTAAGAAATAGCATGTGCTAAATCTGATTACAGAATTTGAGGTCATTTCTTAGTGAGTTTTGTGGTTGACTCTAAAGAGAAGCTATCTTGATTTTGCCAATTTTCCATTTGCCAATTTTGCCATTCTCCTTCTAATTGTAATTTGGGGATCTACCTTTCTCTTCTTGGATACAGTGCTAATAAATCTATCCCTCAAGATGCTTCATCTTCCCTGGAAAAACGTGGCATCTGACCTAAATTATTCCAATAGATCTTGCATCTATGGAAAAAGAATTTGCAATAGAATGACACAGCAAGGTCACACACGTGATAGAGAAGCCTAGATATAGAGCATAGCTGTATATGTAGCTCTATAGGGTTGGTCAATTTTTTAACTTCATTAGAAAGCTTGGCTTTCTCCTGTGAAAAATGGGAGTGATACTGGTCTGGGGCATGTGTGTATGTGTCTGTGTCTGTTGTACTTAAATGAGTAATGCATATAAAGTACAATCAATAGTAGTTATTACTATTATGAATGGCCAGGCCTGATCACTTTGGTTTGCACAGAGAGGAAGGACATCAGGGGAGCAAGCCTGAAGGAAAGATGCCATACAAAGACTCTGTTGCATCCACTTGGTTGAGAACTATCAAAGGCCTGGTTGGTGGCAGAAAGAGACAGAGGAGATGACACAAGAGCGATTTAGGTTGCAGGAAAGAGAATCTACAGTATTCAGTTGACTGTGTTGACTCAGAAGATGAAACAGAGGGAAGAGCTTTGATATCAATACCAAGAAAGAAAATCCTGATTCCTGATTGGTCCCAATTCTGCTCAAGATCGAACTCTGGCCAAGACAAGCTGGGGCACAAGTAGGTCATTTGGGTTGTTATTCGCAGAGTCTCAAAGCCCAGCTTTTCCCTGGAATAGGATCTCCTTTGATTTCTGACACCATGATCGATGCTAAATTCTTAAAGGTGGTGGTTCTTTGAAAATGACAGACTAAGTAGCTCATAAATGAATTTTTCCTCTATAGGTAGGATAGGTGTTGATGGCCAGTACACAGGTGATGTGAAATATTGGTTCTGTTTTTAAAAAATGTAATGGGTTAGGGAAACATGTATTCATCAAGAATCTCTGCTAAATGAACCCATACCTTAAATTGGGTAGGTACAGGGTGCCAAGTATATAAAGGGAATGGTTCTAGGGAGAAGTAGTCTGAGAATGCTGAAAACAGGGAGACTTTTTCCTTTTCTCCAAACATTTTTCTCCATTATTGATGCTATTACATAGAAGGTAATTGAAAAACAACAACTGGGCTGTGGCATTTTTCTAAGATACAATTTTCATCACCAGATAAGAGAATACATGGGGAGAAACAGATATATTCAGAATTTGACACAAGTGCTACACACACACACACACACATACATCTTTACTCTTAAATCCATCCCAAAACATGGAAATAACACTCTGGTTATTATGTGGGCCCTGGGAGGTATGTATGTATGTATGTATGTATGTATTTATTTATTTAATTTTATTTTATTTTTAAAGATTTTTATTTATTTATTTGACAGAGATAGAGACAGCCAGTGAGAGAGGGAACACAAGCAAGGGGAGTGGGAGAGGAAGAAGCAGGCTCATAGCAGAGGAGCCTGACGCGGGGCTCAATCCCATAACACCGGGATCACGCCCTGAGCGTGAAGGCAGACGCTTAACCGCTGTGCCACCCAGGCGCCCGCCTGGGAGGTATTTAACCCAAACATATGGAAGCAATGCTTCAAGGACGCCGTGAATCACACAGTCTGATCGACTGGTAATGGGAAGCTGTGTAGCTGGGCATCAGGTGTATAGAGCAGCCAGTGCTGTGGGCAGCAGTCTAATGGGGGACACTTCTCTGCAAGGGGACAGACAGCAGCAGGCCTTGCGCACAGGCAACACAGAATACACACCTGTGGTTTGTTTACAGAAGGCAGACAGGACCACAGAAAAGACGTCATTGATATGGTAGAAAACACCATTAGCAAGTCTAGGAAAATAAAGGACGTAATGCAGGAGTGCCAAATGGTAGCCTTTGAAATTCAGTATCTGATACTAACAAGCTGCAATTTAGACAGGTCAGAGAGAAGGATGGTCAATAAGTTTTGAATCCCCAGCCCCTATCACAATGCCAGGTGCATAGTATGTACTCAGTAAATGTTTGTGGAATTGGAATCAGTGTGTTTACATTATGTGCACAGATGTTTATGCCTCTTTCCAAAAATGGGGTGGGGAGGTGGTTTGTGGCTATGAGAGGAAAATCGATGAAAGGGTAAATGATAAACAAGAAAGCTGAGAGTCAGAAAGACTGCCTGGATTTAAATTCTGGCTCCTTAACTGTATAATCTGAGCAGCTCATGTCTCCTCTTTGAACTCTTAAGTATTGCCAAGTAAGTGTCATAACGCTCACCTACCAGAATTGTTAAAAGGATTGTATGAGATTTGTATGCAGAGCATCTTGTACAAGGTCTGATTCTCAGTAAAAGGTAGTTCCTCTTCTTTATGTGCTTCAATTGTGTGTGCCCTATTGTGCTTTTACTGTGTTAGTCTAAAGCAGGAGTCAGAGGAGTCAGCAGCCTCTGTGGCCAATTCCAGACTGCTTTGTAAATAAAATTTTATGTTATGTATTTACATAATACATAAATGTATGCTTATGTATTGCCTGTGGCTGTTCTCCTGTTACAAGGACAGAGGTGAGCAGTTGTAACAGTGTCCTTACACTGCAAAGCCTAAAATATTTACTGTCTGGCCCTTTACAGGAAATGTTTGCTGATCCCTGGTTTAAAGCCAACATTTTAGTAGAGGTCAAGATTAAACGGGGCTTATTTTCTTTCTTTTCTTCTGTGTATTATTTTCAAATGTGTGCCTTTCAGTCTGTTTTCTATTTGTGTCTCCAAAAACAAGAACCTTTTATTTATGGCAGCTTTACCACTAAGCTTTAAGCTCTGTGCAATTTGTTACCCATTCCTTCCTTCGTTCATTCGTTCATTTGTTCGTTCATTCATTCATTCATTCATAAGATATGTATTGAGTGTTCTCAGGGGCCAGGCCCAGAGTGCGGAAGAAGGAAAGTGGAGCCTTTGCCTTCCTGGAGCTCAGCATGGACCCCGCTGGTATATATAAACAACATGTCCACAGGAGTGTGGATCAACAAACCTCTGAGAAAATTAACACATGAATATTTTAAAGAAAATGATTTTAGAGACCAGGGTGTGATGAATACATGGAATTAAGCTGATCTGGGGGAAGATCAGGGGATCCCTCTCTAGATGACATGGGAACACAGACCCTAATGACTAGAAGGGACAGCCCAGCCAAGACTGAAGGCAAGAGCATTCCAGGCCTGGGTAAGTGGGGGTGGGGTGCACAGAGGCCCAGAGCTGGGAAGGAGCTTGGCACCTTCAAAGGCTGAAAGAAAGCCAGCCATGCCACACTGTGTGGCTACTGGTAAAGATGGGGTCAGAGGGTATGAAAGAGGCATGTTTCAAAGAATTTGGCATATTGTGGTGAGGCATACCGAACTCTTCTCCCCCACCCCTGTGCGCACATCCAAGCAGCTGTCACTTTCCGTCCATTCTACACCCCCAGTACCTTTCAGATCCACCCTCTTCCCAACCATCCTCACAGCCATCACCACCTGACTCCTGGATCACTTTCAGTGTTTGCTGGTGGACCACGCTGGCTAGCCTCCCTCCCAGCCATCTTCCGCTGGGCTGAGGGCGTGATAGTTGTAATTCATTCCCCTGCCGAAATCCTTCCTACAACTTTTGGATAAAATTCCAGATGGTTAACTTTGCACAGCCCCCTGCTTCATGCTCTGACTCCTGCTGGCTCTGGTCTTCTCTTCCTTCACTCAAGCCCTGAGGTTCTAGTTCCTTAGACCTTTCCCTGCACCCTCTTTCCTCCATTCCCCCCCACCATTCTCTCTCCCTCTCCTAATATTATTTGGCCAATTCTTACTCATGCTTCAGTTTTAGCTCAAGTGTTTTCTCTTCTGAGAAGGCTTGTCTTACTGATGTTGTCCATTCTCTGAGCCCCTGTGACACCCTGAGGGTGACACCACCCTCATTGCTGACCACTCTAATCCCTCACCCCGCCTTGATTTTCTCTGTAGCCCTTATTGCCATGTGACATATTATCTTTCTCTGATTACTTCTATTACCTTTCATCTCTCACTAGAATGAGGACAGCAGGGACTTTGCTCTCCTCACTGCTGCCTCTCTGGCACAATACTTCATGGAATAAATACCTCCAGAATTTTTTGCTAAATGAGTGAATAGTCTACCCCACTTTCTCAGATCCCCCTTTTTGTGCAGCCCTGTTCTTCCCAGTATGTTCTGTTTCTACATTTTCTTGATTTCACTCACAGCTCTCCTATTTGATTTTAAACTTGTGTTTACTTGCACGCTTATTGTCTGCTTCCTACAACCAGAAAACCAGATTGTATACTCCAGGAGCAGGCAGAACAAAAACCAGAACTGATTTCTTCACCATCGCACAGTTAATACTTGGCACAGTGATGGGTACATAGGAAGTGCTCAAATATGATTGAAGACATGAATGAATGGAATTGCTCACACACTGTTATAAACAATAATACGATTCTCCCTCACTGCCAGTGACATCATAAACATGTAGACTGCAGGGACAATAGCATAACCAATTTTGTGTCCCCAGTGTCCATAACAATATTTAGCACCTAGTAAGGATTTGATAAATATCCAGCATGATCATACAACATGACCACGTTGAAAAGCCAGGCATGTGTGTGATGAGCAATGACAGAATGTTGCTATTGTACTTAGAGCTTGGATCAGGGGCTAAATGGAGGCAGAAGGAAGATGTATCACCACCTTGTTTTTAGGCAGTCCAGGAGATGCTGTGGGTGAATGGTGCTTGGCAGAGTTTGTGGAATTAGTGCAAGTATGCACCTGCGGAGGGAAAGAGAATCTTTATGTAGGAGAGCAAAAACTAAAATGAGAGAGAGCGTTTGTGTCAAACAGGCAATGACTGAGGGGGACCGGCAGGCCGTGACAGAGTTGGGAACCATGAGAACGCTAATGGTTGAACTGAAAGATGGAACCCAGCATTGCATTCCAAGGGACCCCAGTGTTGCTGATGGTATTAGGCAGGGGCCTGGCAGGTCCATGTGTCTTACAAATCCCAGACTCAAGTTGTGTGTCTGTGTATGTACGTGTGTGTGTTTGAATACACACTCTTAGTGGCTATCAGAGCTCACGAAAACTTTTAGAAAGCTCGTTGCAAAAAGTCAACCACATGCATCTCAGGATTGAAGCTATAAAAAAAATAATATCCATTCTTTCTTTACGTTAAAGCTCAGGTGGTTCCATTGCATGCGTAAAGATGTTAGAAAGTATGGGTCAGTTAAAATGAAACAATCTGATAACCATCTTCTTTAAGGCATTAAAACTTTTTGCAGATCATATAAATAGATGCCACTCTATCTACAGAAAACCAGCATCTTGTCTCATTGACAAATACAGGAATGTTTGCAGAAGATGTCAGGGGTTGGCTGTCTATTTATAAGCCTGCCTTATTTTAAATCTTAATTTAAAAGGCAACAACATCTTAGCAGAGACTACATTTTGAGCTACTTTTTCATAGAAGCCTTTTCAATGTGAAGTGACCAAAATTGGTTTTTTAAAGAGTCAGTTCTTTGTTTAGACTGTCAGCTCATTGCATTCACTAAGAAAACTCGAAATAGTCAATAAATAATAAGGTTTCTTTTCACTTTTATTTTGAATAGCTTTTTAAAAAAATGGATAGTAGATTTCGGCTAGGCTTTAATTAAGGCATTTTATTGGCCGAGCTAGGGTAAATCATAGCAGGTGAAGGGCTTTTTGCTCTTTAAAAACACTAATCACTTATGAAATAAGCTTTAAAAAAAAAAGTTCAAATCTACATGTAATAATAGTTCCTATGACTTTTTTAATCTTCTGAGGGAAAGTAAATTAAACACAGGAGCTGTAAAGTAACTGGCCGAATAATCAAGTTTCATTTGCTCTTAACCCAGAGTGAGCTAGATTGAGCGTAATGAAAAGCCTCCGTTACGTAATTTAGCTCCTTATGGCTTTGATTTTTCCCAAATTGCAGCTTTACTGAAGAGCAGGCATCTGTAAATGTCATGCTTAATCATGGTTGTTTTTAGAAATCAAATCTGTAATTTCAGAATGAATTTTGGGGAATCTCTGGGGCTTCACAAACCGCTCCTAAATAAGACACATTTAATTCTATGATGAAACCAGGAGACTTGATTTGTAGAAGCATCTCGTCTGCCTTGGCTTTATTTTTGGATGATGTTAAAGAGATCCAGATTTTCACGAGAAATCATTTACGCTGCTTGAAATAAAACACTTTCGTGTGTGTTGCTTGTGTGTTTTTGTCTTTAAAAGTTGTTTTTTGAGAGGTGCCTGGGTGGCTCAGTCAGTTAGGTATCCGACTCTTGATCTCAGCTCAGGTCTTGAATGAAGGGTTGTGAGTTCAAGCAAGGCATTAGGCTCTAGTGAGCCCACTTAAAAAAAATTAGTTTTTGAGTTTTAATTTGATAATAATTTGATGTCATTGAGACCTTACACACAATGTATTTGCACTGACGTTGAGGACTAGTGCTGCCTGCTCTGCTTGTCCAAAGGGGAAATGAGACCCCATGTCTCATCTTCGTGTCCTCCTGGGTAGGGTGGGTTATTGTCTAAGTGCTGTTTAGGAGAGAAACACTGTGGTGCCTCTAACTTCTCTAGGTTTTGCCTTCCACTTGCCCACAGCCTTATGCTTTCAGAATAGAGTCATCTTTACTTCTTTACTCCCCAAATATTGGATGAGCCTGTGCTCAGGGCAAGACACTGTAGGGGGCTGGGGGTACAAAGAGGTAAGCTTCTATGCAGCTATTATAGAGAAAAAGGTCAGGACAAGAGTAAACACAAAGCAAGTTAAGAGACAACACATTTTCAGCCTAGGATGAGGACTGGACAGAAAGTGGTCGGATTGGAGGGGGATGGAATTGGCTTTTGATTGGTTGTTCAAATGGGGTTTCTCTCAGGGCCAGAAAGATGGGAAGGAGTCAATTGGGTAAAGACCTGGCGAAGAAACTTCTAGGCAAAAGAAGTTTGGTGTGCGTTAGGAACTCCGAGCAATTTATCTGGAGGATGGTTAGTGAGGGGCAGGGTAATGCAAGGTTGCAGAGGGGTTAAATATCATTTAGTGCCTCAGAGGGCTTAGCAAGGGCTTTGGAGCTTATTGTAAATTTAATGAGAAACCATTTCTATAGTTTCTTATTCTTTTTCTTTCCCAATCATAAAGGACTGTAATGGTAATTTTTTCTTTTCATTTCCTTTCAATAAATAACTCCTGAGCATTTACTCTGTATTATAGAGAATTCTGTGACCATGAAGTTAACACTCCAGGTGGGAGATGGACAGCAATCTAATAGCATGTAAATTAGAGTTTATGTGGACTAAAAGCCAAGAAAACACATCCCACAATAAACGAATTTGGCAGTGCCTTGGAATCTGGTGTAATACAACTGACAGCTGTGCTTTGCCCAGTCTCCATGCTTGGCTCTACATTTCTTAGAGGGAAGCTCATTAGGATGTGACCACAATATGACCACTGAGGACCCTCGGTTCAGTCCATTGTATACCAGGTACCTTGCACCGTTTATTTTTTTGCATTCTGCGACCTTAGAGAGGACCTGAAAAATATTATTTTTTCACTGACTTCATACTAACATGACCCCGCATTTTATAGGATTGAGTATTGAACCTTATTTATTATATAGTGATGGAGACTTGACCACTGAGAGGATAGGTGTGTTGACCGGGAAGCCATGATCTTGCTGGGGAGCTCGGGGCACGGCTCCTTAAAGAGGAGGGAAGAGTGTTCTAGGCGGAGGGGTCAGCATGTGGGGATCCCTGTGGCAAAAGGGGATGAAAGGGAGCAGGTGGGGCTGGGGGAAGGCAGGATGGCTGGACTAGCTCCTACCTGATGGAGATGTTATGGGCAGATGTGGTGGAAAGTCACCCCAGGGACACATGACTGTTTTCTGCAGGCTTTCACACGTTCCGAAGAAAAGAGGCATTAAAGTAATAGAATTGCCAACCCCTGCTTGTGATTCTTTTTATCTCTTAATCTGAGGAGAGACTTTTGGAGCAAGGAAGAGCTGTAGAGAGTGTAATTTTGCCGCCTGTTTAATGGGCAAGAAAACTTTTGCACTGGAGTTGAAATGATACCTCATGTCACACTCAGTTAACCCAGTGTTCTCCCAGTTCTGCAAACATTCACTGGATACCATTTCAAACAGATTTATATTTCAGAAAGTTGCCTTTTCTTTTTCCTTATTTTCAATTTCACCGTTTCTCTCATGGCAGACTCCTGCCCTTATTTCTATTTTGCATATGAGGTTGGGGAAAAACACTGTTATTGCCCAAAGAGAGCTTTAAAGTAAAGAAAAAATGCTCATTTAATCCACATGAAATTAGCAACTATTTAAAAATCCTGCCTATGTCAGGTTTGGGTGAGGATTGGTGAAACTGGGACACTTACACTCTAGTCCTTGCATTGTAAATTATTCTATCCCTTTTGAAAGCGATATGGCTCCATAGGATACAGTTGAAGACACACATGCTCTGTAACTAAGAAGATCCATTCCTGAGTAAAAATGCTGGCGTTAACTCTTGTGATTGTAGGCAAGAGACATATTTAAGGACATTTCTAATGGTGCTGTTTATCATGATGACAACTGACAGCTTCAATGTCTACCAGCAGGAGAGTGGTCCCCTCAGGCCCAGTGGTCCATGAAAACACTGGAAGGAACTAGAGCTTCATATAGCAAAGTGGATAAATCTTAAAAATACTATGTTGATTGAGCTAGAAAAGCAAGTTTTAGAAGGATACAGAAAAGGACACCTATTATGTAACATGTGAAACTGTGTTGTAAACAATACTGCGTTACTGTTTTTGGATAATTGCATGACCAATAAAGGTAAAAAGAAGTGCACAGGTTTGGTAAGCATCACATTTAGTCACTCTCTGAGAAAAGTATGCATGTGGCTTTTACAATATGTGTAATGTTCTTTTATTTTTCTTAAGTTGGAAGGTAGATACATATCTATTTGTATTTGTATGTGCATGTATGTATACACATACATACAGTTTTATATATGTAAAGTGAAAGAATAAAATAGAAAGTATAAAAGCATTGTCACAATCTATATGCAGTATTTTTCTAAACTTTCCCAAAGTGGCAGAACAATACTGTCTAGTCCACTTACAAAACAAAGCAAAATACCATAGACTGGGTAATTTTAAACAACAAACATTTATTTCTCATAGTTCTGGAGGCTGGAAGTCCAAGATCAAGTTGTTGGGGGAGTCAGTGTCTGGTGAGAGCCTGTGTCCTGGTTCATAGACATCAGTCTTCTCACCCACATAACCTGATCACCCCCAGTGGCCCCATCCCAATATCATCACAACGCGGGGGGGTTAGGTTCAACGTATACATTTTGGGGACATACAAACACTCAGTCCATAACAAATACCTAGGAACGTCGATGCAAGTTTCAACGGGGAAACATCCACCTGACCTTCAGGCCTTTAGCTCAGGGCTGCAGTACCCTGCACAATTCCAGGCGGCTCCAGCACGTACGTCCACGTCACCAGGAGTCAGTGAACTTTTTCTAAGGCCAAGTGAATTAGTTTCCTGGAATCACTGTAATAAATTATCACAAACTTGGTGGCTTAAAAAACGTATTTTCTCACAGTTCTTGAGGTTGGAAGTCTAAAATCAAGGTGTTGACAGGATGATGCTCCTTCCAGAGGTTCTGGGGTGGGCGGGAGGGGGTGTCCTTCATTGACCCTGCAGCTCCTGGTGGCTGCCATCATTCCCTGGCATCCTTTGCCTGTCTTCACACCCCTTCTCCTCCTCTGTATGTGTGTAATTCCCCTCAGCCTCCCCCATATAAGGACACTTATGCTGTCCTCTAGGTCCCACTCAGAAAAAAACAAAAAAACAAAAAACAACAAGCAGGGCAATCTCCTCACTTTAAGATTCTTAATTATGTCTGCAAAGACTTTTTTCCCAGCAAGGTCATACTCACAGGTCAGGACGTGGCTATGTCTCTGGGAGTCGTTAGCAGACTACTATAGCCAAGGAGCAGATATTTTAGGATTTGTGGCCTAGATGGTATCTGTCACAACTACTCAACTCTGCTGTTGTAGCCTGACATAGATGATTTTTAAAAGACCCAGTGACCTGGTTGTGTTTCAGTAAAACTTTATTTATAAAAGAGGTGAGGGGTTGCCTCTGACGGTGGGTGGTGCTAAAGTCAGTAGTCCTAGCGGTCTATGCAAATGAGTCCTGTATATGGCAGGTTCGTGGCACCTCTTGGGCTATTACTGGTGGTTCACTACCAAGCCCACTCTCTAATGCCCACGGGATGAGGCTGCTGAGGAAGCCACATAGACACGTAAATCTGTTGTTATAATACACTTCTAGTTTTCTGGGAAAGTCCTTCAAGAATCTACTAACCATCCCAAATGTTGAAATCATTACTTTGTGACAGCTGCACCTTTGCATGGTTAATTTGGCAGGAGGCTTTTTGAAAGAAAGAACCTGAAGGAAACGACAATCAGGGAAAAGCCTTCATCAGACCCACATGGAGCCAAAGACTGGCATTGACTCAGTGCAGAGTTGAGAGTTATCCCTGTTTCTGAGCTCCTGTTTCCTGGGCAGCATGATGTCACCTTTCTTTTTTTTTTTTTTTTTTTAAAGATTTTATTTATTTATTCGACAGAGAGAGAGACAGCCAGCGAGAGAGGGAACACAAGCAGGGGGAGTGGGAGAGGAAGAAGCAGGCTCACAGCAGAGGAGCCTGATGTGGGGCTCGATCCCATAACGCCGGGATCACGCCCTGAGCCGAAGGCAGACGCTCAACCGCTGTGCCACCCAGGCGCCCCGATGTCACCTTTCTTTAAGGGATGCAGCATGGGACCAACCAGGGAAGACAGGATGACCCCCTAGAAGGAGTTCAGGCAGAATGAGATGCCAGCATTGCTCTAAATCCAAGGTCCTAATGAATATTGGCATGAAAAGAATCCTATCGAATCATTTCATTTCTGGCAGCTTTGGGGCCACTACAGAAATAGGTGGCTTCTCCTTAAGTAGTCTCTTCATTGTGACCAATGCTTATGCATAATATTAAAGACATAAAATAGTGATCAGTAGCATTTCTAGCTAAAAATCAATAGTTTACATTTATTGAGCACAACTGTGTTCCACGTCCCGGGTTAAATAGTTTGCAAGTTACTTAATTGTTCTTACTGTAGTGGTTTCAATTGCTGGGGTGGGGGGGAGGGCAAATTTATTCCCCAAAGGACATTTGGCAATGTCTGGAGACATGTTTTTGGTTATTCTGGTTTGGGGTGTGGGAGGCTACTCATGGTAACTGCTGGGTAGATGCCAATCATACTAGACCACACAGCACAGCCCCCTACAGCGAAGACTGATCCAAACCCAATGTGTGTAGTGCTAAGACTAAGCAACTGTACTCTAACTCAGTGGAATTAGCTGTGTCCCCATTTTATTGATGAGGACCCAGGCTTAGAAAGTTTACTTTGCCTATTCAAGAAAATTCAGTCTGATTCCTATTTTGACTCTTAGTTTTTATAAGAGATTGCTTGCCTGGGTTTGGGTATCTGTGTGTCCTTGTCCCCCCTTTTCCCCGACCAAAATGCACTTGTTGGAATCCTAATCCCTGATGCGATGGTGTTAGAAGGAAAGGCCTTTGGGGGGTGATTAGGTCATGAGAATGGAACCTTATGAATGGGATTAGTGCACTTGTGACGAGACTCCACAGGGCTACCTAGCCCCTCCCACCACAGGAGGACACAGTGAAAAGGCTCCTTCTAAGAGCCAGGAAGGTGACCTTCACCTGATCATGCTGGCACCCTGATCTTGGACTTTTAGCCTTTGGAAGTGTGAATTTCTGTTGTTTATAATCCACTCAGTTTGTGGTATTTTATTATAGCCTCCTGAACTGACAAAGACATTGCTCGACTTAAAAGATATTTGGTGAGACAGAGGTTCAGTGAGCTAGATTTTGAAAATGTATGCCAACTGACTTCTAAGGAAAGCAAACTAAATGTTAATGGGACATCGAATTTGTGTTAAGCATGGATCTGGATCCTGTTATACACATCGTTAAGTGGCTCCGTTGCAGTATCACTGTGTCCATTTTTCAGACTAGAAAACTGAGGTCCAGGGCACCTGGGTGGCTCAGTTGTTAAGGGTCTGCCTTCAGCTCAGGTTATGAACCCAGGGTCTTGGGATCAAGCCCCACATTGGGGTCCTTGGTTTGCCTGGGAGCCTGCCTCTTCCTCTCTCACTCCCCCTGCTTATGTTCCCTCTCTCGCTGTCTGTCTCTCTCTCTGTCAAATAAATAAAATCATAAAAAAACCCCAAAAAACTGAGGTCCAGAAATTGTTTAGTAACTTATTCAAGTGCATAGTTGTAAAGGGAGCAAGATTTGAACCTAGGTGTGTCTGATTCTAGAACCCAGTCACTTGTTAGGGCACGAATCTGTTCTTTCGTCAGAGCCAAAGCTGGAGAAGGGATTGAATACTTTATTTTTTTTTTTCCTGTTCATTCTTAATGCAAAATCCTTATGACAGGATTGTTTTAAGAAGTATACAAGGTGTCTGAAATTATGGACCATTCTTAGAGTCCTGTTTCCAGCCCCACACATTGCAATTCCTTAATGCACAAGATAGCAAAGATAGCAAAGCAAGGTTTGGAGAAAATTCATTCTCTGTTTTAAGTGAGTGACTTTAAGCAAGTCACATTTATTTGAACAAACTGCAGAATGTATTTTGAAGATATGAGACAATAAAATTGTTTAATTGTTAAAATGAAAAAATGTCTTTGTTTGAAATATATTGTGAAAGAATGAGACTTCTGAAGTTTATGATAATGAGTAAAACTATTGGGGCATAGACATTAGGGTGATACTGAATTCATATTACTCGAAAGGGAAGCGTTTACATAACTTCCTAATGGGTCTGCCATTTATGATTCAGTAGTTCTCTTCCCATTTAAAAAATAAATTGCATATTTCATTATGGCCTATTATCTTTCTCTCTGTTGATTTGGTAAGATTTTTGTAATTTACTGTATATTAAAAAAAGAAGAATAAATGAGTTTAATAATGTCCTCAACCCTCTTAGCACTTATTTTTCCCTTTTCATGGCACTATTAAAAAAAAAAAATCAGTGCCTACAGTGTTCCTAAACTGGAGCTAAATAACCATTTCTGTTTGAGCTTTGAAAGACCAATTAATATTGAAGTGGCAATATTCAATCCTTTCTGTACTAATCTTATTGGTAACGGAACTCGTGCAATGAAAACATTTTTTTCCATGTAATTAGTAATACTATATTCCGTTTTGCTTGAGATAGTCTTGAATTTCAGTTGTTTATTATTTTATTCCTGGACCTAGTATATCTACAGGGGGTGTGTGTTTCTTTTATGACCTGCATTACCTGTATCAAAACATTCCTTTCTTGGGAGGTAGATGACTTTGGAGGGAATAAAGAAATGAACCATCATTCCATCCATAGTTCTATCAGATTTAAACAGACTGTGCATGTTACAGGCATAGTCATAGATTAAAGATGCTGAATTTAATTTATACCTTTCCTCCCTAAAGGGTATTAGCACCAATTGTTAGTACCAGTAGCTATGTGATCAAGTAGACCCTGAATGAAAAATTATCACTCTGGTTTACATGGTAACCATGTACTGTCATTTTGCTTAGCCATTAGATGTGATATGTAGAAGTCTAGGTGGTTGTCCTCCCCCCAGTTCCTGGTACCTGGGACATACCAAGGATGCACTGTAGCAGTGATGTTATGGGTTCCACGTGAAATCTCCTCTTTGTGTCCTTCCCATGCAAGAGAACATCTAGTGATTTCCCCTATGTGGCAGAATTCACAGCAGTCCTACTTAAGTCTCTTTCATTCTAACCTTCCCCAAATCCTGCTAAGCCTCAACCATATTATTCTGTCTCCTAGCCTCCAGATAGCTCTCTTTTTGATAACTTTGTCCCTACCCACCAGTCCGACTTCATCTTACACCATTCTCCTGTTTGTTCACTTCATTCCAGCCATCTGGTCTCTCAGGGCTTCACTTCCTACCAGTCTTGCTTACTGGCCTCTTCCTTGCCATTTTCTTGACCTGAAATCTCCTTTCACTCTGTGCCTGGCCCTGTGATGTCTGGGACTCAGCTGGAATGTCACCTTTCTAGGGAGGCTTTCTGTGCATTAAATGTCTTACACAGGGGTTCCTTACCCTCTCTCAGAGCACCCTATTCTTTTACATTACAACAAATTTGAAAATACGTAATTTTTACTTTGTCTTCTTGTTTACTGGACTTTATTAAACTATAAGTAAGGGCCAGGAGGACCACACTTTGTCTACTTAACTCATTTCTATATACCCAACATTGAAAAGTATTTGTGACATGAATAAGCGGCTGATGGTATGCTCTATATGGGGAAGAGTCCCCTGTATTCGTGAAGGCTTGGCCCCAGATCTTAAATGACACCACCTGAGCAGCAGTCATTTCTTCTAGTTCTTTCCTTCTTTTCTTACATTCTTTGGAGGATCCTTATCCCACTCCATTATGCAGACTCCTGTGAAAGCACATACTTTTCAAGCAGTTTAAGAGCTTCAAATAATATATCTGGTGACTTAACAATGACCCAGTACAAATTGGAATGCCACCCAAAAGCCTCTTGTAATTGTGGTTCTATTGAATTTGTAAAGTATCTGTAGTTAGTTGTATCTAGGGCATTCCATGAGACTTTTTGATGTGTGTCCTTAGGCATATCAGTGAGCTCTGGGAAGGGAAAAGGGAAGAGGAGGACTTATTTGGTCATAGCAACTTCCCAGGATTTGTTAACCCACATTCTTTAATTTGTGGTTTTCATATGTGCTCTCTTTAAGCCCTTCAAATGGTTCCTTTTATGAAAACAAGTTTGTTGAAGGAACATTGGATAAAGTTTGTGAAATTAAAGCATGAGTATCACTAGATTTCATTTTAACAGTTGCAACTTCTAGTAATAAACACATTTATCATAATTTTGATGATAAAGGTAATTTGTTCATTTTCTGAATGTGGGCATGATAAGTTTGTAGAAGAGAATAAAAAAAATCACACAGCACATCAGCCCCCACTTTACCTCTTGAGAGCACGAACCTTAGCATTCTCTCTCTGGCACTTAGTGAGATGTGAGCACATGACAACTATGTAATAAATGTTGAATAAGGAACCTGTACATTGCCCATGTCAACAATTCGATACTTTCCTGCCTGAGGTGTAGACATAAGGAGGTGGTGCATTTTCTGCAGAGAGTTCAATAATAATTAATAATAATAATAAAACCAACTAAAAGTGGGTCTGCATTTTGTCATCACGATGCTTGGGCAATTCTAAGCAGTGACAGTGATAGTAAAATAGTCCTCTCCCAGCCAGACTCACTTCCACATCTGCACCTGGTGCCCCAAAGATAAAGAGCACACGGTTTATTAAACTTCATCTCAAGCATTTTAAGTAATACTTTGTCATAAGCAGTTTCCTGCTAACTCCTTTTACAACTTCGGGTGAAAGCATTTGGTGACATAGCTAAATAACCTTGAAAGTATTCCTGATCTTTCAATCTCTCTTTTGGGATTCTACCTTAAAAGTAGCATGAAATGCAGAGGAAAATTTTGGGGAAGTGGTGTTCATCCCAGCATTATTTATAGTGGAATGTAGACCTACCTTATTTGTTGAATGCTGGATTAAGCTACTTAATCATGGTGGTGGTATGGACTTAGTCAAGTTTCATAAGATGGACTCTTATTCAGACATTAAAATGACATTTACATAGGGTTTTCTTAAATGAGGTACAGAAAACTAAGTATTTTTTCTGCAGTGAATCTAAGTATGAAGCATCAGAAGTGTGTGTAATGGAGAACACCCTGAAACAGAAACATGGCAAGAAAAAAATGTATCGTTTCACCGAAAAGAGTCAGTAGTGGAATACTGGGAAGGTACCGATTTTTGCTAGAGTAACAGGTTTTTCAGTATTTATGGGACTAAACACAACATCAGAAATAAAAACTGAACAAGCAATTATAAGTATAGTATATAGAAAGGATGGTTATGGAGAAGTTTTAAGAATAACTTACAAATATTAAAATGCAATTAATGAGTGAAATGTGCAAAACTCTGGTTCTCAGTCTCTTGATGACCTTTGTGATTTCTGTACAAAAAATGAGGGCAGTTTCAGTGCAAGGAGCCAAGTTTATCCAAATCTGTGGACTGGTACTGCTTTTTCCCTTACCAGGCAAGACAGCCTCTCACTTGGCTACCATGAAGGCAAAGATGATGGTTACTCATTCAGGAAGTGAGTCAGCCAAGCAAGAAGCTCAATGACTGTTAGTAGGTTTACATCAACCTTATTAGCTGGGACACTGTGGTATTCTGCTGACATTAGTACTTTTTTTTTTTTTTAAAGATGCCTCAAATTTTTCCAATTATTTTTCATTCCGACATGTCTTCATGATCCATCAGCAGATCTCCTTGGTGTTAATTTTCTAGGTCCACATTTTCAGAAATGATAAGAATTTTTGATACTTCTTCACATTTTCACATTTGAAATGTCAGTTTCAGATTTTTTCCCCACCACTTAAAAAAGCTATTGCTGTTAGAAAAACAGCTGAAGGATTCATGATTAACTATTGATTTAATACCTGTGTTGTAGTTTATGGGGCAAAACAACAATGAAATATATGTTCCTGGTCTCAAAAGACTTCTGAGTCTTTTAGCTTGATTACTAGAAGTCCTACAGATTTTCCATTCCAAGGAGGTTTCAACAATTTCTCTCTTGTGCTTTTTTTTTTTTTTGATTTTTAATTTTCTTGCCCTCCAAACTCTAAAAGACAGAAAATGTGTCTTTTTCACTTTCATATTTCACACTTCTGCGTGTTGCCTAGAACTTATTTATAAATGAGTTAACACTGAATTATGACTAGGATAAAGTTTGAAGAACTGCTTTGTGTTATATAAATCTTTTTGCTCTTTGAGGATTTTTATAGCAAGGAAAAAAGACGTTGACACTTGGACTAGAAGAAAGTGAAGTGAAGATCTCATGTCCAATTAAGTTTGTCTGTAAATTGAACCTTGCTTTTAAAGGTATGCTATTCTTTTGCTGTCTTATCAAAATTCCTGAAATACTAGAATGTTGGCAAAAGGGGAAAAAAAAATCTCTTCTTATTCCCCACATCCCTATTTCTATAGCCAATGCCTTTATTGCCTTTTCTTGAAGATTGTTATTATAGTTTTTAAAAAATGAAGTGTGGCTAAAAGGCAGATTGTTCCATTATTTTGAAAGTAAAGCATGTATTTAAACAATCTTTTATATAGAGCTTTACACGAACTATCACACAAAACAGGCTGAAGATTAAATGTAAGCAGGAGAGAGGCAAAATCCAATCTGTATACTCTAGCCGGGGTATATAAATAAGTATTTGCATGTCATTTCCAGGATTAAAAAATTTCCATGACTCCATTATTTTATGAATCAAGCCCAAAATATTTAACATGGTCGCGAGGCCCCATGTTACTCAGCCTCAACTGGTCTCGCTCACATGAACCTCTGTGACTGTCCACTCCTCCCTCTCTGAGCTCCAGCCAATGAGATCTTCTTTCATATCCTAGAATGGGCCATGTCACCTCCCACCTCAGGTTCACTGCAAACACAAGTCCTTTTCCTGGAGCCTCCCATCCCACCCCTGCCCACCCCCTGTATATGCGTATACACTGTCTGGGTTGTTTTTTCCTTCTTCAGTTTTAAATGCCAGGCGAATAGTAAATGCTCCTATGTTAAATGGGGGAAATTGTAGACTGTTGCACGGGAAAGTCACAAGGAGGAAGTGAGACAAATGGTGGAAAGGTCTTAGTGTAGGTTAGAGCAGACGGATTTTGTTTTAAGAATTGTTGGTGGAGTTGCCAGAGCTTCACCAGTACACACTGGACAGTCTTCCTTTCCACCTGTTCACTGTTTCTCTAGGGATGCCAGAGAGGACACCATAGAATTTATTAGTAAGCAACGTTAAGGCACTTTGATGCGAAGATGCGAGATAGTGGTCAATCAGTCTGAGCTTTATTGAATGTTATTGGATGACCACCGAAAGGAGGAGTACAGGGCACAGGTCTATTCCCATTCTGATCTGAAAGTGGATGTTACAGGCTACTTCCTTAAGTTGCTCCTTTTTGCTTATGAAATATATAGTTAGTGTGGTTGCATTCTTCTTACTGTGATTCTTACTCTGACTCTCACTAGCCTGATGAAATCCAAAAGCTATTAATAATAATTAACATTTGAGTACTTTTGTAATGCTAGGCCCTATTCTGAGTGTCTTCAACGTATGAACTTATTTAATTCTCAGAGTGATCCTCTGAAACAGGATTATTACCATTCCTAATACCAAAGCATTTGAGTGGTTGCCCTGGTTACACAGCTAATAAATGGTAGAGCTGGGGTTTGAATTTGGAAAATGTAACTCTTAGTTCCTCATGCTTTCACCACTGCGCCGTGCTGATGAAATGGTTCTAAAGGCAACCTGTTTATAACACTGTGAAATCTGGATTCCAACTGCCATTGGAGAGTTTTATCCTCTCCCCTTATCAACTATCAAGAGAAAAAGAAATGGTGAAATCAGTTGTCCCTGTTTGACTGAAAGTGACCTCATCTTCTTGGCTCTTTGCTCAATCAAGATTAATTTTTCACCAAAACAAAGGAAAAAAAGGGGGGGCTCCTATTCAGTTTAGCAAAACATCCATATCAAAGACCTTCCACTAAATTCTTCAACCCACTTGTTTTCTAGTTTAGAGTTGAATACAAAAAATAGTGGTCCTACAGTGGCTGGACAGGATCTTCTATTCACATGAAAAACAATATGAGAATGTCAGGGCAGAAGAGAGAAGACCTGAAAATACATGGCTTCAAGGGACAGGGACAGTGAGTGACAGTTGCAGTCATGGAGGAGGGCAGGCTAGAGGACTTTTGGATGGCTTCAAGGAGCAACAGGGAAGTGGTTGAGTACTAAAGGATCAAGACATTTAACGCAGCAAGTTCTCTGTTCTAAACTGTCAAAGGAGTTCAACCCTACACTGTGTGAGAGGAAAAAGTTAACGTTTTCTCTGAAAATTAAAAAAAAAAATACAAACTTGGTTGGAAGAGCTCACCCCTTAACAATGTCAAATAACAGGGCAGTACCAAACTTTTATTTAAATTATTTATGTGATAAAATAACACTAATCAGAATATGAATTTTTAATGTTTGCTGTTGAATATTCTATAATTCTCTGCATTATGTCTTTGATGACATGATCTGCTGAAAATGGAAAATTCCATATTATCCTGATATTATTATTCAGTTACTTCCTTGTAATTTCTGTTTTTCTTTAGATAGTCACAAATGAGGTACCTGTTATTTTTGTGGTGCTTTATTTAAGATAGCTGGGAATTGATGAACTATATCTAATTTAAGCAAGTTTCTAAGAAAATTTAAGTTCTAAGACATTTCATTAATAAGTGACTTTTCATTGTTTTATTTTTTTCAAATTGTCGTCTAGTTGACAATTCTTGCAGACGTGCATACGGTAAAAGTGTAGGATGCTACTAGAATAGATTCTTTTCAGGCTATGAATAATGCTAACCAGGATCCTAAAACAGGAAATAAAGGCAACCCTTAACAGGCACGCAGCAACATTAAAAATTCAATTCAGATGTAACCCACTACAGCACTGTATGTTTGCCAATAAAAGTCTCACGCAAATATAGCTTTATAGATTCAAGGAAGAGTTGTTAGTTTTAACTGCATCTTAACAGCTAGACCACATAAAATCTATGGCCTTCTCTTTGGCTCTAGAATATGATCTACTCTCAAAATGACTAATCTGTTAAATTCAGCAATTATTTATTCAGTACCTACTGTTGGAACAACATATACACCCGTAACAGGCAAATGTTGGATTGCCTTGCGATGAGCCCTTTCTTGTGTGTAATGAATTTATCTGAGGAGAAAATTAGAAATGAGGGGACGAGAAAAGAAGCAATTTGAATGTCATAAGGATTCAGAGAAAAACTTCAAACCGTTCTGATTTTATGTGTTTTACTTTATCGGTGGGAATTGATGTACTTCTTGAAGTCTAGCAATTTTATAAGTCTAAAGAGCCTCGATGTTGAAACAACATAATGTTAAAAACAAAGAAAAAAAAGCATGTCAAAAGAAATGTTATCAAAAACTGTTCTGACATCTGGTGTTCGTTTCATAAGTGGAGGAAAAACAAAAGCAAAGCAGAAATTGGATCATGATTCCTGGCAGAAATATGCAACAGCATATACTTAGACTTTGGATATTACTACGAAGATGCTCTGTTCTTAGGATTCATTTGGGAGTTGTTCACAAATAAAAAAAATATTTCACGTCAGGTTACCTGGTTTAATATGAGATACCTTTTGCTCGTAAGTCCCCTTGCCCACTCTTCAGGTGTTTGTTATTTCACCTGCATTGGACTTTCTAAAAATTCTTCATGTCTGTGTAACTTGTGATTGGCCAAGTGTGGATGCGTAGCACAGATCCCAAAATGAGCCTGAAATGGCATATTAACTTCTGAAATAAGGAGGTATTTTCTAAATCAGTGGTCCAAGACTGTGGCTGTGTCACTTGCTGAGTTTCTGAAACTAGAGATGAGCTGGCCCCTCCCCAGATCTGGGGAGTCCGAATGTCTAGCCTGGGGGGGGGGGGGGGGGGGACTTGGGCATCTCTTTGGTTGTTGTTAATCTCCTTAAGTGAATCTCACTCACAGCCAGGGTTGCAAACCACTGGTCTAAATAATTAACAGTGGTATACAACTTTACAACTTATAAAGCAGGTCACAATTTTTAATCTCCTTTAATCTGGTGTGATAGCATCATTCCTATTTTATAGACAAAGGACTCAAGATTTAAGAGGGGTTA
Source organism: Ailuropoda melanoleuca (assembly GCF_002007445.2). Taxonomy (NCBI): domain Eukaryota; kingdom Metazoa; phylum Chordata; class Mammalia; order Carnivora; family Ursidae; genus Ailuropoda; species Ailuropoda melanoleuca. The sequence goes on from NC_048228.1 coordinate 93,882,322, forward strand.
AGTGATTACCGAGGATTTTTTCTTTTTTTTTTTTTAACTGTTATGGACCTGACTTTAAATCTAGACTTCTGATGAAGAGACCCTGGCTTTTCTTTTTGTTTGTTTCTTTTGACCAATTGTTCTTCCTTTTTCTTTTTTGGCCATAATATACATATAGAAAAAAAAATGGCTTCGTCTCTGTGTACAGCCCAGTGAATTTTCACTACTGAACACACCCATGTCACCAGCCCCACAGATGTCCTCCTGAGGTTCCCATCCAGTCACTGATGGCCCTGCCCTCATGAGAGTATTCACTGTCTGGACTTATACTTGCATTGCTTAGATTCAACTGCTTGTTTTGTGTTTAGATAAATAGAATCACGCAATATGAACTCTTCTATGTATGGCCTCTTTCAATGATCATTACATCTGTGTAATTCATCCATGTTGTTTTGTGCAGCAATGATTAATTTGCCCTCCTTGCTTATTGTGTTTCCCCGTGTGAACATAAGACAATTATTATCCATTCTAGTACTGGTGGAAATTTCCATAGTTCCAGTTTTTACCTACTGCCAACAGCACTCTCTCAATATTCCAGTGCACATCTTCGGTGAACACGTACATATTTCTATTGGGTATATCTCTCAAAAAACCTTGAGCGTGTCAAATTATAATTTTGAAGCTGTAAGTTGGCAGAAATCACCTCTAGCTTTTCCCTTCCACACCTTTTTCTTCTTTATTTATTATAATTCTTACCACCACTCCTAACTTTATTAATCAAAACCTCCTTGAAGGCGTCTGGGTGGCTCAGTAGGTTAAACGTCTGCTTGGGCTTAGATCATGATCCCAGGCAGGGTCCTGAGTTTGAACCCCACATTGGACTCTCTGCTCTATGGGGAGCCTACTTCTCCCTCTCCCTCTGTCTGCCACTCCCCCTGCTTGTGTTCTCTTTCTTTCTGTCTCTCAAGTAAATAAGATCTTGAATTAAAAAAAAAAAGTCCTTGAAAAAGGAAAAGGCAAATTATTTACAATATACCATGTCTAGAAATGCCTAATTTATTCCAAGGTATAGTACCTTGATTTAAAGGGACAACTTTCTGAGTGTGGAATTTCAGGGCATAAGAGAATTCTATGCAGAGATAAGCAAATGGTTTTCTCTTATTCTGTCATAGAGTTTTGTTTTGAGTTCCTTGGGACACAATGTCATGAGGACACACAAAAATGATTGATTCATTGTCTCCTGATTGAGTGACCATTGTTTGACCATGTATACTTGGATAGGTTTACTAACCCCTCTAGGTCCTGGCCCCACTCTAACCAGTAACACTGGTTAGAGTATGTCAGCCTGCTCGGAGAGAGTGTTCATATAACTTCAATTATATCATCAGTATCCATCCTTCAGGCATTTGATTGCCCCCAAATCCTTTCCAGGATCCTAAGGATGCTGTGGACCTTTCCTCCTGGATTCTACCACACAGACCCTAGATTCTTAGCTTTAAAGGTCATTGATGTCATTAAGTCACATTGAATATTTCCCGGTGTCTTTAAGGAGCCAGGTGGGGAGTGTGATTGATTAATGGCACGTGCATGGGTTTTCCAGTAGGGAAGATAGTTACTTCTCTAGGCCTCAATTTTCTCAATGGAATAATAACATTTCCATTAGATTCAATAATATAATAGATATTCTGAACCTAAAACAAGTATGAGCCTAATGCAAGTTTCTGGTACTGAATAAACGGTATCATTAATAGCTGCTGAAGGTTGAAGACTGTGTCTTATTTATCCCTACAATAGTATCTGGTGGGGGGGGCACTAGTACATTTTTAAAAAGTTTTTAATTTAATCCTAGTTAGTTAATATACAGTGTTATATTAGTGGCACTGGTAAATTTTTAAGGGGACTTGTATTTGCCTAAGTCCTGCTGGCTGGTGGATAACATTCTCATGAAAGAGGAAATCCTCTCTGTTTTCTGGATAAATATCGAATTACTAACACAACTATCAAATCAGTCTTTAAGCTCTCCAAATCTGTTCCCCATAGGAGGAACATTCCCACATTACCACATCACAGCTAGGGGACTCAGGTAGAGTTAGGCCATATTTGCACGGGAGTTGAGGTATATTTTTAGAAGTACAGAAAAATTATGCTGAGGATGTAATCATTGCAGAGCAGAAGTTATTTAAATGCAGCTGTGCCCAAATCCTCAGCTCTACCTCTGGTCAAGCACGCTAATAAAACCAGCTCAACTATTTTAATTGCATTTCACCTCCAAGTCTAGGCTTCAGGGTTAGGTATTCATTCTTCTCTGAATGGTATGAACTGTATGGGAAGTGGGTGTAGGTCTTCATTTTGGGAGTGACCGTCAGCAGATGTGCTTCTACTACGATGAATAAGAATATTACCAGCAAAAATACCAATAATTCTGCCATGAATACACCACCCGTTGCACTACAAACACCACCCCCCCCATTCCAGTATCACCAGCAATTTCGTCACCGATAGCACCAGAAACTCCAAAACAAGTATTCAAATTGACACTAGGATCAACAAATCTGCTAGGCTCTCAGAGTCCACACAAAACATGGTTCATGAGTTGACTGACTACATAGTTTATAGTGGTGGAAAATATATCCTAAAGTTGGCATTATTCAATCCTGCCAGACCCCCACGGCCCCACACGTCCTTTGTCTTGAGATGCTTACTGTGCCCCTCACACTTTTTTTTTCCAGTCACACTAGCTTGTTCTGAGTACCAGCGTGCTTTCTTTCTTCCTCTTTCTTTCTTTCTCTTTCTTTCTTTCTTTCTTTCTTTCTTTCTTTCTTTCTTTCTTTCTTTCTAGATTTTATCTATTCACTTGAGAGAGAGAGAGAGAGACAGAGAGAGCACAAGCAGGGGGAGAAGCTAGGGAGAAGGAGAAGCAGGCTCTCTACTGAGTTGGGAGCCTGATGCCAGGCTCGATCCCAGGACCCTTAGATCATGACCTGAGCTGAAGGCAGACGCTTAACTGACTGAGCCCCCCAGGCGATCCCCAGGGTTTTTTCCTATTTTAAGATGTTTGCATATACCAACCCCTCTGCCTGGAGTAGTTTTTGTCTCTGAGCCTCAGAAATTGAACCCTTCTATTTTTTTTAATATTTATTTATTTGAGGGAGCGTGCAAGAGCGAGCCCATGAGTGTAGAGAGGGAGGGGGAGAAAGAATGTGAAGGAGACTCTGTGCTGAGCGTGGAGCCCAGTGGGGGCCTTGGGGCTCCATCCCTCAACTTGGAGTTCATGACGTGAACCAAAACCAAGAGTTAGACACTTAACCAACTGAGCCACGCAGGCACCCCATGTTGAAACCCTTCTTACGCTTAAGTTCTTAGTTTAAATGTCACTTCCCAAGAGAGATCTTGTCTGGCCTCCTCTCTACATTAGGACGATAGGGATAACAGTTCTTACTTGTCAGGGTTGATCAGTATCTGAGGTAGATGAGTCTTGAGCGCCTAGCATGAGGCTTGCAGGTAGCTGCTGTTATTCCTATAAGAGGAAGGTTGCACAGGTGGTCCATTTGACTGGAAATGAAGAACCAGACTCGCTATAAAACTAAAGCCCGGGAGACTAGAAGGACCCACGGGAGAGAGAGAAGTTTCAGGTTGGAAATTCGGAGGCGAAGCCTGGAGCAGTTATATGAACCACAAAGAATGAAGCTCTAGACCAGTTCTGAGGCTGCAACAGAAGCCCTTTAGAAAGAGCTGGATAGTTATTAATAGTGTGGTTAGTGCAATACGACAGAGCATGCAAAATATGAAAGTAGCAAAGGGGAGGGTATATAATTAACTACTTCCGGCATGATTGTAACTGAGGGTGAGAACAGTCATTGATGAGAGTTCTCTTAATTACCATTACGTGTCCTGGCCCTTTCAAATAGTCTTGTGTATCTTTCTTATTTCCTTTTATCTCCTATTCTTCCTTGGGCTCACAGGCTTTGGCTACAAATTTATTACAGAAATATAGACTTGAAGTTTTCACCCATCTTAATTGCAGTTAATTCCCATGAGTCTAGGCAAGGGGAGTGAGGATTTAGTCAACAGTTCTTTTTTTTTTTTTTTTTTTTTTTAAAGATTTTATTTATTTATTCGACAGAGATAGAGACAGCCAGTGAGAGAGGGAACACAAGCAGGGGGAGTGGGAGAGGAAGAAGCAGGCTCATAGCGGAAGAGCCTGATGTGGGGCCTCGATCCCATAACGCCGGGATCACGCCCTGAGCCGAAGGCAGATGCTTAACCGCTGTGCCACCCAGGCGCCCCTAGTCAACAGTTCTATTTTTGTTGTTGTTTTGTTAAAAGATAAAAATTATCCAACACACTTTGCATAAAGTTCCAAAGAGAATATTCCTAAGTAATTATTTTGGCCCAGTTTTTTTCCCTCTTTTCTTTAACTTGTTCTATGTATGAGTCAGAGCATTAAACTTGTCTTTGAATTATTCACAGTCAGTTGTGTGTAGTGGAGTTAGGAGTAAAGATCCTGGAGCCAGATGATTTGTTTTCGAATCCCAACTCTGGGTCATACTATCTTGGAGAACTTAGGTAAGTCACTTAACTTCTCTCTGCCTTATTTGAATTATTACCATTCTCCAACGTGGTGATAATAATCATACCTAATAGTACATAAGCCATAGAATTGTTATGGCAATAAAATGAAATAATCAACATGGACCAGTTGGAACTGTACCGGGCACATATTAAGTGCTATCGAAATATGAGAGATGACTGAAAATCAAAGAGTAATTGCAAAGACTGTTCTATTAGCTCAGCAAATATTCTGCAAAATCAACCGGCTTCGATCATCAGCAATGTTTTCTTTGTAGGTTAGAATATATCAAAGGTGGATACAGCCTCTCTTAAGCTTTTCTATTATATAACCTCATCTATAATAATAACTATGTTAGTTAAGGAAATCATTATTCAAAGGGCTGAATCATCTACATGCAAATGAATTTAGCATAATTTCCTTAAGCATGATAATCACTAAAAAGAGAATATTCATTTTTTCCATAAGTCTGCATCTGAAACAATTTAGTAAATGGGGGAGGGGCAATCCCCCATTTAAAATCTCTCTGTGGCATCTTTGTAAAGTAAAATACTCTCTCCCCAGCAATTATCATCTACCCTTAACATAGCATTTACTATGTATCTTATCTCCAGAATCTGTATTTTTACACAAGAAAGGAGTTTTCTCTTTTTTAAAAAAATGTTTTACTTTGGCTTTGCCCCGAAGCTGACAATTATGTCAGTAGCTTGCTACTTGGTACATCTCTGATTAAGACTTTCAGGGGTACCTGGGTGGCTCAGTGGGCTAGGCGTTTGACTCTTGATTTCACCTCCGGGTCATGATCTCAGGGTTGTGAGATCGAGCCATGACTTGAGCTCCGAAGTGGGTGTAGGGCCTGCTTGGGATTCTCTCTCTCCCCCTCACCTACTGGCCCCCACCCTTAAAAAAAAAAAGATCGGGGCTTTTAGCCTATTTTCTTTATTGTGTGACTTTAGTCCTCTGAATGTTTTCAACTCTTTTGGTTATGCCTCTCCACACCACAATCATTTGAGCATTCACACCCTATAAAGCAAAAACATGTACTATATCTTTATCTTACTTTCCGAACATAATGAACATTATAAATATGAGGAAATGAAAAATAAAAAGGATAAGAGGAAATAGCTAAATATGATATGTCTTTCCGTGCCCCGATTGACTGGCACAGGTGTGGGGTGCATTTACTTGCCTGTGTGTCTCACTGAGGTATCAGTAAGTCTTTAGAGGCATATGAAGCTAATAAATATCACATCTCCTGATAAGACACAAAAACCGTGATAAAAACGTTCATTCTGGAAAACCTTTGGATTCACGGATTCGGGATTCACAATTTGGATCTAAGCTTTAGTTAGACCCCGTCTCCCACCCCCACGGGAGCTGGTTATGCCTCTCTCTGGCTCTGGCAGAGGACCCATGGCTTCCTGTCTTTGTAAGAATACATTAGGATTAAGTGCTGAAGAGGCCCTTTAAGTACATTTTAGTAACTGAGAATTCTTCCCTGAAATTAGAGAAATTGAAGGACCTTTGTGAAGCGGGCTTGTTGAGACAATGGCATGTGTGTGAAAAGTCTTGTGTTGTGAACAAATAATTTCTGAAGATCTGCTTTTTCTTTGTTTTCTGGCATCTTTAGAGCTTAAGTTCAGTCCAGTGAATTGGAAGATTATACCGCGCACATCAATATCTATAACATAACTTTTCACAGACACGATTATCAGGTTCTCCACATCAAGCCTGGAAAATCATAATCGGGTTTAGTAGAATCTCCAAACTGCTTATAAAATCACTGTCTATAAAACTGCCTGAATCTTAGTCATTTCTCAATAACACAGAATTATGTGTACTTAAGAACCACTTACTTTATCATAGTAAGAAAAATCCGAATCCGTTGGCATCGGGCATACGGGGAAGAGATTCTAGATTGTTGTGAAAATGAGTAATGAAAATGGAAAATTGCAGGCATCGCAGGAGGCGCAGGCTGATTGATCTGCCTTTTAAGGGGTGATGTGTGTTTGAACTTCAAACTGCCGGGGTTCCAGTCTTCGTGGCAATCAGGACAGAGGCGCGTGCTTGACGTGAATCCTCAGGATGCCCATTAGTGGTATATGGACGGAGGCAGACATATTTAAAACGTAATATTCTTAGTACTTTGCACAAACTAGCAATCTTTTTTTATTGGAAGGAAATGTTTCCTCCCCCTTAATTATTCCATCTGAATATCCAGTCCTGACATTTAAAGCAAAGCACGTTCAAATTTCCTTTGAAATTTAAAGTTTGTGCTAAATTAGGGTTGTTTGGTGGGAAGTGAGTTTTGCATTTGTTAAGGAGATTTGGTTATAAAAGTTTGATTGACTTAAGACTCTTGAAGTGGGTGAATAGAGCCCGTGGCAAGAAAATGAGAAACAGAAGTTGGTGGGAAGGTGATTCATTGCCATTTCCTGTCATTCCTGGGCTGAAGGACAAAATGCTGTAGATCGGTGGTCAAGAAATGAGGCTGTGGCTGTTGCTTTTAGGATTTGCTAGAACAATGAAGAACAATGCTAAGCACGTACTAACTATGGTATCTGTATTTTTCTTCATGGAGAGAATGTGGCTCAGTTCCACAGAATATAGCGGCTTCTCTTCCCGCAAGCAACAATAGCTGCTCAGTAAATGAATATGGAGTGGAGTCAGGGAAGACTTTCATAAAATAAGATTGATTGTTCCAAGTATTTCTTCCTCCTGATCCTGATTCCCTTTCTTCTTTCTTTCTTTTATACGTATCTATCAAACTCAAGTTATGTACCAGGAATTATAGAAGGTGCTGGGGCTGCCATATTGGACAGCACAAAATGGGGCTTGCTCTCATGGACGGTATATTCTGCTGGGCAAAACAGAATAAAAGAAAGTAAACAGGTTGAATAATTATGGGGTTGTGACAAGTGCCATGAAAGACCCAATGAAGCAGCTAAGCTGAAAAGTAACAATAGTGGCCCGGAGGATGTGATTCTGGGGCGAGCAGAGGATCTCTGACTTGGATAGCTGAGTGATGGGCCAGAGCCAGCAGTCATTGAGGGTTTGATAGGAGAGAGTTCCCAGGAAGAATGATGAGCAGTGGCTGTGGTAGTGATGTTAGCTTTCAGTATCTGGAGGAGAGATGAGAGATGGTATGGCTAGAAAGGAATGAGAAATCAGATAGTAACGTTTCTTTTCTTTTGGTTGTCCCTAGAAACAAATCTGGAGACCGTGGTTTCAGGCCTTGTCCTGGGTTACCTGCGTTAGTTCCCCTGCCGAGTAGTTTGTGGACTAGACCATCATGATATGCTGTCCACCCTTGCTACCAAGCCAACCCCGTGCCCACATTCATCATGCACATGTGTAAGCACTGATTCATTCAGTCAACAGGGATTTTTTTCTGGGACTTAACCATGGCCGGATACTGTTTTGGACACTAGGGAAATAGACCAAAAGACAGACAAGGCCTGGTCAGGGGAAAGGTGGAAAAGGCAGATGAGTATAAAGAAGAAAAGTGTGGGTCAATGGAAAGTGCCATGCAGAGATTTAAAACAGGTAGAGATATCCTTCCATGATAGAGGATTGGTGGGGAGGGGTCGAGTGGGGTCTTCCTGAAGAGGTGACCCTTAAGCCAAGATGTGAATGAAATGAGGAAAGGAACTATGTGGTTATCTCTTAAGGTGATATTGAATGACATCTCAAAGTGAGAAGAGCCTGGCAGAAGTCAAGGGCCTGAAATACTTGGGTCCTTGGATGAGTTCCAATGTAGCCCTTGACTCAACTTTGACTCAGGGTTATTTCTGTGGATAATTTCTTATATTCTATTCCTTGTAAGACAGACAACACAGAAAGCCTCAGAAATTTAAGACTTGCCAAAAAGTGACAATGATATGATTTATTGAGCATATATTATATGGCTGGATTACTTTTCAATGAATGACTTTCCTTAATGCTCAAAACCCTACAGAGTGGGTATAATCTTTATCTCCATTTACAAAGGAGGCAGTGCAGTCTTAGAAAGGGAAAGTAACTGGAGGTCATAGAGCTCCTGAGGGCAAGGCATAGGATTCATGTGCTGGCAGTCTGGCTGCAAATTCTAGCCAATGGCTAGCTGGACAATATACACTGCTTTCCTGGGAACTGTTTCCATTTTGTTTAGAGAGAGAGAGAGAGAGAGAGAGAGAGAGAGAGTGTGTGTGTGTGTGTGTGTGTGTGTGTGTGTTGGGGGTGGGGTGTGTTTTGTTATCTAGAAGGATAGAATGTAGAACNGTGGGGTGTGTTTTGTTATCTAGAAGGATAGAATGTAGAACTATTTCCCCATAATCTTTTGTCTGAAGCTTCATTCTTTGCCTCTAGAGTGAAAATGGAAACCATTTGTAACTTTGATGTTGGTTAGTGTGGTAGGTATGCTCTTTGCTCTTAAATTCCATTTGGATATGTGCAGAAAGTATTATAAAGATGACTAATATCTGTGAAGGCAGGTAAATATGTCAAGATATAGGTTTCATAAAAAGTCAGATCTTTACTTATTTTTTAAAAGATTTTATTTATTTGACAGAGACACAGCAAGAGGGAACACAAGCAGTGGGGGAAGGGCAGAGGGAGAAGCTGGCTTCCCGCTGAGCAGGGAGCCCCATGCAGGGCTCAGTCATGACCTGAGCCAAAGGCAGACGCTTAAAGACTGAGCCACCCAGGTGTCCCAAAAGTCAGATCTTTTAGATTGCATGTGGAAATGTTAGAACCTGCTCTTGATTCTGTTGTATGTGAAAGAAGATTAAAGAATTGTCTTTCCTCCCTCCCTCCCTCCCTCCTTCTCTCTTTCTTTCTTTCCATGTCTTTGCCTGTTTCAAATATCAATATTTAGAGCCCCAGCTGGTCATCCTGTGAGGGAATTATTAAAAAATCAGTTACATCTGTTCCCTTTTGCGTTTTCTGTAGGGAACGGGCTAGACTTGGGGAGCTGACCTGGTCCCCGACTGTGGGGCAGGAAGATGCAGTCTAGGGCACCCCCAGCCGTATATTCGCGCTCCGGCTGTGTGGCTCCCAAGGCTGAGGGGGCACTGCAGCATTTAGAACTAAGCGGCTCTCCGAGTACCATCTTCCCGGGACTGCTATTCACCATCACCTTCTTTTGAAATGGAGTATTATGTTGCACAGTAGCTTGTCCTCAAGAACTGGCCAGCATGCTATCCGCAAATGAAAGCATGGATGCTTTACTTGTGGAAAAAATGGCCTGTTATTGTTAAGGGTCTTATTGTCATCCTAAAATATATCTCCCTATATCTCCCACAGGTAGGCTGTATCCTTTCATGCCACAAATAGCAAGTGGAATGAGGGGCTCTCAGCTCGGTAGAAGCTTACAAAGCAAGCTAAGTTTATCATTCACCCGTATTTGATTCCCTTCTGCTATGCTCCCAGCAAATGGTGACATGACCCACCCTGGAAGATCCCTGACAAGCAAAATATTTACTCCCTGTGTAGCCTATCCCACACAAAGGAGTTTCTATTTAGCCATTAATTTGGTTACCTACCTATCCTCCATTCACTTCGTTTCTTGCTCGGTCATAATGAGGTAGGGAGCGCTAACTCCGTGAGTTTGTTAGCCGGGGCTGCAAAGACAAGGACTTTGTGGAAAGGTCTGCGCCCTGTTTTCATTACACTTCTAATCCAAACAAGGAGAGAGAATGTAGATGGTCAGTGGCTGTGGAGTGAGAGTTGCTATCATGACAATCTGTGCTGGATTGATTAGGGGCACCTGTCTGCCAGAGTGGTGGACGAGAAAGGTAAGTTCTCTGCTGCAGATCAGATGGAATGCAGAAACAGAAGTCCCCCCCACACAACTTGTGGATCTAGGATTTTAGAAAATATATAAAAATCTCCGGCTGTCTGGTCTACCACCCCTCACCTTTACAGATGTTTTCTAGTTTTGGCTATTTCAGCGTCCTCGCTTTTGTAGAGCTTACTTGCTTCCCTTTGATGTCCACTCAGTGGTCTTCAAATGTTACTCCCTGACCCTATGTAACTTAGAAGGGAAGGTCTGGTTTCGTTTTATTTCAGGAGTCTAAATAACCCCAATAAACGAATTTCGGGGAAAACATTAAGGCCTAAAAGGTTTTGTCGAGCTTTTTAATTCTTGTCTTTATCAACGAGGGGTGGCCTCTCGGAAGCTCCCATGTACAACATCTGCTCATCCCTGGTGTGAAGCCCTTGAGACCCTTATTCAGGAGGACCTCCCATGATGGGCTTCCGTGCCAGTTTTGCCCATGAGCTCCCCAGGCACTGAAACAAAAGTACAAGCTTCCCGAAGTCCATGGTAGTTCAAACTCTCTCCGCACTCTGCCTACAGAAGTCAGGGACTCAGCGATTTGAAAGGGACTGCTTTAGGCTGCCTTTTGGCGCAATTTCTCAGTTGCTATATTAATTCTGCCTACTCTCCTACATGCTTCCCTATCTCCCTCTGCACGCTTTTCCTCTGCCCATCTACTTCTGTCTCTACATCCTGATTCCATAAGCTCTTCTCCACTTCTTCTTGAAATGCACACATTCCTTCACTTCTAAATCTTCCCCGGAAACATTAAAGCCCAAATAAGTCTCAAAACATTAAACCTGTGAAAGTTTTATCGTGTTTTTGTGAAACCACTCTTCGCCCTGTCTGCTGCTGTTCTGTATCTTTCTGAGCAGCCACTCAAGCCATGCTTTCAGGCTCTGAGTGCTGTGTGATGTTACGCAAATTAACTACTCTCTCTGAGCCTTCATTTCCTCACAAAGGTGAGGCAGTAATACCCACTTAATGGGGCAGTTGAGCATTAAATAAGCCAATGTTGTTTACATACTTAGCACAATCCTTCCCCTCCTTGATGTCTATTAACTACACAAAAATTCTGAAAAGAGAAGTTAATACTCACGTACGTACTATACTAAATAGCACTTAGTAGTTTTTATATGAACAAGGACACTTAACTGTAAAAGTAGTAGATGCAATTTCTGCTTAATAAATGTTAGTCTTTTGGTAGATGCAAATCTCTATCAGTGGGAATTAGCATCAGTCTTTCTCTGTGAGTGTGTGGACCTGTGGGGAGGGCCTTGTCCATGTTTCATATTGCCTTGGCATGTTCATGGAACATGAACATGGCAAATGAATGTTTGTGGCAAATGGAATGGTGGTTTCTGAGATCAATATGAGCACTGTTTGTTTCCTGTGAAGGGGCAGAAAAATCCAGAGCCAAGTTTGGGCCCAGGCAGTTTAGCCCAGTCAAAGGTTTTAAAGTTAAACGGTGATATTTTCTGGAAACTGTCACAATCATGAACCATCTGAAACTCACCTAAAAACAATGTTCAGAAAATTTAAGATCCATACATGAGGTTAAGTTTTTACTTCTGTTCAGGCAGCTGGCACAAACCCAAATATTGTGCTGCTGCTTAATTCTACATATTAGATATTAGTCAGATGATGTAACACTATTTCTAGCACCATAATGACTAGATCAGGTCAGAAGCCCTTGCAAACCCAAAGATGGTGACCTAGTTATAATAGGATATTTTCCTATTTCCTAACTGTTTTGAGACTTGTTGTAAATCTTCATTATTAGTTTATTAATTGAAAATAATATTCATTCTTTTTGCTTGAAGTACCACCTCCCTTTCATTGCCCTCCTATTCATCTCCTGAACCCTACATACACTTGAATATGTTTATGCTAGAAAAAAATAGCAGCTTTATCTTGGCCCAATTATGAAAGTACTTTTATTCTCTTGCGTTATTTTGTTATAAGTTAGTTTCTCTCTGAATAATGTCTTTGGTGAAACGCAAATGGCTAATATATTTGCAAGACAAATATTAGTCAAAAGAGGGCAGCAGGATTTCTCTAACATGAAATAAAGGGATTTCCTTCAGAAGAAAGCCAGGGAATTAAGAATTTAGAGAGTTTTAAAAATGCCAGAATAAACAATAGTGGTTGAAAAATTAGCCACTTTCCAAAAAAAAAAAAAATACAGTTTAACAATTTGACATCAGACGACTTCCCACACAAAGAAACAGGTATCCTTGGAAAAGGAAGAAGTGGGAAACTACTAATGAGTATGGGTTTTATCCTTCTTCTTCTTCTTTTTTTTTTTTTTTTTTTTTTTTTTTTTTTTTTGCCACTTCTGGCTTCCTTTGATCTTTGGTAAATCCATTTAAGGAGTAAAAGGTTAAAACTACAGTCATCGTTAAGTCACACATGGTGACCACCTCCCTGAGCTGAACCATATCTCAAAGCTCAAGATTCTGGAGACCAACACACCTTGAGTTTGGATTCCAGCATGCCTATTTACTGAGGAGCCTGGGTGACTGCCTAATAGCATCATTCCCAGAGCGGCTATAATACTGGCATAAACTTGGATGCATACCATATAGTAGGTTCTTAATATCAGCTTCTCTTTCTCTTTGCCCCCCTTAGGAAGGCACAGAAAAACATTTTGTTGAGAAAACTTAAGTCAACTGTACAACAGTGGCCAGACTACAGGCATGACTCATAAACACCAGAAATGTTCAACCTTAGTAGGTTTTTAAGATGAAGACATAAAAATAGCCAGGTGCTGACTTCCCGGTTTTCAGATTAACTGTGGTTAAGATGAAGAACGAATATTGGAGATACTGGCATTCTTACCTTGATAGTAAGAGGCAAATTTGGAAGTCCAAAGTCGGAAGGCTGCATGGACCATCTTAAAATTCCATACCTTTTGGCTTAGTTTCTACTAATTTGCTTACAGAGATAGTTGTATTTTCTCACAAGGATTTATAAACAAAAATTTCCATTAGGCTATTTTTAAATATTAGAAAAATATTATACACGGAAACATTTTGTCATTAAGCACAATGATTTCAGAAAATGCTTAATAACATGAGAAGTCTCTCAAGGCCATATTCCTTTTTTTTTTTTTAAAGCAGGATGGTCAGCTATGCATAGAGTATGATCTAAGTAATGCCTCCCAAAAAGAGTATATGAATTACCAAACGCAAGAAAAGAAGACTCAAATGGCAACACTGATTGTCTTTGAATGGTGGAGTTAGAGACAATTTCTGGTTGTTTTTTTTTTTTTTTAATTTATACTCTTCTGTGTTTTCCAAATCTTTTAAAATGTGCATGGAATAATTAAGGTTCAGGAAAAAAAATTAAGGAACAAATGAAGTTGATCCGTTGAGTTGAAGAAAGCCGGTCAAAAAACATGAGTTCAGGGGAATGCTTTATGCTACAGCTAAGCTCATCCAAAGGCAAAGGACATGCTAGTCACATCAGCTCCTGCTGCTGGAGGAGCAGCTCACAAGGTGATGCCCTCCGACAGGGAGAGGCTGCTGAGGGTCAGGGAGGAGTGGGGCTGACCAACATTTCTAATGTATAGCATTTGCTTAGTTTCACCGTGATTCCTCTGGGCTGCAAAGCAAACTCAAGGGTTCAGCTATGCTCAGACACCGTTCTACCTCACAGCTAAGATCTGGGCTTTTCAGACTTCTCTACTCCTGGGAGATGTGCAGTTTTTTAAAGTTTATTTATTTTTTAGTCGTCTCTACACCCAACATGGGGCTCGAACTCATCACCCCAAGATCAAGAGTCACTTGCTGCTCTTCCATCTGAGCCAGCCAGGCGCTCCTGAGATTGCACAATTTTTTAAAAAGTGGAAAGTGAGTCATAGCATGGCATAAGCTCCTATTTTCATTTTGCAATACAAAGTACATTGGGACTAAGAAAAAAAAAGAACTATCATCTATAATCATAATGATTTTGTAAAAGAAAGAGCTCTACCCTAAATGTAGACAGTACATCATAATCTGAGAATAAGAGACAATATTGTAATTGGATAAATTTTGCCCTATGAAAACCTCCTTGTATTTTGTTCATTGTCATCTTGGGTATTGCTAGGGTTAGTTAGGAGAGACCAGGACCTGAATCTAGGCTAAAAGTCTGTGCTTCTTAAAAGAGGGACCATGGTAGATGAAAAGATGCCAACCAATGGTGGTAAAGGTATAAGCTCAGTTAATGCAAGCAGAACACGCACAAACTATTCTGTACCCAGAGAGTTTTGAGCGGGGAACATGGTGACCTTCCAGATGGAGACACAAGCTTCCATGGCCCTCATGTCCCCATACTAGAGCTTCTCCGGCTCTTACCCTCACTTTCTCAGGAAGTCTCTCGATGCTCTCCCACCTCATCCTAACTCTTCTGAGGTCTGGTTCTTTGTCTGCAACCCCAGAATATTCCTTAGTGTCTTCTCTGAGATTGAGTGACTTGGAGATACATTTGTAGACCTTACATCTCTTTGCTGGGCTAAGATTTCCTGCCGAAGGGCTACTCTTTTAAAAGGAGAAGGGGAAGAAATAGAGGCCAGGGCCAGAGAACATCTGGGGACCCAGCGGGATTGGGGATTTGTATTAAAAATGCTCTACTTTAGGTCAAGAATCCGCAAAGCTCTGGTTTGACAGTTGAACTTGAGTTCAGTTTGACATGGAAAAGAGGGGAAATTAGGAGAATCAACCTGAGACACAAAGCACTAGGGTGCTAGGGAATGTTAAAAGGTAACCTGCAGCATATTAATATTTTTTAAGAGTATATTTGAACAAAAATGGATTCGAATTGGACACTATCCAATCTAGCAGATACAGAGGAGCACCAAGGAGCTGTACCAAATGAAAGACTTTTATAGGCAGAAGGGAGCAAGAACAACGGAGTTAAAATAGTCCAAAAAGCAGGTTGGTTTTGGCAAGGCCACTTCCCTTTAGGAGAGAGCAGGGGGTAACTAGTGTTGATCAGGTGATTCCTGATTGACTGGTATGAGATACTATTTCTGCGAGAGCTGAAACTAGAACTAAGTCTTGTTTTGGTGACATGGGGTTGAGCATAAGCCACTCCATTTTGGACCTGTTATTTATTTATTTTTTTTCCAAATAATAACCATCAGTTCCTGTTAGGAAGTAACTTATGTTTTCCCTCTGTTATGGATCCCTCTGATTAATTCTAGAAGGACCCCATGTGACAGATCTTGGCACCTTGTTATACTTTAATTAGAATGGTAACTTCGTATTCATCTGAATGGAGTTACTTTTTAGTGTGCTGGTTTTGATCCCAGCCAATGTGTTTTTGCTGACCTTTAATCCTGGAGATGCCCATCCAGCAATGGAATGGTGTCTGTCTGAGGTTGATTGGCCACTAACAGATGGGCTCGTCTGCGCATGGCCTGTTACCTCACCACAAATCGGGAGTGCACTCATGCTAATACTGGGATTCAGGCTCCCAGTAGACAGAACATATTTGCTTTTTTCATGAATATCAAATAAATGAGTAGTCCTACCATTTTTTTTCTTTGAACTTTCACTCACTTTTTATGATGAAATATACATTAGAAAAATTAAAAGTGGTTGCATGCTGTCAATCACTTAAAAATCCAGTATGTTTCTTTTTCAAAGACTTTCATGAGGCAGTCTGCTTGAAATCTATTTTAACTTATTTTTTAAAAATAGCATTTTATTTTATTCTGCGGAGCAAGGGTATATTTGGCTCTAAAAGTAATTCCGCTTGAACAGTTCTTACTTTCTCTCTGCTTGGTTTTGGAGAAGGGAAGTCTTTTCCTCCTTCCTCTATTTCTGGTTACTCTATTTCCTCTTTTAAAGCTCTGTCACGGCAGGATTTCTTCACCTGGATCTACCAGCAGAATTTGGGGGTTCGGTAAACCTCCATAGGAGTAAAAATGACACCTTTATTTTACTAACGTCCAGCTAACTGCAAATTAGCAAGTCCTTCCATTATGGCTTAAAGCAGTGGACCACCAAAATTGTGTGCAACGCCATGGGTGATAGAATCAGAGATAAATCATCATCTTAATATCACATGATCATTTTTAGCAAATTTGATTAACAATTTCCGTAGCTACTAGACATGTTTCCACATACTGACAGTTCATATTTTTAAAGTGAAGTATATTTCTGTATCACAAAATTATTCTTGTAATGTTTTGATAGTTTTCCTCAATATAATTAGTTCCCTCTATAATGCCTTGTCTCTTATTTATTTAAAACCACTGTTCTGAGAAGGGGGTCCATATGCTTCATAAAAATACAGAAGGGGTCTATGGTTCAAAAACTATTAAGAACTTAAACTGTTTTTTTCTAAAATCTCCATTTTTCTATGTACACCATAGTTTGCATGTCCTTTGCTTATCCTGAAATGCCCCTAAGTCAACAGACGTATTTTCTTTCAGAATCCTATGATCTAATATTGCATGTGAAGTGAAAGCATTTTTAGTGCCAGTTAGAAAAGTGAATCAGACATTAAATTAGCATTTACTATAATGAAATCAGACCTGTGTAATTACCAGCGTGCAATTACACTCATCTGAAAATTTGCCATGTTTCCCTTTTCAGCATCAAATCATGAAAACTCTTATTTGGCTGTGAATGATAAGATGTTCTTTCTCCAAATGCTGAATATAGGCTTTGATTTTCTGTGACAAAAAGGCTCTGTAACAACTTAATGGATTAAAATATTTATTAAGTGTTTACAATACACTAGACACTGCAAATAATATTCAAAGTTATCGGGATATAGAATGTTTAATACGACATACAGATAGAGTACTAAATGGCAACATGTCCAACTCACCATAGACGATTTTAAGGTTGAAAAGCACTATGTGAGAAGATAGATGAAGAAAAAACAATAATGCACAGGAGCACTTATTTTTGCATATCTGTTTTTCTTGAGTTGAATTCCAGAAATAAATCCTGCGTCACTGTTGGCTCTCGGGGACTCTCTTCCTAATGAGGAGGCAGCTCCGTTTATAGCGAGTGTTTCATCAGAACAGGAATCTCCCACTTGATGTCAAATCCTGGTAAAGGGCCTGAACTCACGTGTCCCCGGGTCTGCATCCTGGCTCTGCTGCTTCCTACTTGTGTGACCTTTTTCAAGATGTATCTTAGTCTAGATTGCATTTCCTGAAAATAAGGATAATATAATATGACTTTGTAAGGCAGTTATGGGAATTAAGAGTTATGTGGAAATTGCCTATCACAGTGGCCTGCCACATAGTGAGTGCTTAACAAATTTCAATTGTTGTGAAAACTCTGCTCAAATATGCTCCCTTCCTAGCAATAAGAATTCAAGAATTATGGCAAATCCTGGCACTCAATTTAACTCTTACGATATCTGGAAGATATGACATAGTTCTTGTCTTGGGGAAATATAATTAGTTAGAAATTATATACATATAATAATATGTATATACATATAATATGTATACTAATATAATAATTACACATATATGTATATACGTATATATGTATATATATATATATATATATAGGGAAAGAGAGAGAAAGAAAATGGAAAATACCAAAAGGCAGTAAAAACAAATACTAAATGTTGTGGTATTTATGTATATCTATTAGAATTCTGGCACAAAACAGGAGGGAGATAAATGAAAGGACCATTTGCATTTGCAAATATGTGGGTAAGGTTGCCACAGAATGGTGCCTCACTGAAAGGGGGGTGCACATGGAGAGCCATGACTGCCTTATGAAACAGAGGACAGGAAGCCATTTCCAGAACCTGGAGAGCGAGCGAGCTGTGGCTGTCACTGTGGGAAAGTGGCTCCTGGAAGGGGTTAGAGCCTTGTCTAGAGGAGCACAGCTACTCTCATTGCTCCGTGGGAGGAAGCCCAGAAAACATAGATCCTAACCTCTGTTTCCACCCAACCAAAAAGCCACCACAAGTCAGAAAGCCCAGGAACCCGGGTAAAGCAGTCTCTACCATCAGGATAGCGAAACAGGGTAGAGAAGGGTAGGCATTGGGTCAGAACAGTCCGACAGAGGTGAGTCAGCAAAATACTGTAAGAAGCACTTCGGAATTCAGAGAAGGAGAGCACCGTTAGGATTAGTCACCAGAAGCTGCTCTGATAGTGAAAGCTGGCTCCTGTACCGAATTCCTGCTTTAGACACACACACACGTGGGCACATGGGAATTAGGTGCGACTTAACCATTCAGCTGTAACAATTCTACCAAATTATATGGCTGGAAGCCCCCCAACCCCCTGAAATAATGGTGCTGTTTCTTCTTGTGGCTGAACTCCTTAGTCATGGTGAACGTGGTGTAGCTTCACAAAAACCCAGGATTTTTGCCTTGCAAATGTAGAGAGAGCTTAGCAAGCAGATGACCTTGTGTGAACAGATGGAACCAATGCATGGGGAGGTAGGCATTGCAACTCGCTTGACAATAGTTTTCAGCCTTGTTTTTCTCCCTTGCCTTAAATGGCCGGGTAATCTGCCCAAAGAGAAACACTGTTTCTGGAGCCGGCTCCTTCTCTCACTCAGCTGCCATTGATTACTCCTACAAGACCTATTCATTTGAAACTTGTTATTGATCTGTTTACAGAATTCACTTCAGGACTTCTTTTTTTGTGACAGGGATGCTTTCAACAAGGGATTCCTTTGGGTCTTATTTATAGTTTTGTTGTGGTTGGTAAGGCTGTTTGTGTGTTCAGAGAGATTGTCCCAAATGTCTGCTCTAACCATTTTGTGCAATAGAATAATTCAGACTTTCAGCAGGCGAACTTCTGTGAATCCTTCATTCACCAAACATTTTCTCAGGGAGCATTTTGTGTCAGATGCTATGTTAGTTATTAAAGATGCCTTGGCTAGCTCAAAGATCTAGCTGCTTTTAACTCTAGTGGAGTGATAATACCGTCTTCGCGGTGTTCTCTTGAGGTAGATTCTCAGGCCTCGCTTAGGTTCAGCTGAGAAGAGGGATGTAATTGATGAGCTCTGTGACACATGGATGGGAGGTGGTGGCACTTCTAGCTCACCTGATTGGCCATTATGTGTTTCAGGTTTAATACTGCTTCTTTTCATTAAGAGGGAGCCTTTGTAGTCACAGACAAGTTCGCTTCGAGTGTGTATTCCCTCCCACCCAGAAGGCTCTCAAAACCCTTGTTGAGTAATTTATTCAAGGGGTTTAAACACTCAAAGGATGAGGTGTGATTCTCTCTTCTTCCTACTTTTATCATATTTTGAAAAGTGATGGTGAAAATTCACATGTAAAATGGCAGATATCTGTTTGTGCCTCACATTTCTGAAGCCTTTCACTAATGATACCTATGAATCTGTGTGTGTGTGGAAGTTCACGGAGCATATTTGAAGTCACAAATGACTGAGTTGTAAGTTGCGGACTGCTTCCAAGTGAATCTGAGAAACAATTGTAAGGTGAAGAATAGGTTACATTCACTGTCTGTGACAGTTACATGGATGAGTTCTCTACGTGGGCTTCATAGAAAAAGTGGATGATACATTCCTCCCTCACAAGTAATGAAACTTTACAACTTCAGAACAATTTTTAACAATTCTTAAAAGATATTTATTCTATACCTAACCTAGAATGAAGGAAGTCATACCTATAATGGTGGAAACACCTGCTGATTCTCTCTTTTTTTAAAAGATTTATTTATTCATTTTAGAAAAAGAAAGGGCGCATATGAGTGGGGGAGGGGCAGAGGGAGAGAATCTTCAAGTAGCCTCCCCACTGAGTCCAGAGCCTGCGACGTGCCTCTATTTCATGACCCTGAGATCATGACCTGAGTCAAAATCAAGAGTCAGATGCTTAATCGACTGAGCTACCCAGGCACCCCTCCTGCTGATTCTCTTTAACCTCTGCGTCACTTCTGCCTTTAGTGAGGATAATAAAGATATTTAACAGCATGCACAGGCAGCAGTCGGGTAGAGCAGGTGCTGCCCACAGCATTGGAGTAGGGGCTCAGAAACCCTGAGCAGGAATGCCAGGCACTCACTTTAGTTACTGGAATATGGGAGGGTGCCAGAGGAAAGAATAAAGTAGGTGGGCTAGACAGGATTCTATTCTTAGTGTCTGGGGCAGTGGCTATGAAGCAGCTCAGAATTACTTTGCTCTCTGGTACAACCGTATAGATGTTATCCAAATATCAACCCTTCCTTACTCAGTATCTGCTGGGCCCTGCTGGCTGCCCCCTGCTTTGAGGGCTGGAGGGCTTCCCAGGAGAGGGGATTGTAGCTGAGAAGCAAGGCATCCCCATTTCTCATTGCTTTTTCTCTTTCTTCATATGTTTTGTTGTCAACCCCCCCTTACTATTTTATTTCTTTTTAAATTTGATCAGCTATTTTTTTTTTTTTTACTAATGCTTACTCTGATCCGTACAGCATACTAATTACTTCACATGCATCTAACAGATAAGCAATGAGTTCCAGAAAGGTTTCTAAGATCTTGACTTGTCTAAGGACATATAGCAGGTACACGGTAAGCCTAGGATGTGTACCCAGATCTGGCCGACTAAAAAGTGCACGTATTTGTGATGACAGTGTATCCAGAGCCTTTTATCTTTTTCATTTAAACACCTTGTTAAATTAATTAAACAAGAAGGCCATTAGACTGAGCTGGGTCTAATGGAAGCAAACCCAAATCTAAGCCTATAAATGCCTCAAGGTTACAAAATCAAAACCTAAGGACAGCCAATCACTAACAGCCAACTAGGGTTTAATCTATAGCCGGTTAATAATTTCCTTGCTTTGCTTCTGCCTTTTCTCAACGGAAGTCTCCCCCTAGCCCTAGTGGTTGGTGCGCTCCTAAACACTGACTGTTTGGCACTGTCTGATTCTAATCCAGTTCTGCTCAAACACTTAGAATGTTTAATATTCTTCATTTTATCTTTTAACAACCTTTAGAATGGCTTGTTGTCTCTGCAATAGTCCTGTTGCCTTAAACCAGGTATCGTGTGCTTGTTATATGTCTGTATGTGTCTATGTATGTCTGTATCTATGTATCTATAGAGAGATCCAAATAGTCTTGTACGCACTGAGTTTATATTTCCTGCCCTGCAAGAAAAACATAATTTGTTCATGGAAAGAACTGTTCTTTTATTTGTGGAAAACCTTAAGGACCCCGGTTATACAAAGGCAAACCCCTAAAAGTAGGCTCCCAAAGGGAGAGAAAAAGAGGCCAAGAGCTGAATTATTTTGCATAATAAAATGACCATTAATTTAGACTGACCTCTGGCAGTTTGAGAAAAGTCTGGGCCTTTGGAATTTGGAAGGAAATACAGGAGTGGGAGGGTCATTAGGAAGATAATGGCCCAAGGCAGCAGCAGGCTGAAGTTTACTGAGGGGAATGGACAGTGAGAGAAAAAAAACCTCAGGGAGACTTGAATGTGTCAGAGAACACAATTTAGATTGTTTTTTTTTTTTTTTGGTCTGTCTTAGATTCTGCCCCCCGCCCAGGGTTCTCTCCAGCTCCCAGGCACTGCTGGCATCTGGCACTCTGTGGAGAATGGAAGGGTGCTCCCCCTGGCTGGGCTGTGCATCCCCAGGAAGGGAGGATGGAGGGCAGGGTCACTGAGGATCTAGCTGGGAGATGAAACAGGGTTAGAAGTAACAAGAAAATGTAGGCTACCTCCCACAGCAAAGCTCAGAAGTAACAGCAGCGATGCTGGACTTCCCCAAGCAAACAGAGGCTGGAGTCCTGTTGCTTGGATATTAAAGAAAACCGTGACCCCAGAAGATTGGACTGTATGAGGGCATTTATTTTACAGGGTTTTCAGAGCTTTAAGGAAGCAAAGAGTTGCTTCTCCTCAGATACTTTTTGGAACTCCTGTTTGTTCGCCCCCTTAGAACATTTTAACAAATATTCCTTTTGCTGTCAACGTGTTTTATAAACACCTTTTGCTGTCAGCCTGTTGTATAAATATATGGACAAAGAAAGATCCTTCCCCATTGGCTTTGATCAGTTTTCTTTATGGTGCTGTGCTCCGGGGGCGGGACATGAGATCACCTCATGCTCCATACCGCTCTGCTTTTGCGGATTTTTTTCCAAACTCAGCCCTGTGAAATGTGCTTTAAGATGATTCTCCTTATCCCCCAATCAGCAGCCAATTACCTGTTCTTTTAAAGATTTCAGCACATGTGTGTTTTCTTGAGAAAATAGAACTAAAGTCAGTAATAATGATTAGTACTTACTGAATGGCCGTGAACCAGATAGTTCCGAGTCCCTTAGCATTAACCATCAAATCTCTACAATAACTGTATGAGGATGCAACAGTTCTTATTTTCATTTTGCTGCTAAAGAGACCAATGGGTGTACAAGTGAGTTCTTTTGATTGAGGGGTCATGGAAGTGGCCAGTAGCAGAGTTAGGGCATCAACTCAGGTGATCAGATTCTATTCCAAGCCTATCAAGCCTCTTGATAAGATGAATTTGGGTTAATGGAAATGGTACAGTATTGAGAGTCTCACTTCATTGTGTACTGACCTTTGCTGCTTTGTT
The DNA here is from genome assembly GCF_002007445.2 of Ailuropoda melanoleuca. Lineage (NCBI taxonomy): Eukaryota > Metazoa > Chordata > Mammalia > Carnivora > Ursidae > Ailuropoda > Ailuropoda melanoleuca. Next base: position 93,905,168 of record NC_048228.1, read on the forward strand.
AGACGGCAGTTAGGAACGAATGTGTTCAAATGTCAGCCTTTGGGAACTTAAGTTGGGTGATGTACATGGCAGTATTATCCACAGGAATTCAGAGGCCAGAAAGGCTCATTCTTCCTTCCCCTCCGATTATCCCCAGAACAATCCAAGACTTCGAGGTAGGAAAACATTTTCTGGCTAGATACAGGATTCTCATGCTTTTATGAAGAATGAAAGATGATTTAAAAACTAAGATAAGGCAGGGTGCCTGGGTGGCTCAGTTGGTTAAGCATCCGACTCTTGGTTTTGGCTCAGGTCATGATCTCGGGGTTGCTGAGCACAGAGTCTGCTAAAGTTTCTCTCTCCCTCTTCCTCTGCCCCTTCCGGTCTCTCTCTCTTTCTCAAATAAATAAAAAATCTTGAAAAAAAAAAAACAACAACCCAGAAACACAATAAAACATGAAGGTAAGGCATACATATGAGCAGATGTACTTATTAGAGAGAATGACCTGACAGGATTCTTCAAAATCACTGGAACCCTTAAAAATGTGCACCATCCCTGTGCACAAATGCCTTTCCTGTCTTCACTCACTGTGAGGAAAACATGGCTCTATGAAGCTAAGAACATTGATCTGGGGAAGAAAATTCATTTTAGAATGACAGTGTCATCAAACTGGACTGATTCCTAGAACTATGGTTTCTGCTATTGAGGGAATCTTTACTTCTTCGAGTTGATGTGGTGAGAACCATTTTTCAATGTGGGAGTTTGAGGCCTGGTCGTGACTTGTGCTAAGGATCTCTCCAGCACCTCTGCTTTTTCTTGAGCAAACATCGCTGCATCGGCATTGTTGCCCGGGAGTGACCAGCCTTGACCGTGCCCATGACATGGTCTTATGGGAACAACTGGAAGAATAGTGTTGGTCTGCTGTAGAAGCTGCCTTATCACCAATGTGCACATTTTGGATTCTAGAGACAAAGGACATAGTAGTAGGGAATTTGCAAATTAACTCTTATTCTAGTGATTTATATCAAGAATTTGAGATCAAAAGTAGTATGCCTGCTCTCTCCAACCCCTCCCTGTTAGTAGAACATTTTTTTATGAAAGGTGAGACCCATTCTTACTTCCCCATTGGATGGATTATTTCGATGATCCCCTTCCCCAACTTGTGGCACTAAAGTCGTTATGTTTAATTCAACCATTTATTATATCTCTATTGTTCGTAATATATCATGGCGGACTGTGATATACAGTTTCTAGCATAATCTAGTGAGAAAGAAAGACACATACTTACATAATTCTTTTGCAAGTTAACGCTATAATAAAGCTGAAAGCCATGTAATAAAAGATTCCAGGCTGAGCTATAGATAGAGGGAGAATTCGAGTGAAAGATTTTGCTCTTTCTGAAACAAGAATACAGTTTGACCTATATTTCTGGACAATGCACATTTGTTGTGACTTTTGCCCATGGGTAGACTAGCAGCTTCTTCTATAACTTCTTTTTCTACTTCTCTGGGCCCTCCTTTTAGGTATCCTGTGTGTATTAGGCATTCTTACTCTTCAGTTGTGAACTCCTAAATCAGATGACATAAGGCCCTTCGGCTTCCCACAGCCATAATGCCTCCATCTGGGGACCTCCATGCTTCAGATGGGATCAACAGCTCCCCACTGACATTATGGCAAGGGACCACAGTCATGTCTATGGGAGTGGAACCACTTCCTGCTTATTCCCCTGAATAAACACACAGAATCTGGTTTGACCCTAGTCCCCCTCAGGGAATGAGGGAGAAAGCAATTTTACATAACAAATTTCAATTAGTGGTGCTAATGGAGAAGACTTGCTGTGAATTGCCTGAATCCAGAGATGATTTGCAAACAGTCTCAGTTCATGATATTTGTACCAATTTCAATTTAAGCTGCTGATTAACACTATGTATTTATACATGTAGAAAAGCAAATTATTTCAATTACCAAGCCTCAGGAATATAACTCTGCAAGCTTTATTTAAATCCACAACACAGCTGCAGCAATCATTTCAGAAACCATTCTTCCAATTTCATGGCATTTGTTTTTGTGTTTGAGATTTATTTTTTATTAAGTTTGTCAAAGTCACTTTATGGATAGATGCTCTTATCTTTTGGTGAGAGTGTGATTAAAACCTTTCTTTCTAATGGTTTTAAAATAATGTTATTTGGCATATGTTGAAACGAAATTTAGAAATTAATACATTGAGTTATGAGTTTGAGGTTGATCTCTTTCCCTTGGGCCTTTTCTTTTCCCTTTCCTCCTCCCTCCCTCCCTTCCTTCCTTGGTTTTTGTTGGTGATGGAAGTGATGGTGAGTAATGAGTGATGGAGCCTTAGTAGGTTAAGAAATGATTGAATCATGGAAGGAGCCGAGATGCCCTTCAACAGATGACTGGATTAAGAAGCTGTGGTCCATATATACAATGGAATATTACTCAGCTATCAGAAAGAACGAATTCTCAACATTTGCTGCAACATGGACGGCACTGGAGGAGATAATGCTAAGTGAAATAAGTCAAGCAGAGAAAGACAATTATCATATGATTTCTCTCATCTATGGAACATAAGAACTAGGAGGATCGGTAGGGGAAGAAAGGGATAAAGAAAAGGGGGGTAATCAGAAGGGGGAATGAAACATGAGAGACTATGGACTATGAGAAACAAACTGAAGACTTCAGAGGGGAGGGGGTGGGGGAAGGGGATAGACTGGTGATGGGTAGTAAGGAGGGCACGTATTGCATGGTGCACTGGGTGTTATACGCAACTAATGAAGCATCAAACTTTACATCGGAATCTGGGGATGTACTGTATGGTGATTAACATAATATAATAAAATAAAATTAAAAAAAAAAGAAATGATTGAATCACCCATTGTTTCTTGTGAGGATCCACCTTTCAGAAGTCACACAGATGAATCATCATCTGAAAAGAAATTCATTAGTTATTTAGGATTTCTTCTCACTTTTCATGAATGAGTGCTTCTTTTCTGTATGACCTAAATTGTTGAAATAGGAGACTGCAGGAAAAAAAACTACAACACCACAGAATCAATTTCTACTTATAGCTTGTGGGATAAGACATGTGGTTCTATCACTAAGCACTGATTTAAAACAAAAACAAAAACAGGGGCGCCTGGGTGGCACAGCGGTTAAGCGTCTGCCTTCACTCTCAGGGCGTGATCCCGGCGTTCTGGGATCGAGCCCCACATCAGGCTCCTCTGCTGTGAGCCTGCTTCTTCCTCTTCCCACTACCCCTGCTTGTGTTCCCTCTCTCGCTGGCTGTCTCTATCTCTATCGAATAAATAAATAAAATCTTTAAAACAAAAACAAAAACAAAAACAAAAAATTTCATTCTGTTAGTTTCTTTCACAGCTTGTGAAAGTCTTAATCACCGGCCAGTAGGAGGTGCTAAACTGAGCTGTTCAGTGCTCGCGGGCATCTAGCAGAGAGGTGACCTTCTGAATTTAAGTCTACTAGCCTTTTCTCAGGGTTCTCTCTCCCTGGAAAGTAATTAAAATTGCTGCTGTGAACTTATCTTCTTGTGGCTTTGGATCTTTGCTCTAAGGACTTGTTGCTCAGCCTGAAGGATTTTAGGAGCTCCTTCTTTTTTGACACATCTGAATCTGGCCATGACATCCTTTTGCCAACCTCAGATATGTGGATAAAAGTTGATATATGAGAGTGGGAAATAAACATTCCTCCTCCCTCGTCTATTGAGAAACATATCTCTGTTTCTGATACTTCTATTTTCTGGCAACCCAGCCATGAGCATGTGTGACAGATGTCTAGTAACCGGAGAAATCCTGGGATTTCTAGTCTGCCAGTGTTGATACAAGACACGTAAAAGGGTATTTTCTCATTGTGTTTTCATATGGGGTATTATCATGTCTGTGGGAGTTTCTCTTAAAGCACACATGCAAAAATAAGATCGCTCTAGAAAACATGGTTATTGGGGTGTCTGAGTGGCTCAGTTAAGCAGTTGCATTCAGCTTGGGTCGTGATCCCGGGGTCCTGTGTTTGAGCCCTGCGTCGGGCTCTCTGCCCGGTGGGGAGCCTGCTTCTCCTTCTCCTTCTGCCTGCAGCTCTGCCTACTTGTGCTCTCTCTCTGTCAAAGAAATAAGTAAGTAAAATTTAAAAAAAAAAAGAAAAGAAAACATGGTTATTACAGAAAAGCATGTTTGCATCCCTAGGTGCCAGAGATAAAATGGATTGATTGTGTTGAATATTCTTGATAATAAATAAAATAATGCTTTATAACATATTGTGTATGTCTTGCTTATGAATAGATGAGAATGTTTTGGTTTGGTCTGGGGTAGATTACAGTATTATGCATGGAAGTTAAGAAACCTCATAAATGGAGTTCAGACAGCTTAGTCATATCTCATAGTGAGGAGGTATGCTGAAAACTCTCACCCGTCTCCAGATTATTATATACCGATAGTGGGAGTCCATGGCAGGATGTAAATATTCATCTGATGCGAATTATGTAACGAAGTCACTATTAGCCAAAGTTCCATAGAATTATTGCATTTCTAACTGTGGGAAAATGTATATACATCACATATACTGCAACAAAATCAAAGACTGATTGCCTTTGCATAAATCACAAGAGAATTGTAGTCTATTTTTAATATTTGCATTTGCCAAGCAAAACTGAGACACCTATGATAATTAAGTACTTTTGTAAATGTGTTCATAGACCCCCATTAGGCACAAATCTCAGGGACCCATTTCACCTTCCGTAGCTGAAAAGAGCAGGTGGAAATGTGGGAATAGCTTCAGGTGTGGTTGGATCTAAGAGCTCAGCCATGAAATTTCTTTCTCTTTTCCTCCTGGTCCTATGCTTCTCTCCCTTCCTTTTCCTTACTCTCATCCCTGCATGCTGCTGGTTTGCTTAGGGACTAACGTTGCTCTGTCTACATGCTGGGTGAGATGGAATTTAGCGCTCTTAGGTTTATCATTGCTTTCTTCCTTGTTAAGGAAGGAAAAGTGACACTCTCCATCTATCTATCAAAAATAATGGTGGGACACTGATTATCCTTCCTTGAGTAATAGGCACACCTCTTGTGGACACATGGAGAGGGGATGGTACATATTTGCTTGTTCAGGTATATGTCACATGCCTACTCCCACAGGCAGGAGGTGGAACACTGTTACTATCCACTACATCCAGGAATATCTAAAATAGTTTTTCCATCAGGTTCTGGGATGAACCATTTGTGAAACTAAAATAATTTAATCTGTGAGGTTCATATGCCTTATGTATGGATAGCACACTAACTAAAATCTGCCTAGGAATTATGTGAAATTGACTCTGGGTTGCTTTTGCTAAAGCATGGTAACTTTTCTTCATCGAGTAACCTTTTTTGGTGATTCTGTCAAAAACAACAACACAGACACTTCATTTTTTGCTCTGATTGTTGTCGATACCAAAGAGGAAGAAAGCCATTTAGGATATGTGTTTGGAAATTCAGCCTTCATCTTCTTTATTTATTTATTCAACAAATACCTATGGAACAGCTGCCATCAGAGTGGGAATCACAAGTAATCAAGACAAATCCAGCCCTTACTCACATGTCACCTTCTCACTCAAGCCTTTCCTACCTGCTCTGAAGACGACCAGAAGCCCTCTGTTCTGCCTTATGCCATCCATAGTCCCTGTTCCTCTTCCCTGCTTTGTGATCTCCATAGCAGTTGCCATCATCTAATTATATTTTACTTGTTTATTCTTATCTGTCTCTCTTGATAAGAATTTAAGGTCCCTCAGGCCAGCTGTTTTTATTTATTTTATCATTAATTATATCAGCATTTAGGACTATATCTGGCACAAAGGAACGGTAACATTTTGTTGAATGAATCCATGAGGTCTTGGCTACAGTCTCTGTTCTGTCTGTGTCCCTCTAGGTGGATATGCTAATTATTATATGTGCTAAACTATTTCTAAAAAACAAAATAAAACAGCCTGAATTAACAGAAGGTGACAGTGGAGATACTAATTTGGATTAGGTGGTCAGAAATGCCTACAGATGAGGTGACCTCTACGCCTAAATGACAAAAGTGTGCAATCCAGGCCAATATCTGGGCAAGGAGACTTCACAGCAGAGTGAACAGATGAAATGAGCACAGAGGGATTGTGTATGGTCTGGTCAAGGAACAGCAAGATGCTCAGTGAGGTTAGAATGAGTAGAGGGGGAGAGGGGAAGCAGAAGGGTTAGACTGGGGGTCAGGTCAAGCATGCCATGGTGAAGGTGGGATTTTATTCTGAGTAGGATGATAAATGATGGGGTAGAAGTGATAGTAGGATGGGAATTTTTGAGAAGAAAGGTGGCATGACCTTACTTGGTTTATTAAAGATCACTTAAGCTATCGTTCGTCAGTCAAGAGTGGAAGAAGAAAGACCAGTTGTAGGCCATTGGGTGACCGCTGGTGGAAGACAGGAGCTTTAGACTAGGTAGTAACAGTGAAAGTGGCACAAGTAGATTCTGGGCATATTTCAAAGGTCGAATCAAAGACATTTGCTAATGGATGGGATGTGAAATAAAAAGAGGGTTTGAAGATGACTTTAAGGTTCATTTTGACTTATTAATTTGAATGATTGCATAAATTTATCAAAGTCTGAGCATCCTTAAAACCAAAGAGTTTTGTTAGGTTGAAGTCTGTTGTATAGTTATACTTAAAAAAAAATCTTTGAGGAAATACATTCTACTTTGTAATATTTGAAATATTAAAAGCATAACTAAATGGGCATGTATAACTGTTGAGGAAAGAAGATAAATTCCGGGACTTAAAACTTGAATAATTGATGACAAAATACTCAACCTTGAATAACCCAGTGCAGCTAACATCTGTCCTAATTTTGATGTTCTTGGATGATTTGTTTGGGGCTGGAAAACATCGTTGTCATTTTTAATACCGAGAACTGTAGAATGAGGTGGCAGTTAACTGGTTGGGAGAAAGAGGCAGCTTAGGGTTTAAGAAGATAGATGATCTGAATATCCACATGGAAAAGAAATGAATCTGTTCCAAGATACAGAAAAATCAAGGGATGATTATGGACTGTGACACCAGAGTCTCAGAACCAGGTCTATGTCTCTATTCAGCTGTCTGTATAGGGAATGTGTGTGACTTCAAATGTGTATGCTGCTATCCACTTTGAGATCTGAGGTCCAAACTTCCTTTAAGAACAAAATATTTTATCCGATTATTTTTTGAATGTCAGTAGAAATCCAAGAGTGTGTATGGTAGCCAGTTGTCTTAAATGTGGCTGAGAGATCCTCAGAGAATTCAGATTCCACTGTTCAAATTCCATACTTCTCTTAAAGTATATTTAGGCAGAAAAAAGGTAATTGTGCTCTTTTAGTAAAGAGTAGGAAAAACATTCCATAACTTATTTAAAAATACAGTTATCTTCGATTTGAAACATTTTAAACCCTTCTAAATTCTCGATAAAGTTATCTTTGAACTTAAATATATGAATATTTTTATTATGCTTGATGCAACACAATTTTGAATCAGTTTTTAAACTCCCTGGAGATACAAATTGACAGCTGAACTCTCTAGTTACAAAAGTAAGGCTCTTGATATGATTCTTTAGGTAAAGGAAACACTATTCTAAGTAGGTAGGTAAACAGCACATTATAGGGCGTTAAATTGGGGAAAAGCACCCTCAGAGGGACCACGGGCCAGTGATAAAAGGGAGCCAAATATCTCTCTCTTGGTTATTCTGCACAAAAAATCATGAAATTTCCTGTCCTTTGCCAGATGTGTATGGGGATGGTATTTTGGTAGTGATTTGTCAGGTTACTTATGTTTACCTAGAGCTTGTTACTCACTCATACTCTTTTTGGGTCTTCTATCATGTCTGACAAATTTCCCTTTTCTAAGATCAGTGATTTCCAGAACGTTCCTTGTGTCTGATGTTGCTTTGTGGGTTGTGTCCAAGAAGCTGGATAATCCTATGTTATCCTATCTCTATTCCTCAGCTCCTCTACACTTTTATTAGAAAATGATGCTTGTTTTTCTAAATCCCCAGTATTTTCTAATTGGTGTCCTAGTAACTACAAAAACCTTGTCAGAGTATGGCTTACGATATTCTGGCTTCAGTTGTCAGCTATAGTACCTTTAGGCAGATATGTTGTCTTAAAACTATCATCAATAGGATATTACGGAAAATATCAGAGGAAGAAAAAATTATTTGATTCTGATTTATGAGGAAAAATTGGAAGCTGTATTAAAAATTTGCTTAAAAAGAGTGGTAATAGCGAAAGTACACGCAATTGGTAGTGACAGCAAGTTAATCTTTCTCTTAACTTTAATAATGCCATTTTTTAATAAACTAGACTGTATATTAAAAATGCCAATATGCTTCTCAAATTAATTTTCATTATAATATTATACATTGAGTCCTTCATTGCATAACCATAATTTCTACTTAAATACTATGGGGAGTTAGGGAATAAAATGAAGCAGAACTGGGCCACTAGAGTTTTAAGTTAAATTCCATTTCAGAGAGATCTGAGATATTTGTATTTTTTTCCCCTTGTGTTGGTAATCCATCCAGAAAAGGACAAGAAAAGTGCTTCTTAGAGTTATCAAGAAATTAAACTTTTTCCCCCCACCATTTTTCTTCTCTCTTTACACTTCACATATCCAATTATAGATGTGATACTATGATAAAACCTAAGATGTTAACTAAAATGTCTATAAAGACGGCCATCCATAATTTTATATCCTGTGTAGGAACCCCCAAATAAATGTAAGGGGATTACCTCTCAAATGTAGCTCAAAGTGTTTGCTCATTATTATTTGACCATCCCTGTATCTGGCAAGGATCCTAGTGCATGATTCTCAATGACCGCTGTCCCCCGGAACCAGCTGGGCTGTGCAAATGAGTGAAGCATCTCTGGTCGTATATCAGCATGTGATAACCGTTGCATCCAGTGATGCTCTAAGTGACATCAGAGCAACGGCGAGTGGGGGACATTCTGGCAAATGGGACAGCGGCTGTCCTTTCTTAATGGGGAGCCGCTCCTCAGCTCCAGTGGACCTTGGCCATGTGGGAATTGGAGCCTAGTATTGCCCAATCTGTGAACTAAGAAATCTCATTTTTATAGAAAATTTTCTGGTTTTCCAGTGTGGGTAACTACATAAATTTTAAGAGAAATGATTGAGGCTAGGGAGCTTCATTGACAGTGTTTGGAGGGAAAATTCAACTAGTGTTATGGTAGCTCAGTAACTACGTGGAAGATGGAGGAAGGAGAGCAAGATTGGAGGCAGGAAGGAGTTAAGGACCGAGTGGCTAGATGAACACAAATGGCGGTCAGTACTGGACCAGTGCAAAGGGTTCCCGAGAAAGAACGAAGAGGTGTGTTAACGACCTTCAGGAGATAGAACAGGCCAGACTTAGAAGCCAAGTGTATAGGGATGAGAGCCCCGCAGAAGAATTGAAGTTTCAAGTTTCTCTAGGATCCCAGGGGGAAAAAAAAAACAAAGCTGCTGGGGCTCAGGTGGAATGTGCATATTTTTATCAGTAATCTGAAATCCAATTATCTGTCTTCCGCAAGTGCAGACACCACTCCTGTGCACACAGAATAATTATACCATGTATGGGCTCGGTTTTGATTTTTCAATCAGAGGATGCACCGATACCATTGCTACATTTGCTTGAAAGGTCACAGCTTCAGAGGTTGAGATGAGGCAAAACAAAGATGAAAATAGAAGCAGAGTGATTTTGTAAAACAGACGGGAGAAAAACAAACAGAGGTCAGTCTTCAGTCACTGGCAGGACAGAAGAAAGAGAAAGGCGAAGTTAGGAACTAAAACCTCTTCAGTGGACTCTGGTGCTAGAAAAACAGGAAAGGGGATACAGCTGTGAATCTTCTCGTTCTGAGTTAGCTTTATACTGAAAATTGAACAACTGATGGTTCTCTGTTGAGCTCCCTGTAGAGTGAGTGTCTATCTATTGCATAAAGACAAGTTTAAATTATCTTGGAATCCTGGAGGTATCTATCATCTGTATTCAGAGACAAAAATAAGAAGAGTTGGCAGGGGGGCAAATGTTAGGATGGGAATAAAAAGCAACAGTCATGTCAATTCAACAGTATTTGTTGGACACTGTCAGATTGAAACAAGGCCTTGATGAGCCAATATCCATTAAGACACAGGCCAAACTCTCAAGGCAGATCAACATTTAAATGAGTAATAAGTAGGATAGAACAAATATTGTCATAGGCATTTTAGAGAAATTGAGCTTTAGTGTCCAAGGGATAGGTATCCAACTGGCAAGGTTGAGTTTTTGGAAAGAAAGGCCTGATTTCCAAGAGATGTCATGGCTCAACACAATTGCTTGAAAGATAGTTTGGGAGTCAATTCTGGCAAAGGTTAGAGATGACTGACATTTCCCAAAGAGAAAATGTGAAGCAAAAAGAATGGTGTGCTAAGGGTGGAGCCCAGAACAAGATTCTTGAGATTTGGTAGGCAGGGATTTACTAGATCTGCAGGAGATAGGCAGTACCTTTGTCGTTCTTGACCTGTACATAGAGAGCATTTGAGTAATTGGGGTCATAGAGACTTGAAAGAAGAGGAGACCAATATAGATTTGGAGATGGTGAAGTTAAATATGACACTGAGGGCCAAAGAGGTCCAACCACTGCTCTATAATTAAAGTGAAGGATGGCCTGGGAAGCAGTTTGATGTTCAACATCATTATATAGGTTGTACTAAATCCTCTCTCCTCTGCTATCTAGACATCTAGGTTAAAATCCTATCCCAACTCATCCATGAAGCCTTAGCTAATCAAGCAGACTGGTTGTTAATTCTTCGACTTCGGGGGTCCTAGATTGTTTGTGTCTGTCCCTTCCTTGACTCCTGCTGTTTTATGATCTTACTTTATCAGCTCGTGTGTTTATGTGTCTGATTACCAGGATGATGATTGTCGGTGGTCATTTAAGCTGGAACACTTTGGAGAGGGACCCTGGGAGAGGGAATGTGCAATTTGCGCTGTTAATAATTCCTGAGGGACAGCAGGCCTCCATGGGGACTGTCCTGAGCAACTCAGGCTCAGGGTCACCAGACTTCTTTTCCTAACTGGGGCACTTGGTTCTTTCATTGCCATAATGAAAGCATTCATTGCGTAGCATTCAGTGACTTGAAAGGGTAGCATTCAGTGACTGTCTTCAACGTCATAGAAAGGACTGTGGAGATTATTACATGACTCTAACCTCTTCATTTTATAGGTGAGGGAACTGAAGTCCAGAGAGGTAAGGTGACTTGCATAAGACTGTACAGCTAATTCTACCTTGCTAGTCTGTTTGCTTCCTGATTATTCTTGGTTTCATATTGACACCCCAGCCTGCTATCTTTTCTCAGACGTCACCATGTGAAGATAGCCAGGTTCATTAACAATGTTGTTTTGTCTCTTTGGTCAGATTTTGAGGTCATACTTTTTTTTTTTTAACTTTTCCTCTCCTGATCCACAGTGACTAATACTGTGTTGGGCCCATTAAATACTCAGCAAATGTTAATGGAATTAACAAATGATCATTGAAAAAGTTTTACCAATGAAAAGGGACTTGGAAATAAGATAGGTCCTCTCATAAATAGGGACACTGAAACTCAGAAAGCATTATAGGACTTGTGCTAAGGTCAGTCGCTAGTTTGTGATAAACCCAAACTAAAACTCAGTTCTCTTTGGTCTTATAATTACCCAACCAATATTCCTCTTAACTATATTTCACTGCTTTGAAAGTGACAGGCAGCAGAATATTAGTGACCTAAAACATAAAGTGACATCATTATGATTTATACTTTTTTACTGAAGTTGTCTAAGTGCTCTCTTAGATTCCAGGACCCTCCATACAACCTATGCAGTTGGCAAGGCAGCTGAATTGTTTTGCAAATTAGGCAATCAAAACCCAGACTGTAAGAGACTGGGGACCAAAGTGGTTCAATTTTCTCAAATACAGAGAACAGGAAGAAACCTGTTCAATCTTAACACTGCTCTTGGAAGAAAAGTGTTGTTGTTGTTTCTTTCTTTTTTTCTTCCCCCCCCCACAACTCAGCAAGGGAAAGCTATGTTAGCAAAGATGTTCTTTAAGAGAGGACTTGAGATTTTATGTGAAGAAGCTTTCTGCAAGTTACTTATCACCCATGTAACAATATTCTGGTTTACTTTTCCTCTCGTGGGGAATTTTTACAGTTAGAAAATCATGGTTCTTCGTTTATTTATCTAGAAAGGTGATCACGTACAGAGTGGGCTGTAACCAAGGTATGTGATAAAACCTTCAGAATTCTATTTAAAGTTATAAACAGAAAAATGCAGAAGAATAACATCTACAAATTGGCTGCACATAGAGTGAGTTTAAATGCTTCATCATGTGTGATGTTGAATTACTGATGTGACGAGCTCTGAGCAGCATCCGGAAGGCTGGGTCCCCCCAGGACTTGGAGGAGAACTTGGTATTCTCTGCGGGCTTCACACTCTTCCTAATTAGGGAGGATTTCAGCTTATGTTTACTGTGCTAGAAAACATGGCCTAAATCAACCCAATTAACAAATAAAGTTTCCCAGGTTGTTTTTGCTGCTTTGCGCTACTGAAGTTTGATGGAGACCATTTTTTGATTAAATTAAATGTGAATGAGAGAAGAGAGTGAGACGAGGCAAACATTTTCGGTTCTTCTAGAATCTTGACTAAATAGTGGATAAAGACCTCTTTTCTGGGAGTTCACTGGGATTGTGAGTTGCCTAACTGAAGGCAGGGACTATGTTTGTTCACAGTATTTATCTCCAGCACCTTAACCAGTTTGAGGTTCATAATGAGGACCCTGTAACCACCGGCTGGATAAACCAGTGAGTGACAGTCTGTAAGCCTTCCCTGGGCCAGCTCCCTGTGCTTCCTTAGCTAAATGGGGGGGTTCTTTGCACCGCCCTACATATTTACCTTGGCAGCAATCTTACTGGGTTGTGATGAACTGTTTCTCTGTTTCTTTCCCACAAGAAGGTCATCTCCCAGAAGCCAGGGACCTTTTATATTAATGTTTTTGTCAATTGTGAGTCTCCATTGCCTCCATAGCATTGCCTAGTGATGATTAATGCATATTTATTAAAATAATTAAAGAATGCGTTCCTAGGGCCATTTTTCCCCTGATCTGATGATGAAAGCGGAATCGGGATCATTTATAAAAAGAGCATAAAGCTGTTGAGCATAAAATCCCATTATTGCATACTGAGTATATCATAAATATAACAATGTAATATAAATAGTTATAAATAATAAATTATGTGATGCTATAAATGAAAGAGAATATAAAATCATATATGTAACATACTAGAAACAATATTAATAGATTATAATACATAGAGAATAGCAAATAATGCTGAATATAAAAATAGATGGTATTGTGTTAACCTGAGCTTCATTTTTCCTCAACATATAATAAAATTTAAAATTACAGAAACACCATCAGGCCTCTGCTCAATTAGCTCAGTGTTAACACTCTGGAGTTTGTCCGTTTTGTGGCCTTGGGCAAGTTATTTAAACCTCACCAAGACTCATTTTCCTCATTTTTAAAATCTCAAGTGTCTGCCTCCTGGGTTATTATAATAATGATAGTTAACATTTATCAGGCACTTACTATTCCCAAAACATCACTGTGGACACTTTCCTCACGTTGCCAACTTCGTGGTGTAGAGACTATTACCATTCTCATGTTACAGGGAGGAAACTGAGGCTTAGGTAGTCATTTTTTTTTTAAGAAAAAATAAAATACTTTATAAACCACATATTAAACTAAAGAAGGAAATCTTAATTTAGAAACTTAAAAGTGTTTTTGGAGGAACATGCAAAAAAAAAATCACTAAAATGTTTTCATGGTAGGGAATGAACCATAGAGTGAGAAATTCTTCATCGTACATTAAAGATAAAAAAATACCAAAGAGTTGAGAGGGAAACAGCCAAAGAATTGGGGTCTAATAACCCTGCACTCTGCACTGGGGATACCTCAAACATTACAGAGTTGGATCCCGTACTTGGAATGGGTTGCAGGATTGTCAGGAGAGGAAGAGACACCTGGGGTAGGGAAAGGATCCAACATGGTCTATGGGAGTTAGAACCTTGTATAAATCTCTTGGTCTTTATGTCCAAGACTGCTCACTTCTCATATTTTAGCTACACTTCTGAAAAGGCAAAACATTGTGATTATTAGTATATAAATTTATTGCTTTGCATACTGGTATTAGGAAATGAAAAATTTTCAGATACAAATTGCGTATGAAAGTATTACCAGCGGTCCTCTACACAAATCTGCTTGCCTACCTGAGAGTTTCCATCTCACCAGCAAAAATCACCTCAACTCCTGCTAATTCAGGGCTTCTGTGCCACTATGGTGATCTCTAAATATGATCGCAGGGATCATCGGGCCCTCCTCATGTGGGTGATTTAGCCTGAAAAATAAACACACAAAGCTGGTTGGATGCTCCAAACTCTTTACGTCTAGAGGGGGTGGGAAAGAAACGTGTCAGCCATCTGTGCTCACTTACCTTTTATACGTGACTCTACTTGCCTTTTAAAGATTTTAATGGTGATGGATTTGAATACAGACAGGATTACTCCCAGTAGTGTCTTAACCACTATTCTATACTTCCTTTTTGCCGTGACATTTAAATAAATAATGTGTGTAAAGCATTTAAGACTGTGTTTAGCCCATAGCAATAGCTCAGCAGCTGTTAGCTTGGATTAATATTGCTGTCATCAACATTGCCTGACGTCGAAGGAAGCATCCCTAGCAGAGAAAGGGCCCCTTCTATGTTTCATGTTATCTTCAATGTAACACTTGTCATTCCTTGGTTGTTGCTGAACTTCTTCCTTGTCTCCCCCAGCTTTTAGGGGCTTTAAGAGCAAAGATAATGCCCAGAACATTATAGGCGCTGAGTACATATTTGATAAATCAAAAGAAGATATATGTAGTTAGATTCAATTATTTTCCTAATTGTACTCTCCAACCTGACCTTGGGAAAGGCACTCGATGACGTTAAAACATTTTTGCATCTTTGAAACAAAATATCCCTTTCTTTTTAAATTAAGTTTTCTTATTTTAATTCCAGTGTACTTAACATACAGTGCTGTATTAGTTTCAGGTGTACAGTATAGTGATTCAACAATTCTCTGCATTACTCAGTGCTCATCATGGTAAGTGCCCTCTTGATCCCCTTCACCTATTTTCCCCATCCCCCCACCCCCACCTCTCTGGTAACCATCAGTTTGTTCTCTATAGTTGAGTCTGAAACAAAATATTTCTTAGAGTAGGACTCTTTCAAAAGGAAAAGTAAGATCATCTCAAAGGCTGTGACAATAAGTGATGTCATCATGGGAGAGGAAATAACCCAAATGTTCATGTGGGTCTGCTGTATTCAGTAGAAACTCAGGGCCATGTTTTCATTGACTTTTCCAAAGGTTTTTTACTATATAGAAGTCTATTTAAAGCATGCCCAGATACACACACATGCACGTGCTCTCACATGTAGACACACACCCCATTATATCTAGTATATTTATTTAATTGTAGTTTTTTTTAAATGTCTAGCTTCTTTATACTAAGACAGCACTGTACATTGCATAAGACATGAAATGATTGACTCAAAATCAGGAAGATTATTTATTAAGGCAGAACTGAGATGAGGATGCTGGTATTTCGACACCCTGGTCAGTGTTTTCCTCTCCCTTCACTCATGCGTCCATCCGACAGTTGAACAAAAAAACAGCCCTGGAAGTTGAAATTGACCATGTTTTACTATCAGTCTGTGCGGGGTGGCCCCTTGACAGTGAAGTCAGAGATAGTCTATGTGGCTAGTTTCCTAGAAAGAGAACCCTTCAGTGTACAGGGGGCTGTTACAAGGGGCCCCCGCACTTCAGGGTAAAGGAATGTGCTCCAGAATCTCAGGAGCCTGAGTTTGAAGACCTTCAGGAAGCCTTTCTGAGCTTCCTGTGTGTTTGAACTGCAACTTGACCACGTCTTTCTGTGACTCACTGTCACGGCTCCCTTCTCCCTTGTCTGGCAGAATCCAAAGTCAAAAAGATCAGTGTAGATCACACTTATTTCTACCTTCTTCCTTTTTTTCTCTAAATGTAAATATCATGCCTCCCTTCCCAGAAGCTAGGCTATCGTGTTGTTTACTTACACAGCAGTTGACGTAGGGGTGTGTGTGTGTGTGTGTGTGTGTGTGTGTGTGTGTGATTCTCTGCTAGTTGTTAAACTGCCCTGTGAGACTGTAAGCTTCACAGTGACTGAGGACATTTTATCTGCTTTATTTGTGCATGCATATCAATCAGTTTTGAATAGTGCACAAGGATCGAGTGCACAGTTAAGGAAGGGATATGTAGTGTTTGAGCAAAAAATCAGGAGAGCCAGAGCACACCTGACTTTGGAATCTGTGAGTTTAATTCTAAGGGGGAGAGCACCCCTATTTCATTTTTTTAAAGTATTTTTTTAATTTTTTTACAGATTTTATTTATTTATTTGACAGAGAGAGAGAGAGAGAAAGCACAAGCACGGGGAGAGGCAGAGGGAGAAGCAGACTCCCCGCTGAGCTGGGAGCCTGACATGGGGCTCTATCCCAGGCCCCTGGGATCATGACCTGAGCCGAAGGCAGAAACTTAACCACTGAGCCACCCAGGTACCCAAAGAGCACCCCTATTTCAAGATCATTTTATCTGGATTAAACTGAAATGAGGGGCACCTGGGTGGCTCAGTTGGTTGAATGACAGCCTTTGGCTCAGGTCATGATCCTGAAGTCCTGGGATCGAGTCCCACATTGGGCTTCCGGCTTGGCGTGGAGTCTGCTTCTCCCTTTGCCCCTCCCCACTCTCATTCTCTCTCTCTCTGTCAAATAAATAAATAAAATCTTAAAAAAATAAACTGAAATGAAACAATCTTATTTTATATCATTTCAAGATTAAACAATGGAAAGGCCATATAATTGAAATTAAATGAACCCTCTAACGAGGTCACAGTATCACCCCGATTAGGCTAAAAATTGGATTAAAAAAACTTTTCAATAGTGTTCTCTGAATTAGTGGTTAAGTAAGCATTGGAACTTTGGGGTTCATTATTATTTGTCACTGAGTAAGTAAGCATTGGAACATTGGGGTTCGTTATTATTTGTCAAGGAGATATTATTTTGTAAGTCCTTAAAGAGCTGTGTTGAATAGTGGCCAGATACAAGGATTTCAGGTTTTGAAAATCCTTGAGGTTTGTAGGTTTTGGTGTTTATTTCACAAAATGACTGTTTTGGTTGCTCTGTCTTGAATTTCCCTTTTTTGCCATTTTAAATGTGGTGTAGGTATACTGGATTAGGATTCAGAATGCATCGATTCTAGACCCACTTCTGCCACCAATGGGTTTTGTCTTTGCAGTTAAGGTGCTTAACTTCTCTGAGCCTAAGGTTTTTTTTTTTTTTTTTTTAAGATTTTATCTTTTTAAGTACTCTCTATAGCCAACGTGAGGCTCAAACGTTAAGTTTGGGATCAAGAGTCGCATGCTCCTCCAACTGAGCCAGTCAGGTGCCCCATCTGAGCCTAAGTTTTATTTGTGTAGTGAACACAGAAACGTTTCTTATAGTCACCCCCCCTCAAAACCACACAAGCACACATACTCTTTATCTCCAAGGTGATAATATGATTCAGTACTTTGGGAATATTGAATATGCTCGTTGTGCGTAAGCATCTACCTTCTTGGAATTTTTCACATAGAATATTTCTTTTCCTATATGGTTGAAATAATTATACTAATGATCTAAATTGAATATAAATTTAGGTTAACGTTGCTGTCATTTTATAGAGGGCCTGTCATGTGTAATACTGATTAATTTGTCTCTGACATCAGAGTAAGACTTGGTGATCAATGTTTCTGATTGATTCTTCCTGCTGGGATAGCGTGAGTGTGTACTGGCAAGCTGATTTTTGCTGCTGATTAGACTGTATGAAGTGCAATTTCAATAATTGCTTTGTTTTGATGTTTCTTTTCTGATGCCCACATTGATTTGTGGGCAGATTTTTGAAGATGCGCACTTGTAAAAGAAAGAGACATGGTTAGATTAGAGAAAAAGCCACTTACAGAAGGTACTATGTGCTAACAACGCAGTTCACCCTAATGTTCTCTCTCTACGGTGCCCCTTTCAGGATGTGCATAGTTGATACTACCATAAGATGCTCCCATTCTTCTTGCACAGCTAAGAGAAGAGGGCAGATTAGAGTAGCTGAGCTAGTACTTTGTTTCTACCAGAAGGCACGATTCCAACAGATGGTAAAAACTCAACAAAGGTTTGGCATGTGCCAATCAGTTATTTAGATCACCATGTTATTTTTTTTTTAAGGAATATATATATGCTTCACAAAATAATCCTTTTCCTCTCGTGGCATTATCTTTTTAGGTTCCCTTCATTCTTAGGATCCATATATGTTCTTATCGCTCCGAGATATTTGCTGTCAGAGTGAAAGTGTTTTCCCAGCCACAACCTGATTCTATACTCTGGGTAGTGCTGATATTAGCCAGCAAGCATCTCAGGACTGAGTACAGTAGGGTGCTTCTGTGGTGGGTACCATCTAAAATCCAACATGCAGGTGCACCTGGGTGGCTCGGTTGGTTAAACCTCTGACTCTTGGTTTCAGCTCAGGTCATGATCTCGGGGTTGTGAGATTGAGCCCTCTGTCAAGGCTCCACGCGTGTCTGCTTGAGGATTCTTTCTCTCCCTCTGCCTTGCCCCCCTCTCGTAGGCACATTCTCTCTCTCTCAAATAAATAAATAAATGTTTAAAAAAGAATAAAATTCAACACACGACATTGACCTTCAGCAATGATCAGGAACCTCCGTTGGAGGAATCAGGCCCTGATAGGGTATTCTGGATACTTTAGAGCAAATTTAAGAGTTTTTAACAATAGACATGATAATGAAGATGGTGATAACGTCTACTTTCCAAGTATTTTCTGTCCTCACAAATTCCTATGAGAAAGGCATGTCCATTTTACGTTCCTATGTCCCATTTTATGAAAGAGTAATCTGACTCTCACAGCACTTAAATAACTCACTGGAGGTCCCACAGCTGGTAAGAGTTGGAGCCAGAACGTGAACTCAGTGCTGGCTGATTGCCAGTGTGTTCTCCTGGCTTTGAGACTGCGCTTGCCTGTGATTCCTCGATTTCCCATTCCAGGGTCAGTCAGTCCAACCAGGTCTTCCCCAACACCCACACTTGTTGAGTCCCTGTACAGAAGGAAAGCAGGTGGTGCCCCAGGTTTTTCCTGGAGGGCCGCTGCTTCCTTGTTCAAGCACAGAGAATGAATCCAGTAAGTGCAATCTGAGAAGCTACCCAAAACCCTGAGCTACTGGGACGTCCAGTTCAACTTTTCAGGTTATGTGGAGTGAGACTTCCCACAAAGTTAAACATTCTGAATGGTGACAAACTCAGAAGAGAAACAGAGAATAACCTCCGATGGAGGAATCAGGCCCTTAGGGTTGCAGGCAGAGATGGTGAAGAGCCAGAATCAAGTAACATAGCAAGGAGAAGTCAGGATCTGAATGTTCCAACCAGCATGCTGCCATGCTCCATTGAGGATAAGAAGAGGAAGGAGGGCTTTTATCACTAGGGAAGGATCATGACCAACTAAAAAAAAAGGAAAAAACAAAAAACAAACAAATAAACTGAGCAAAGAGAGACAAAGGGAAGAGGAAAAGCTTAGAGGGAAAGATGGAGATGAGGATGACAGCAGAGAGTGTGAGTGGATGGCTGAGTCAGAAAAGACAAGAGAAAGTGAGGTACTTTGTAGAAGGAGTGACACAGGGTGTCGAGTGACCCCTATTCGAAGAGTAGCAAAGAAACCGAAGACTAAGGTAAGAAATCATTTGTGTGTTTAAGGAGAGCAGGGCACCAAGAAAACTTCAATTATTAGAGATAATATTGCTGATTCTTTTTTTAAGGTTTAATTAATTAAATTAATTAATTGAGAGAGAGAGCATGAACGGGGGAGGGGCAGAGAGAGAAGGAGAAGCCGACTCCCTGCTGAGCAAGGAACCCAATGCGGGGCTTGATCCCAGGACCCTGAGATCACAACCTGAGCCAGAATGAAGAACCAGATGCTTAACCAAATGAGCGCCCTGGGTGCCCCACTGATACTTTTTATTATATTTACTAATCACGTTCACATTTCATATTTCATTAAATTTTCACAACAATTCCATGTAGTAGGTTAAGTGGCTGCTTCAGTCTCTGTTGTAGAAACGTAGAAACCTAGCATGTGAGAGGTGAAAGGACTGGTCTACTTTCTTGAATAAGTGGTGCAGCTAAAACAAAATGTGTGTTCTGGTCCGGCCTAGTCCAGTGTCAGATTCACCCACCTGCGCATGTACGAAGGGGGTATGAGCTACAGTGGTCATCTATTCCTATTCAATTAGACCTTTTTCCCTTTTCATCTTCCTGGTTGTGAATATATTAGGTGGGACTGAGCCATCACCCCACTTCTAGCTCAGGCAACAGGGATTGGCATGTGGCCCTTGCTGGACCAGTCAGTGTCTTCTTTTGTTACTTTCTGCGAGAGTAGGTGGAGAAGACTATTGCTTCCCACAGGCATTGATCCAGGGGATCGGGGTCTGGGGCTGCTAGCTGCCCTCTTATCCACCTCATGGGGGGAGCCCTGACAGAAAACTCAGAAGACTAGAGCCCTTAGCCCCACTCATCGAGCCTCCAGAATTTAGAATCAGCTGTGTCCTTGAACTTCCCACTCGAGGTAACAAATGAGGGCTCAGGTTAGGATGAGTTGAGATTTGGTCACGCTGCAAATCAGAGTCTGGTGGCTGGTGCATCATGACAATGATAACAGCCATCACCTACTGAATGCATCCTATATTATGAGGTATATTCTAAGAACTTTAATTTATTACTCATTTAATCTTCTGAACAATACTATGAAATATAGACCATTTTTATTTCCATTTTACAGATGAAGAAACTAAGGCATGAAGAGGTTAGATGACTTGCCCCCAGACCACAGAGACAGGAAGAAGCAGAGCTGGGATTTGAACTGGGAGAGGGAGAGACATACATATGTGTTTCTCTCTATATAGGTATATATACATAGATATAAGTATGTATGTGTTTAAATACATATATACAGTTTATGTATATACATTACCTCTCTGTAATGTGAAAATTCTCCAGAAGAACGGAATTAATGTTACAAATTAGATTAATGTTGGTTATGTGCATGGAAATGAATATCTTAAATTTAATCCTAGTGTCATGGTGAAGAAAAGAAATTACTTCTAAAGTTTAATAAGAAGCTATAGATTTATGAGTGTTTTGAAAAGGATATAGGAAAGTATAATGAATGAGTGTAATATTGAAACACCATGCTACATGACATTAAGTCTCTGAAAGAGCAGCTCCTTAGCTGGTTGAATCTTTTTCAGAAGTAAAAAGAAAAAATTACCCTAGGAAGAGGTAGTATAGGCACTAGAACACATTTGATATGATTATTATTGAGGGAAAGATCACAGTGGGGAGGAATCTCTGAGCAGATACTTACTGAAAACTAAAATATATTGTGAGCCAGAACATTAAACCAAGCCCAGCGCTGGGACATGGCAAGCTTAGAGATGCTATCATAAATCTAGAAAACAAAAACACTGTATTGGGGAAGCTGCAGAAGAATTATCTAGATAGTTCAGAAAAATCTTCTCGAAGCACCATCTAGGCCCTGGGCTTCCTTGTGTTGATGAACCTGTCTATTTTGCAGGGATTACCAACTCCAGGTTACAATGAGTGTATCTTGTGCCAAGTTGTATGTAAAATTGGAAGGATTAACTTTCTCACCATGCACCACTGATATAGGTCATGAAAAATAAATTTTGTTATTTTAAAAAGTGTCAAGGTCCTATAACTTCCTATTGTATCATGCAAACAAACGCAAAAATATAAGTAAACACTTTTGAAAAAATCTGTTCTTATGCCTTTTTTTTTTAAAGATTTCATTTATTTATTTTAGAGTACATGCAAAGGATGGAGGGGGGAAGGGTAGAGAGAGAGAGAGAGAGAGAGAGAGAGAGAGAGAATCTCAAGCAGATCCTGTGCTAAGCATGGAGCTCAAATCCAGGCTCTATCTCACGACTCTGAGATCATGACCCTGAGACCATGAAACCAAGAATCAGATGCTCAACTGACTGAGCCGCCCAGGTTCTGCATGTTCTTGTGGCTTTAGAGAAGAATTGCCTTTGAATCATGATTGCGTCTTAGGAAAGGGGTAGGCAAATGAGACAAGTATAGCCCTCCACCTGTTCTTGTGCTAGTATACTAAGAATATTTTCAGTATTTTAAATGGTTGAGATAAAAGTAAAAAGAAGAATATTCAATGACTTGTAAAATTATATGAAATTCAAATTTCAGTGTACATACAGTTAATTAGAATAGAGCCACAGTCATTAATTTACATATTGTCTATGGCTCTTTGGTGCCATATCAGCAGAGTTGGCTGATTGTGACAGGGGCTGTGTGACCTGCAAAGCCTAAAATACTTACTCTTTGACCCTTTATAGAAACAGTTTGCTGACCCTGTGCTAGGATAATAAAGCTGGGATACTGGGAAGCATTGCTCACCGTAAGGAAGCAGAGTTAGCACCTAGAAACCAACATGAATAGGTGTGTGTGTGTGTGTGTGTGTGTGTGTGTGTGTGTGTGATTTAACCATCCTGCCTGTTATGTATTACTCCCTAGATTAAAATCATAAACCATGGCTGAATCAAAATATGCAGTGTTATTTTAGAAATATTTTTATGATACTTTATACAATCCTCTGACAAGTGATAAGATGGGCTATCAATTCATTATAACATAAAACACCAATATTCTATATCATAATAGAAAGGCTTTATGAAAACTGTGTCCTGTTAAAATATGTAGTCTCATGAAGATAAAGTAGGAAAAAAATTAGGTTTTGGAATGAGGTTTTCTTAAAATGCCTAAGTTAATTCATGAAATGAGCAATTCTTGGATTTCTGTCACCCCATCAGTGGATTGGGTAAGGCAAATGGGGTAAAAAAAAATGCATGCTGGCTAGCAGAAAGGTAAGGATTCCTGTGGCCCAATGTCCTGCAATACAGAAATTGTAGTTAGAATAGTGTGGACATACGATAGGTAAAGAAAAGAATGCTCAGTAAAAAAAACAAAGTAACTCCACACTTGGAGTTTACCACCAGAATGATGCCTATGCTTTTTGTCTGTCATTATTCACCAACTAGCTCATTTTCCTTAGCTCTGCATTAACAAATTCTATGCATCTGTTGTTTTTTAACATTTCATTTCTTTTTTTCTTCAAAAACATTTGAAGCCTACAACACATACAAAATGTGTATCTTATTGTGCAGGTTGAAGAATGATATTAAATTTGTCTGTGTCCCCACCTATTACTAATCTCTGTTATTTTTTCCTGTGTTCTTAGGGGGTACTTTTCTATCTTCTGTTATAATTGCTAGGGTATGTATATCCTCTGTTCTCCTGAAATGCTGTGAGTTTCTTCAAGTCATCATCTTTCACTCTTTCTGTCCCCCCATAATACCCAGGACATTCCCTTTAACAATGTAAGTACTTAAATAGGTGAGTGTGGAATGTATGAGATCAGGTACTGTAAGCTCTCTCTAGAGAGATATCTTTCATAATCTGTTTCTTATAGTTCTTAAACTTAGGGCCATAGACTAGGTAATTAGCAAATGTTGGAATTGAATTCAGTGAAAGTCCTATTATTATTATTTTTTAATTCAGGTACACTTGTGCATGTCTGTGTACCAACACTGTACTGTATTAGGAGATTTTTGGACATTTTCACCAAAGTGCTAAATATAGTTTAGCAATATCCTCCGAGCTTTATGGAAATGTCCAAGGCTACATTGTCCATTTATTGAAAACCGCCCATTGCACATACTAAAATGGTCTTATTCCTTCTCCCCTCAGGTGTTCCTGTCAGTCCTGTCAAGTTGGTCTTCTTTTTGCTGTTCATTACGTGTTTGAAAGTGTCCCTACTGCTCTTGTCATTGGGTGCTACAGCTCTAGGCTGGTTTTTTCTCTTTCCCACTCACTAGTCCATCTCCTTCCTTTTAAACCTTTCCCCTGTTTTCCTTATGACACTTCCACACAATTGGATTTGGCTTGGCCAGCCAGTAAGAACATTTTTTCTCCCAAGATCGGCAGTTAACTTCAAACAAATCAAGAATGTTTGATCTGCTCATCTCTACTTATCTTAGCTACCTCTGCCACGCTTCCTTTCAGAGACTGTTTTTGTAAAGTTCTAATATCTAGCTGTTCTAAACAGGAAAAGGGGCTAGAATCTGACTGCCCCATAAATAATACCATGCTATGCTATCTTTACTCTTATATCACTACTCAAGAGTATTTGTGTTTTCCAAGGCCAGATAAATGAGCGAGAAGAGAAAACTTGAAACTTGGTTCAATTATAAGTTCCCTATCCTGGTACAATAAGCATTTTTGATCAAATGCTTTAATCATAAACCATTTTTACCTACTCTGCAAAATAACTCCTTGAAATTCTCACTGGAACATAAAGAATTCTGAATTCAGAACTGTGTAGAATTTGTATGTTGTGCAAAATATAGAGAAAGTGATACTCAGGGATCTGGGTATTAGAATCTTAGGTATTACAAGACATATATCTATTATTTAGGTAAGATCTGTTGGGTAGCCAGTCAACTCAAACTGCAAATAATATGTAAATAGTTAATCTAAATAGCCAGTATGAATTTCTATGTTGTGAACATAATTATTTACTTGATATGGAGAGAGTAATTTTTGAAAGACAGTCTTGAAGATAGTTTCCCAGTAGATTAATATCATTAAAACAGATTGATGTCTCTCTCATGAAGGTTAGACTATTATAAGGTTTTGGATTTATACCTGTGAATGAGGCACGTGAGATTTGATACCAGATCAGGTTCAAAACCTGGCTCTGTTGCTGAGTAGCTGTGTTGTCTAAACCTTGGTTTCCTTATTTGTAAAGTGAAAATAGAAATATCAGTCTAAATGTTCATGGGAAGATTAAGCTAAATACAGTAGAAAGCCCTTGATGAGGTACCTAGAGGATAGAAGGAATTCAGAAATGGTATTTTTTTATTAGGAGTTGGGCTGTATTCTGTACATTCTCACAATAAATAGCAGTAGCTATTATTAAGTGTTCATTTCATTTTCCAAAGGTGTTACTAGACAAGGTGAATAATATTTTATAGAATTATTTGACCTGATTGTATGGCTTATGAAACAATATACTAATAACATATTTTGCAGGATTTGAGACTTTTAGCTTATTTTTATGAGAATCTTAGTAACATCCACTTTGAAATATATAAAAAGAAAAAAAACACATCTTTTTGGATTAAAAAAAATCTCTTACTACCGGGACAAGGCTATGAAACACTAATTTTTATATTGCACTCTTTATGTGCCAGGGACCATCATGAATACTTCGCAACTAACGCTATATGCCTATAAATATGGTACAGTTGGTGTGGGGTCATCCAGCACAATGGTCAAGAAAAAAATTCTTGAGACCTTAGTAGTACAATTTAGTAAGTTTATTTAAGTAGCATAGCATGGGGACAGGACACATGGGCAGAAAGAGCTGCACTTTTTGCTGTGCGAGGCTGGTGGTTACAAACTTAGTCATCAAAGGGAAGGGGGCACGCTGGGAGTATCAGATTACAGTTTCTTCAAATTTCTTTGAATTTCTACTAGTAAAACTACTTTTGCAAAATTCCTCTAGTGCATTTTATTCAGTTCAATATTAACTATCTGTGATATATATACACAGGCAGTCATGAGACTCAAAAAATGTAGCCACCAGCACGTATTCAATCCTTAGCAAAACTATGCAGGCTTTAGGTCAGCCTTCTGGGCTAAGGATAAACACTTTCCTGCTTCTGTCCCATATGATAATGACTATCGTCACTTATAGATGAGAAAATTGGGGTATAGAGAGGAATAGAAATGGCAGAACCTGGTTGGAAACCTAAACTTTTGACTTTTAGCCCTGGACTTGAAACCATTGTATGATATTAACATTAAGGGAGAGTTAATATATGGAGTAATGAGTTCTATTAAAGGGCAAATATTACTTGTCAGAAATTTGTATCAGATGAAAATACCAGATGAAATTTGCAACCTAGAATGTTCAGAAAAAGTAAAAGCGTCTCCGTGGGGCTCCAAAAATATAGTATAGAAGTATTTGTACTTTTAAAATGCAGGTCAGATTTGTAATGAGATAACATATGAGCAACATCTTGTCAGAGGACATACATGGTAGACATTTTAGAAGTTCTTAGTTATCTTTTGGAAGTTATCAAGACATGGAGAATTATTTGAAGGGTTTGAATTATCAAATAACTCATTTTATTGATGAAAAATTTATCCCAGCAAGTTTCAGAGCTTTTTTTTTTTTCCCAGCATACATAGCTTCTTCCAAGGTATGTGGTTTCTTGTAATTGCTATCAACTTTTGAGAGAGGGATTCCTGAGGAGGAAAGTTCCTGTAGTCTCTAACAACACAGATTTTGCTGCTGAAAGAAGCCGTCTTTAATTTACTGCTGAGTAAAAGAAATAGCTTTTTTTGACAGCCAGAAGTTATAACAATCCTTTGTTTATAGATAATCTTAAGCACACTAGATATAGACTCTTTTAAAAAAGGAACAACTGTAACCCTTTATATACAGTCAATCCCTATTTATCTCAGAGCTTATTAAAAAAAAAAAGTAGATTTTTGACAGTGTGGATACCATTTATTTTAAGGACTCTTCAGAAACTTTTAGAACAACCATTTTACCTATAGATTTCATATGTTTCAGTCATATGCGTGGAATACTTTTACGAACACAAGGATATGTTCCATAAAATTGGATAGCCATCTTGAAATCATTGACGATAGGCAGATGGAAGTCATTGCTCATGTAGAAATAGAATCTATAGGCAGAAATTTCTGGGTGAGTATGAAGTGGAAAGGAGATATGGGGAGGGGGAAGAAAATGGCAAATCAAAGTCTGTCTCAACGTAAGGAATAATGTTCTAAGGTCCCATTAAAATGGAATGGGTTGATCAAAGAAATTAACGAGTGTTTCAAAAGAGACCAATTTGCCATCTATTAGGAACAGTATGAAAAGAATTTCTTTTGAGTTGCCGGAGTTTGGATTAAATGGTCTGTATGGACCGTTTTAAAAGCAATTGCCTAAGAAAGTAAAGTGATAGAACGGCCCAACTATAAAATGCTGAGGATCACTGCTTTAGCTCATGAGTATTATAAGAATTAAAGAAAGAATATACTTTAGAGCTCTTCCTAAAAGTTTTCAAGGGTAGCTTCAGCAGAAAAAATAATTTTTGTAGTTGTTTTTTAAAGAATTTTGAAGTAAGAGTTTAGAAGGCAAATAAAAGGCAGTTTAAAATTACCTTTCCCAGGGCACCTGGTGGTGCAGTCTGTTGAGCTTCCAACTCTTGGCTTTGGCTTAGGTCATGTCATGATCTCAGGGCTGTGAGATCAAGCTCTACACTCAGGACAGGGTCTGCTTAGAGTTTCTCTCTCCCTCTGCCCCTCCCCACCATGCTCACGCTCTCTCTCTCCCTTTCTCTCTCAAATAAATAAATCAATCTTTAAAAAATAATTCTTTCATAGACCAGATAGTAATTTCAGAGTAGATGGAACTTTATTAGGATAGTATCTCGGTAATATCAATGTGAGTTGGTTGTAAGCAGTAGAAACTGGTGATGCATGACATAAGCAGTGAAGGAATTTATTGATAAGACAGGGCAGCTCACAGAATTGAAGAACATTCTGAGACATTGGCTTTGGAAACAGCATGAGCCAAAGCCTCTGTGAAGGTCTGGGCATCAGGAATTCATGTGTAATGTTTCCAGGATGCCATCAGAAGGATGAAGGTTGGCCATTTTAGGTCTTTTGGTCACTCTGCTCAAGACACAAATTCTAGTGAAAAGGTATTAAGAGGATATAATTTCAGAGCCTTGTTTGGGTCGTACGCTCACTCCTTGGCACTGTGGGGGGGGATGGGGGAGAAACACAAACTTCATTAAAAGCCCCACTAACATATTATTCAGGGGAGGAGGTGGAGGAGATAGCTCCCCAAAGCTGACTTGAGGTGCCATTATTATGAGGAGGAATGTAAGCTGGATGGAAGAAAACACAGATGTGCACCCTAATGAGCCACTTCGGTTTGAGACAGGAATTCTGAGCTCCTCTCAGTCTCCTTCAACCATGCCCATCCTCCCTAAAATGTATGTTCTAGAAGAATAGGGCACGATATAGAGGGGCAAATTGTTGTGCATAGAAAATGAAATGCCTTTGGAAATTCAGAGAGTGGCTTGTGCAGTTGTCTTCAGTGAAAAAAGAAACAGAGGAGCCCCACTAATGTGGGATGCTGGGCTCTGTGGAGAGCCACATCCCACATTACATTCCTCATGATGGGGATGGTCGATGGAGTTTTAGCCCCGTCATATCTGATAATCTATTTTCAGTTATTGTCTGTACTTATCATACCCTAACCCTTCTGTATTACCCTAAACCTGCCTTACAAGTCTGCTGTGCATGACCTTATGTTCATGATTCTTTGGAATGATGAAGGATGATGTGGAGTGAAGTATGGTTATAACAGAAGAGGCCTCTAAAAAAAGCCACACAAGGATTTGGGGATGCAATCTCTTAACCATGAAACTAAGGTGTCTTCAAATTCCTGGGAGTGGCAGGATGCAGGGAAGGGAGGAGGCTTTTCCCCGTAATTTGAGATGGAGACATGGCATCTTCCTTTGCCCAATAACCCACGTGACACCTCTGTATCTTACAGCTATTCTTGTCCCATGGCTGATTTGATTCTCTGATCACTATTGTTTCACATTTTTCCAAAAACGATGTACTTGTGCACGAGTGTGGGTATTCTCTCGTTTGTAGAAAAGATGGAGGAAGTGAGTCACCTCACTTGTATATATTTCTGTTTGGCACTTTAAAAAAAAATTCCTCTAGAAGATTTAGAGATCTCTAAATTCAGGTTTTTATTATACTCTGGTTGTATCCCATGAACTTTAATCCAAACAAATTATTGTCTAATTTAAATAATAACTTGTGAAGTCTAACATTATAATGTTATTTATTAAGACTTTAATTTTGATGTATTATTCACTCAATTACATTTTCCATAGGAACATAAATGCTACAATATCTATCCATTTACATAACTTTTAAATTTAATGAAACTCAATGTTGAAAGAATATAAATTTCAAAGAAACTGAGTATCTCATCAAAAATGTTAGAGGCATATTGCGTTCTAAAGGATAATTTTAATGTAATTCAACAAACCCAATTGTGTTCTTCAAAACTTTTTCTCTTATTATATTTTAAGTATTTGAACTACTGGAGTGGATTCATAGAAAATCATCTACAGCAGTAAATATATAGCTATCATAAATAATAAGAGCATAGGATATTCAGAGTAATTTTGTTTCATTACTTTGAGTGTATTATGGGCAGAAAATTTTGTAGTTCATCAAGAAAGTACAGAAATATATTTTTTTTAAACTTAAAGGACCCAGAGCCCCAAACTGCAATTACCTCCCCATAGATATAAATGTGTATCTTTTACGCTGGCCAAAGGGAAGTAGTGAGAGGTTCAGCCAAGAACTTGATACTGATGGTTAAACTGTTTTAGGTGATATCAACACTTAAAATAGGGTCTAGTATGAATTCATTAAGGGGACATGTGACCATACTTTATATATTGATAGACATAAAATGATGACAGACCTGCAGAGAACCAGAGTACGTAGAAGAAATTCATTAAGGAAGGAATTTCACTCGGTTGAGATGAGAAAGTTCTCCATGAGCCCATGCTCTCGGGTCATTGTCCCAGTGGGAGAGTCAGGTAGCCCCATGCATTCCTAGTCCAGGAAAGGGGCTTAGCCATTCACCCCTGCCATAGCTTCAGATCTAGAATACAGGAGTTTGGGTGATTTTTCTTTCAAGACTGCAGAGATAATTAGGTTTGTGGAAGAAGACCTGGCACTCTGGTTTGCTGACTTTTCTTCATGCCACCTTTATGGGTTCCTCTTAGTTACTGCTGCTCCCAGGGTTTGAGGATAAAAAGGATTTTTCCTCCTCTTTCTCCCCTCTGGAGTCTGAAAGGAAATAATCAAGTGGAATATTTCCTTTTCCACAGTATAGCAGAAGATGCAGGCCTTATTATCTGGTATAAAGTATGTGAATTAGAAATTGCTTTTTCATCCTTAAATTTTATATTTAATATTTTATGGCATATAAGTGAGTAATGAATTATTTTTGTCCTAATTCATTATTTATGGAGTGCTTTTAACAAAATTTAATGTAATTCCACAAAATGACAGGCATAGGGAGAAAAATGTGCCTGGAGATAATTGGCCCAGGGCTGCCCAAAAAGTATAAGCTGTTCTTTTGATAGAAATATTGATGGAATTTCTAAGAAAAACCTATTCACTAGCTGTGGCAGGTAATCAACTCTGGATCATTTAGGGTCCAAAAAATCCAATTTATAAAATTTTCTTTGTATGCTATCTCAATTAAATGGATTTAAATGAACAGCTTCTATGGATGTATCAAATTATTTCATTATGCCTGTGAGCTGGTGGGGTGGGTGGCAGGGAAGGGAAACCTATGGAAATCTCAAAGTGAGAGGTTGTTGAATTCATGGTTTGTTTGGTATCTCTGCCCATGCGTCTTGGTGCTTATTACAGCCTATGTCTGTGCTTCCAAATGTTCCCCCCCCCAAAACCTTTATACTTGGGGAAAAGATAAATCCATCCAGCTCCTGGATTAAGGCCATCAATATATCCCAGAGCTGTTTCCAGACTGTGGAACTAGTTGAACCCAGAAAACATGTGCTGGGTGCTTTTAGAAGAATTTCCTTTGCTTTTTATGAGAAAGTGACAAGGGACTTCTCATTCCTCCTTCTTATAACAACACTTTCCTTTCCTTTAGGGAACAATTCCTTTTACAGTGTGAAGAAGATGTCATGTTAAAATAGGATATTAGAGATCTCGTCAACTGCAAATTTACCAACAGCCATGTATTTTCAAAATATTTTTTTCTGAAAACGTACACCTGATGGAGAATAAAATGAAGCATAGCACATTCTCTTTGGGTTAAAACCTGGGAAATTAGGACATCTCTTGGAATCCCTAGCCCCCCCAGGTTTTCCCAGTGGGCTATAGCTTAGGAATCACACATAAAGGTGAGGCAATTATCTCCTTTCTACTCTTTCTACTTTAAGACAAAAGCTGTTGATGTACACTAATTGAGTTTCCCTGGTGCCTAAAGAAGAAAGGGCATGTCATCAAGAAATACAGTCTTTTGTATTCGTTTTTCTGTGTAATTAAAAAAAACAACTTTGTTTTGAAGTGTGTCATATATAAATGTGTAAATTAAAGATTATCAAATGAAATCGCATGTACGTACTTTCCAACTCAGAAGTAAAACATAGCAGGTAATTTAGGGGCTTAGGGGCCCTCAGTGATTTCCCAACCAGTACCCCCCAAAAGTAACTACCTCCCTGAATTCTGCCTTGTTTTTCCTTATAGTTTTATTACCTTTGCCTGTACCTATAAGCAATAAATTTTTAGTTTTGTGTATAGTTGAACTGTATAAAGTTGAGGTATACTGTATATATTCTTTTGTGACTGTTTATATGTTTTCTGAGGTCAGTTCATATTGAAGCTGTTACTGTGGCTCATTCATTCTGAGTATCGAATGGAATGAATATACCGCATTCCATTTATCCGTTCTGTTTTTCACTGAAATTTGGTTCGCTTCTGGGTTTTACATTACAGACTGCAGAGATCATTCTCACACATGCCTTCTGATGCATGTGTGCAAATGTTTCTTTAGGGAAGAGTTACTGGATTATAGGGTATGAAAATGTTAAACTTTGCAATGCTGAAGTGTTTTCCAAAGTTTTTTTTTTTTTTTAATCATTTTACTGTCCCCTCATCAAAAACCTTTGAAAACTTGGAATAATTCATGTGGTGGTCTGTGAATCTACCATTAGACAATTTCATTTCACATTTTTGAGGTGGTTAGTGGCTGTACAGTGGTTTTTCATAGTTAAATTACATTTCTCAAATCACTAATGAGGTAATGACCATCTTTTTTATTTTTGATAGGCCATTTAAAATCTATTGATTTTTTCTTTTCTTTTCTTTTTTTTTTAGAGTAGCTTTAGGTTTACTGGAATTGAGAAGGAGATACAGAAATTTCCTAAATGCCTCCATGCCCACACATGCTGAGCCTCCCCCCTTATCAACATCACTCAACAGAATGGTGCTTTTTTTCTTTTTTAAAAAATTAATTATTAATTAATCAATGAGAGAGAGAGTGCGTGAGCAGGAGTTGGGGCAGAGAAAGGGGGGAGAATCTCAAGCAGACTCTCCATTGCAGGGCTCCATGTCATGACCCTGAGATCATGACCTGAGCTGAAACCAGTGTCAGATGCTCAACTAACTGTGCCACCCAGGCACCCCATCTTGTACATATTTCATTAGATTTATATTTAAGTATTTTACTTTTTTTGAGTGCTAATGTAAATGGTATCATGTTTTTAATTTCAAATTCCGCTTGTTCACTGTTGGTATATAGGAAAGCAGTTGATTTGCATATATTGATCTTGTATTCTGCAACTTTGTTATAATCCTTTATGAGTTCCAGGTGTTTGGAGTCTTCAGAATTTTCTAAATAAATGATTATGTCATCACCAAACAGACAGTTTTCTTTCTTCTTTTCCATCTGGATAATTTCATTTCCTTTTCTTGACTTATTGCATTAGCAAGGACTTTGAGTAAGATACTAAAAATAGTGGTGAGAGAGGGCATCCTTGCCTTGTGCCTGATGTTAGTGGGAAAGCTTTGAGTTTCTCACCATTTAGTATGATGTTAGCTATGGGGTTTTTTGTAGATAGTGTTTATCAAGTTGAGAAAGTTTATCTCTATTCCTGGTTTACCGAAGAGTTTTTTTTTATTTTTATTTTTATTTTTTTTTTTTTAAAGATTTTATTTATTTATTCGTCAGAGATAGAGACAGCGAGAGAGGGAACACAAGCAGGGGGAGTGGGAGAGGAAGAAGCAGGCTCATAGCGGAGGAGCCTGATGTGGGACTCGATCCCTTAACGCCAGGATCACGCCCTGAGCCGAAGGCAGACGCTTAACCGCTGTGCCACCCAGGCGCCCCTGAAGAGTTTTTATTTTGAATGGGTGTTGCATTTCACCAAATGATTTTCTGCATTTGTTGATACAATCAGGTGATTTTTTTTTTCTTTTTTAGTGTGTTGGTATGATGGGTTATGTTAATTGATCTTCTAATCTTTTTTTTTTAATTTTTTTAAAAGATTTTATTTATTTATTTGACAGAGAGAGAGACAGCCAGCGAGAGAGGGAACACAAGCAGGGGGAGTGGGAGAGGAAGAAGCAGGCTCATAGTGGAGGAGCCTGATGTTGGTGCTCGATCCCACAACGCCGGGATCACGCCCTGAGCCGAAGGCAGACACTTAACCGCTGTGCCACCCAGGCGCCCCTGATCTTCTAATCTTGAACCAGCCTTACCTGGGATAAATCTCACTTGGTTGTGTTGTAGAGTTCTTTTTATACTTTTTAAGATTCAATTTTGTTGAGGATTTTTGCATCTCTGTTCATGAGAGATATTGGTCTGTAGTTTTCTTTAATGTCTTTCTCAGGTTTTGTTATTACGGTAATGCTGGCTTCATAGAATGAGTTAGGAATTTTTCTCTCTGCTTCTATCTTCTGAAAAAGAAAGAGAATTGATATAATTTCTTCCTTAAATGTTTGGTAGAATTCCAGTGAACCCATCTGAGCCTGGTAATTTCTGTTTTGGCAGGTTGTTAATTATTGATTCAATTTCTTTAATAGACACAGGCCTATTCAGATCATCTATTCTTTTTTTGTGGGTTGTTTGTTTTTCATTTATTATTTATTGAGTTTGTCAAATTAGTCAAATATTAGTGTAAGGAGCCTTTTGTAGTCTCTTATTTGTCTTTCATCCTTTTAAAACGTTTATATAGTAGAATTTCTCATTGACTTTTATAACTTAAACTTTTATATTTTGTTTTAAAAAAATTTTTAAGATCAAGGTGATTTTTCTGTATTTTTTTCTAAAAGTTTAAAAATGCCCCTTTCATATTTATGAATTTGATTAATCTGGAAATTGTTTTGGGTTGAGTGGGGGGGTGGTTATAATTTGCTTTTCCTGCATAGATAATTAGTTGTTCCAGGACTGTTCTTTCTTCCCCAGTCCACAAGTCCCATCCTATGTCTATATAGTGCTGGATCTGTCTCTGGGCTCACATACTATTCTGTCCATCCTTGGCCAGTGCCCCAATATACTAATTAATACACCTTCATAAGAAAGCTTTATTTATGGCCAAGCAAGTTTTCTGCTTTGTTCTTTTTCAAGTGTGTCTTGAGTGTGTTTGTGTCTCTCTTTTTTTTTTTTTTTCCAGATAAGTTTTAGAAGTTTGTTAAGTTCCTTGGAAAATACTGTTGAGATTTATTGAATCTCCTTGTACATGGGCATGGAGTTTTAAGTCCCTTTTTTAGGTCTTCATTACCTTTCAACAAAGTTTTGATTTCTCCATTAAGACTTATATATCTTTTCTTAGATTTACTTGGTAACACTGAAAAAATTAACAGTGCCTTAGAGATGTAAAGTTGTTCAATGTGTGTATATTTCAGCAAGCTTGTTCATCGTGTTGTTTATATATTCTGTAGCTTTAGCAATTTCTCTCTGATCTTTAAATTTCTAAGGTACCATTGATTTTTTTCGGTGTTACCATGTCATTCCATTTCTTTTTGCTTTATATGTTATGGGGGTATATTAATAGGTTTATGCATGTTCCTGGTGAATGGAAAATTTTGTTATTATATTGTCCTTCTCTTTATCTCTAACAGTTTTTTCCATCCTTGAAGCTTATTTTGTTTGCTAATAATATTACTTTGCCAGTTTTTTTGTTGTTTTTGTTTTGCTTGACATATTTTTTCCCAAATATTTTCTTTCAACCATTTGATGTTATGTTTCAGGTGTGTCTTATGTAATAAGCAGCTGGGATTCTTTTCTCCATTTTTATTCATTTTGATTGCTGACATCTTTGGATTTGTTTCTATATTATTTGTGATTTTTCTTAGTCCCTTTTTCCTTTTCCTTTTCTTTCTTTTTTTTTCTCTTCATTGCTTTCTATAGGTTTTTTTTCTCTTCATTGCTTTCTATTAGGTTTTTCTTCTTGTTTTCAATTAAATTTCTTCCCTCTATTTGGAAATTTTCATTCTCCCAGTAGTTATTTTTAAACTCGATCATTCCTAATTTATAACATTGAAGATTAATAAATATGTGTGCCCATCCTTTTTAGTTATGTGAGGATCTAAGGACACGTTACTGGCCATCACTGTCTTGCAATCTCAGTGCTATTTTTTCTCTATTTTCATTTCATCTTGCTTTTCTCCCATATGTATTTTTGCAGAGTTACCAAAATATTAACCAACACATTTCTCATCATTTCTTATTGCATTTCAAAGCTCCCATCTGGTATCATTTTCCTCCAGTCTTAAGTATATCTATGATTATTCTTAGTCTGCATTTGTGGTAAACCATCTATTTTGGCCCTTGTCTGATATTTCATTGATTCAGTTTTAGTTTTGGACAATGGAATTCAGCATATAATTTTATTTTCTTCTCAGCATTTGGAAGATTTTTATTTCATGCTGCCTTTATTATTAGTTAGAAGTCAGTCCTCATTCTAATTTCTATCCAGCCCTAAGTGATCAGACTTTTCTTTTTTCTTTCTTTTGTCTGCTTTAAGATCTTGTCATTGTCTTCTGTATTTTATAGGTTCACTATATGTATTTGGGACTGAGTTTCTTTATATTTATATTGTTTTCAGTTTACAGTTTTTCTAGAATTTAGGATTCATGTCTTTCAACAACTTTAGATATTTCTGTTATCTCTTTGAATATTTTTCCTTCTCCATTCTCTTTATTATCTTCTGGAAATTCATTTATGTGTGTTTGATCTTCTTAGGCTACCTTGGTGTGTCTTAAATGTTCTTCTTATTTCCCATATCTTCTTCTTTTTTTTTTCCCTTTTGCTTTATTTTGGGTGAATTCTTTGAAACTGTTTCCCAGTTTACAATTCTGATATTCTCTTCTAATCTGTTCAGTCATTTTTGTGAATATTAATTTCAATCATTATATATTATTTATAGAAAATCTATTAGATTTTTATATATATTCAATTATTTGTAAAAATGAGTCTCTCTTATGCCATATTTGCAATTATATTTTCCTTTTCAACAGTATATATATTAAATATCCTGTGGAGATAGTTCCAATAAGTGAAGTACAGAATCTACCGAATTTTGAATCTACTGTCTTTTCTTTGTCCTGACTCTCATTAGTTGTAACTTTTTCCTTGTTCTTAAATTAGAGATGCTCATTTGACTTAAAACTTTATATATGGGAATTCTTTGAGGCTTGGGTTGAGGAGTTTTCTTTTAGAGAAAGCTTTTATTTGTTATTTCAGACATCAGGGAGCATCACCACAACGGAAACATTTTAAATTAAATCCTTGGCTTGCTGCTTTGTTTTTACCGCACAGTAGAGTAAATTTAGACTGTGAATCCATATGAGGTCCAGCTTGTGGTTATGAATCCTCAAGAGGGTTTATTTATTTTCCCTCAACCCAGTGACAAATTCAAAACAGGCATGTTTCCTTGCTATCCTTTTTTGTGTAACAACTTTGTCGTTCTATATTTATGTGGAGATTTCCTGTTCCTCTGTGCTCTGGATATCTTTCAAAGAATCTTAAAGCAGGTTGTCTGAAATTTGTTAGAAACCTTCAGGATAGCGGCGCCTGGGTGGCTCAGTCAGTTGGGCAGCTGGTTCTTGATCTCTGCTTGGGTCATGGTCTCTCAGGGTCCTGACATCAGCCCTGCCTCAGGCCCTGAGCTCAATGGGGAGTCGGCTTCAGGATTCCCTCTCTCCCTCTGCCCCTCCCTCCCTCTGCCCCTCCCTCTGCTTGCTCGCTCTCTTTCTCTCAAATGAATAAACCTGAAAAAAAAAAAAAAAGAAAGCTTTGGGATAAAAGCAAAGTTTGGTGCTTGATTATCTATTAATTTCTGCTTGAACTTTGTTTTTCGCCTCTCTAAAATTCTTTTTTTGTTTCAACTTATTAGTGTGTTAGAAATTTTAAAAATATTTTCTTAAGCATTATGATTGTTTCTTCTACACCATTAGATATTTAAGTTCCCCAGAAAGGTTTTTTTTTTAAAAGATTTTATTTATTTCAGAGACAGAGAGAGCATGAATCAGGGTGGGGGGGCAGAGAGAGAGGGAGAAGCAGACTCCCTGATGAGTGGAGAGCCTACCGCTGGGCTTGATCTCAGCACGCTGGGATCATGACCTGAGCTGCAAGCAGACACTTAACTGACTGAGCCACCCAGGTCCTCCAAGAAATATGTTTTTAATTCCCTTTCTTTTGCATTGTTCCTGAGTCTCCTATGTTGCTTCTTATTTTTTTTTTCCTACTAGTTGAAAATAGGAGCTAAATTCAGTTTTATGAATTTTTACTAAGAAGGAATTTGAGATGAACAAAACGGGCCATTTTTCTTTACCGTATAATGTAGATTTTATTGAGCACCTATTTAGCGTAAAATATTTAAACATGAATAGAGCTTATTTTATGTCTTTACATTTTATTGCTTATATACATTCATGTTCTTGACCAATGGGGTTATTATTTTATGATATAGTCTTAAGTTTACTTTGTGAGGGAATCCTTTTCATTACCAAAATATTGCATGTAAAGAAGCAGGAATGTTACAAATCAGTTTATTCACATTCATTTCTGTTGTGATTTATTTCTTGTATTTTTCAGTTCTGTATATTTTAAAACATTTCTATTGTGCAGACTTGAAAAAGTCTTTTAAGTTTCCATCTGCCCTCATTTCTATGTTTTCAATATTTACTCTAAGTCTCAAATTCTTTTCAACTAGAATATAACCATTTCTTTTTTTTTTTTTTAAGATTTTATTTATTTATTCGACAGAGATAGAGACAGCCAGTGAGAGAGGGAACACACAGGGGGAGTGGGAGAGGAAGAAGCAGGCTCATAGTGGAGGAGCCTGATTTGGGGCTCGATCCCGCAACGCCGGGATCACACCCTGAGCCGAAGGCAGACGCTTAGCCGCTGTGCCACCCAGGCACCCCAGAATATAACCATTTCTACTTATTCACTCAGTTCTCATTGGTAAATGATATAATTTGTANTCACTTAGTTTCTCATTGGTAAATGATATAATTTGTATAGCTAATTTAGGAGAAATTAATTATATTTATGGCAAAAAGTTTTCTCTAATTTATAATTACATGTTTTGTAGAGTCATTGGATTTTAGATGACTTGCTTATTTTTATTTATCTTTACTTTTTTGGATATATCATAATCTCTTTAATATGCTTGAACACTACTTTACTAAAACAGACCTGTTTCAGTGAGCTTTCTTTTAATTTTGATTAAATCCTATAGCTTTTCTCCTGGACTGGTTTGAATAAGTTCTTTATATTTTTTTTAATATTTATTTATTGATTTTAGAGAGAGAATGAGCAAGCTCTCACCTGAGTGGGGGGAGGGGTAGGGCAAGAGGGAGAGAAGCAGACTCCCCACTAAGCGCATTTCCCATGACTCTGAGATCAGGACCTGAGCCAAACTCAAGAGTCAGATGATCAACTGACTGAGCCACCCAGGTGCCCCGGCTTAAGTTCCTAAATTAAAAACAAAATAAAACAAACACTTGATTGACTAGTTATATGCTTTATGTACTTTTTGTTGTTGTTGCTGTCCTAGTAATACATTAATATACTAAGGCCAAGATACCTGGGTGGGAAGAGTTGAGGGAATACTTAAAGCATATTTTAACTAGGATGGTAAATCTTTTATAGAGATATTCTGCCTTTCCAAGTATTCCTGGATTCTCACTCATGTAGTCGTCAGTTATGTAACTGCTGCATTACTTCCATTAACCATCCATGCTTCTTGTATACTTACGGTGGATTTTGGAATTCAAATGGTTCTGTCGGCAAACAAAATCCCCATATTCCTCTGTCAAAAATGACTTATGTACATTTCAGCTATACGTAGACTTTTAAGATAAGATCTGGATGACTTCTGATGGCTAAGGAGACTCTGCCTCACCCACTGTACATGATTTTAATCTTATCTCTTAGCAGTTTCCTTCTAGCTCACCAGGTTTTGGTCACACCAGCCATCTTTTTGAATCCAAAAAGGCCAATTTCATTCCCACTTCAGGTCTTCGAACTTGCTATCTTCCCTCTTTAAAATTTGCATGACTGGCTCCTTCTTTCCGTTCAGGTTTCATCTTATATGTCACCATCCCAAGAAGTCCCTGATGCCCCATTCTATTTTATCTGCCATGATCTTTCACATTGTCCTCTTTTGTTTTCTCCACAGAACTTATTAACACTGCTAAAATGTAGTATCCCTGATGCTTAACCATATGTCGGGCACACAGTAGGTACTTCTCAATATGTTGTTGTTCTTCTAATCATATGTAGTATTTTATGTTCCCTGACAGTATTGAAAGCATATTGACATCCTTTGATCATTATCTTCAATCTCATGAGAATCATGCTAATTATCGAAAGTGTAATAAAGAAAGTTTTGTGTAAAAACAGTCCAATGATAGGATTTTCAAGATAGCTTAAGCATTGTGATGAGAAATACCATGTTCAGTGTAAATCACTTCATCCTCTGCAAATACCTTTTTGGGGAATAAGAGCAGTGTGTGAGGAAGGAAGCAGTGACCATGATAAACTTAGATTTTCAGTAATAGCTTCTCTATAAAAGTCAAAACTAAATGTCACAGCTGGTTTTTCCAGTTGCATGGGTTTGTTTAATGTTTATTTCTAGAAAATATTTTGTTCACTTTATGGTTGTTCTTCCTGAATGGGTTACATCTCTGAGTTGCACTTATTAGGTAGGAAGAGACTTCTGGAATTCAATTAACCTAATATGAATATGTTTACCATTTATGTCAAGTCCTGAAATGAAAAAAATGTGAAATAATACAAGAGTGTGGTAAAGTTTGACCACTACCAAAACTGACTCCAAAAACTTCATATTCTATTAGTTTTCCTTTTTGTGAGAAGGGGTGTATCAGTTAGCTTTTGCTGCCTAGAAAACCATCCACAATATTGGTGGCTTAAAACAATGATCATTTATTTCCTTGAAATACCAAGGGTTGGCAATTCAGGCTGAACGCAGCTGGACAGTTCTTTTCCAGGTGTCTCCTGGGCTCACTTGCACACTTGCAGTCAGCGGGCAGATGGTTAGGGCCGGGACGGTATGGATGGCTTGCCTCCTGTGTCTGGCTGTTGGCTGCCATGAAAGAGGCAACCATGCCATATGTCTCTGGCATCTCGCAGGTTACCCACATTTCTTCCCACGGTAGCAGCTAGACAGGGCAAACCCCATTGTCCAAACACTTACCAAATCTCTGCTTCTGTCACATTTGCTAATCTCTTATAGGCTGAAGTAGGTCACGTGGCCAAGACCATCTACTAAGAAGTAAAGTTACATATTCCACCTTTTAATGGGAGGAGCTGCAAAGTCACATTGTGGAGAGGTATACATATCGGAATGGGAGGAATCAGGGGTCAATTTCTTGTGATTTACTGGAAGGAGTTCCTAAAAATTATTTTTAAGATCAAAATCTCACAGAGAGAAGACATTTTATTTTTTTAATTTAATAATTTAATTTATTAAGTAGGTTCCACACCCAGCCTGACCTCACAGCCCTGAGATCAACACCTCAGCTGATATCAAGAGTCGGATACTTAACCGACTGAGCTACCCAGCCTCCCTTGACAAAGAGAAGACTTTTAAAATTGAATCCTTGACTGAGTGCTTTTCTAAGTTTTTAATCTTAATGACCAGTTAAGTGGTAATTCTCACATCTTGATATGTGTAGGGAATATCGTATATGCCCATCGATGTTCAGGTTCTAATATCCTTCCCCTACTCTGTTCTGATCCAGTGTATTTGAGGTGGAGTCCAAGAATCTTTTTTTTTTAAACTTACCACTGTATTGTGATATAGAAGATCTAGAAGGACTGTATCTTCTTTTTTTTTTTTTTTTTTTAAAGATTTTATTTATTTATTTGAGAGAGATAGACAGCCAGCGAGAGAGGGAACACAAGCAGGGGGAGTGGGGAAAGGAAGAGGCAGGCTCCCAGTGGAGGAGCCTGATGCGGGGCTTGATCCCAGAACGCCAGGGATCACGCCCTGAGCCGAAGGCAGACGCTTGACGACTGAGCCACCCAGGCGCCCCTAGAAGGACTGTATCTTCTGAAGACAGAATAGAAATGGTATGCATTCTTATGTCTGGATGAGAGTACGAGGCAGTCTGTTGAAAGCTTTCATTCCTTTGAAATTCATGATTTTATCTGAAATAATTAAATCATACAATACATAGTCTTCATTAACATCTAGCAAAGCTCAAGTTAAACTCTGGTAAGTTTAATTCCTGTTTATTCATGTGATGAATTTTCTTTCATGTAAATAGATGTAAATAATATGAAATAAATAATTAATGTGTATATTAAAGAAATGCAAAAAGTTGTTACAATTGATAACACACCTTCCACAAAGTCAGCATCTGTATGAAATATTTGTCTAAAGAAATCTTTCTCACTGATTTTGAATGTTATGGATTTAAGAAAAATAGAGCAGCTGCAAAAGGGAAAAAGCAAATTACAGATTTTTTTTCCAGGGGATATATGTGCTATTTCTAAATAATAAATCATTGAATTTAAATAAAAAAGAAAGACAACAAAATAATAATAATGGATCAGGAAAGTTACATTTAAGTTTCTTTGGCCAAATATCTTATTTATATGAAAACGATTGGAAAATATTTTAATAAAATATTTTGTACTAGTAATAACCTCATATTTTACCTTGTACATTTGATTTATATTGCTTAAATATAGATAAACCATCTGCTAGGAAAATAATCTTGCACTTTATAATCCACTCATTGGAACACCACGAAAACTAACAGTTACCATGGGACAAAACATAAGATGTGCATGCAGTTAGAAAATAGCAAGACACAGATTTATGTGTAAAAACATTTGTTTTTGAATAATATTATCAAAAGAGTCTTGGGTGACACATTGAGTTGAGTACCCTGCAGCTGTATTTGCTTGTTTGATTATCGGGTCGGGACTCTGGATTTGTCTTTAATAAAACCCCAGAGGAAAGAAACCCCTTTTCTTGCAACCACTTCAAGGAAATCGCAAGAAGACTTCTGGAGAATGGATCTGCCTCTGGAGACTGACTGATTAAACAGTTTTATTTTCGTCTTATGAAAGAGTCTCAGTCTATTTGGCATTTCATTTTCTGAAAGCATGATGAAAATTGAAAATATTCTGTCTTAGGTCCTGTGAAGATAATATACCGTATGTCTCTGGGTAAATTATATGCTCAGCTGGCTGGTAGAGATCCTGAAGAATTCATTTATAATCCTGATGCAAAGTCAATGCCCACTTTATCTCACCGATTGTAGATTTTGCTTCCCGAATAAGTTGGGGACATCTTCTTTCCCCTTATGTTTCACTTTGTAATCATTAGCTTCGGAGCTGCATCTTAAGCTACTTTGTATTGTCAGATGCAAAAGTGCAATGTGCTTCCTTTCAGGAAAGTCACTGTAATGATGTGGATTGAGAAAGATGTTAAGTGCTTTTCTTATTTGTTAGCTAAGAAGAAACATGGAGTCCAAGTGGGAAAGATCAATCTTCCTTATTTAAGTAAAA
The DNA here is from genome assembly GCF_002007445.2 of Ailuropoda melanoleuca. NCBI lineage: Eukaryota > Metazoa > Chordata > Mammalia > Carnivora > Ursidae > Ailuropoda > Ailuropoda melanoleuca. The sequence goes on from NC_048228.1 coordinate 93,948,115, forward strand.
TTCTCCTATTGTGACATTCTAAAATAAGAGGTTTAATAAATAAGGTTAAAACATTTTAACTTAAATATTATAAATAAGAAGTTTACTTGTAATATGAAGCATCATGGGCAACTGCTGACACTTCAAGGATCCGTGCACTCATTCATTTATGTACCTCATCATGATTGAACACCTGTTATGTCCCAGTTAATAGTGAAACGATGGTTATTCACAAGGAATTCTGAAATGAATTCATTTCCATTTATATAACCACATATTCCACTCTACATTGAAGGGTTTATTCAGACAGTTATAACATTTTTGAATGCTTATTCTCATGTTTTTAAAATTTTTCTGAAAAAATTCAAAATCCAAAATAAAATAAAATTCCATCCACTATTTAAAAATCTTCCTGCACAATTTCAACTGTAGGTAAAATTTTAAAGTAAGTTTTATTTATTTTTAAATAGAATGACTCTGACTTCCTTTTCTCCAAGAAAAGTTATCATTTTTAATATTACCTGGTGAGAAATTCAGTGATCTTAAAAGTATAGTTCACGGGAATTATTCAGGGCACAGCGACCCCTTCAGGATGATGTTTATGTCTTATTTAGAGTCAGAGATTAGAACGGATAGGGGTCTTCAACTGTATTGACTTTAAACTCATGCTTCACAGGTGGGTCAGGACACACAAGACCAGTGCCAGAAGGCCTGGTTATCCACCTGGATTTCTGAGCACCCGCTACATAGAAATGAAAGAACAGCAAGTTTTCCCAAACTAACAATAGCTAACGTTGACACCTACATTTTATGATTAGTTGTTGCAAATTAAGACTGTCTTTTCCTCAAGTAGCAGCGTGGTCTTTAGAGTGAATTACGTAACACAGCTGAAAATAAATGTCAGTGTTCTTTCTTACAATGAATATACCCGATTGTCAGTTATCAGTTGCATGACATTTCTTAACAGTGACAATGATTTTGCAACCTGAGGGTTTCAAAGTAGAATGGCCCCATAATGCGGAGATCTGCTGTTTTCTGATGGGTTTGCTTGCATACAAGCAGCTCTATGAGCATGACCCAAATTTAGATTAAAGAAGGAAAACTTTTAATGATCATCAAAACCCACTGAAATGTCAGTGAACTTTGAGAAATCCAATTATGATGCAAATGTGAAATTATCGGCACAGAAGAATAAACAAAGCATCTGAATTTTTCTGAGCCCATTCCAGTTCTAAAATTGCGTTAGATTAAGATCATAATTTAGAGAGAAAGAAAGGAAGAGAGAATCTGAAGCAGACTTCTTGTTGAACCCAGAGCCCAGTGCGGTGCTCAATCCCACCATCGCGGGATCGTGACCCAAGCTGAAACCAAGTCTCGTGCTTAACCAACTGAGCCACCAGGTGCCCCTCTGATGAATTTATATGGCCTAAATGCTTCTCCAAATGTGATACATCCAGTTGGCTCCTTTCCAAAAAGTGTTCTCTGGCTATCAATAAAGCAGTTCTTCCTGTGGCTCAACAAATATAGAAAATCAAGGTTACAGTGTTCCGTGTGTGAGTTTATGGAGGCATAAAATTTAGTGTAATTTAAAATGATTTCTTGTACTGTATATTATTTATTCTCTAGACATTTGATGTGAGCTGTAGAAGAGAAAAATGAAGGCCCAATAGGATATCTAAATTTTTGTGATTTTCTGATATTTTCTCAATATTATCTGCCTACTTTATTTTAATTATTTAACTTTCTCATCTATCCAAACTAATAGAGTGAAACAATTCATTACTTTTAATGGAAGTCCTCTTTTTTTATTATTATTATTATTCAAAGGGCAATGCGTTAGCTAAATCAATCTTAAATATCTTGCCACTTTTTATCTGGGCATCACTCCAGTATTTTAAGCCACTAAGTATAATGAGCATTGAGGATTAAATCCTAATTCACAGTCCCTAAAAGTGACCAAATCTCATATTGCATGTTAAAAATGACAACCTCATAATTTTCTCTCTAATAAGATATTAACATCTCTCAGACCTTAGAAGTCTGAAAAAAGGATAGATTTTATAATTTTATGTGATATTTTTGAAAATTAAACTTTTCTCTCTACTTTACTTTCCATGTGTCTTTCTGTCTCTCTCTCTCATACACACAGCCATACAGAGGCATCACAAAAATAGGTTAGTTAGTTTAAAACTGCTTTCTTTAAAAGTTATTTGTTGTTTTCTCCAATACAGTTAGGTAGGCATCTGAAATTTTGTGTCTTCATTTAATTTTTCTTAAGTATGTAGCTACCACATTATAAGATGCTCATAGATAATGGGAAATTAAACATTATAGTCCTGGCATTCACCAAATCTAATGTCTGTTGCAGGAGACACTAGTCAAGTTAACAAACAAATATCAAATTATAAATGAAAGGAAATAATGAGGTACTGTAAGGAAAAATAGGAAGGAACTATTTTGTATTGACTGACATGTAAGGCAGCTTTGAGGAAGTGAAAATCAAAATGAGGAGTCAAGAAATTAATCTCGTAGCGTGTGGGGTGCCGTGTGTTTTGAGCTGTGTGTTGTTGAGGAAGGTGGAAACCTGACTGTTTCCATGAACTGAGGGAAGGCCATTGTGATTGGAGGCCAGCAGTCAATGGAGAGTGTTCACACAGAGGAAGTTTAAGCAGACAGGTACTTCCAGAACATTCAGAGAAGCTTGGATTTTTATAGCCCTGCCTAATATTCGTGCAAAGAAAATGATGGTTTCTTTTTATTTTCCTGAAAATCTCTATTTGAAACTTTATGAAGAAATTTAGAAATCTGGGCATGAATTTTGTATGGATTAGCTGTGGTTTAAAAGACTGGTCACACTAGAACCACCAAGGAGGTGGGTGGCCCATCATTTTGGAAGAGGAAGAGGACAATGTCTTTCCTGTGTTGGAATGCTGTTTTGGCTAGCTGGTTCCATTCCCATTACTACTTACACAGAAATGCATTTTTCACTAGTTTTACAGAATAAATTATCTTGATGATATAAATCTTATTTTAATTTTGAACGTTTGTTTCATAAAAGCTTATGGTGAGATAGAGTTTCTGAAAGAATAATATTTTTGTTCAGTATCACTGATCATCAGGGACATGCAAATCAAAACTGTAATGAGATAACGCCATACCCCTCTCAGAATGGCTAAAATCAACAACACAAGAAGCAACCAGTATTGGCGAGGATGTGGAGAAAAGGGAGCCCTCCTGCACTGTTGGTGGGAATGCAGACTGGTGCAGCCATTATGGAAAACGGTATGGAGGTTCCTCAAAAAGTTAAAGATAGGACTACTCTATGATCCAGCAATTGCACTACTTGGTATTCACCTAAAGAATACAAAAATACTAATTCAAAGAGATACATGCCCCTTGATGTTTATACAGCATCATCAATAATAGCCAAACTATGGAAACAGCTCATGTGTCCATTGACTAATGAATGGATAAAGAAGAGGTGGTATATATATATAACAGGATATTGCTCAGCCATAAAAATGAATGAAAGCTTGCCGCTCTGGATTTTAAAAGTATTATCTTATTGTAGTTTTGATTTGTATTTACCTGATGATAAGTGATATTCAGCATCTTTCCATGTCTGCTGGCCATCTGTAGGTCTTCTTTGGAAAAATGTCTATTTATGTCTTATGCCCATTTTTTAATTGGATTATTTGCTTTTTGGGTGCTGAGTTTTATATGTTCTTTATATATTTTGGATACTAACCCTTTATCTGATATGTTTGCAAATATCTTCTCCCATTCCATAGGTTGCCTTTTAGTTTTGTTGATTGGTTCCTTTGCTGTGCAGAAGCTTTTTATTTTGAAATCTTGCCATTTGCAATGATGTGGATGGAACCAGAGAGTATTATACTAAGTGAAATAAGTCAGAGGGGGGACGAATGCCATGTGCTCTCATTCATGTAGGGCTTGGGGGGCAAAGCCAATGAGCATAGGGAGAGGAAGCAGACTAAAAAGATGGACTCTTGACTGTGGAGAGTAGACTGGTGCTTGCTGGAGGGGAGATGGATGGGGGGATGGGTTGGATGGGCAATGAGGATTGGGGGCTACACTTGTGGTGGTGAGTGCTGGGTGTTGTGTGGGGGGTGTTGGGTCACTGTGTTGTACACTTGAAATTGATATTGCACTGTGTGTTGGCTGGCTGGAATTTAAGTAGAAACCTAGGGGGAAAAGAATTAGAAAATCCAGAGGGACCCTAAAAATCATAAAACAGGTATTTATTCAAATACTCTCTATTGCCACAGTGACCAGTAGAAATTTCTGTGATGACAGGAATGTTCTTTATCTGTGCTGTCCAGTATGGAAGCCAGTTCTCACATGTGGTTACTGAATATTTAGAATTTGGCTAATGTGACTGAAGAACTAAATTATTAATTTTATTTTAATGAATTTAAAATTTAAAAGCTGCATGTAGGTAGTGGCTACTGGACTGACCTCAGATCTGTTATGTGCTTATCATAGGTCATCAATTAGGGAAGGCCAGGGGGAAATACATAGAACCTGCTCTCCAGGAATGCACAGACATATAAATATGATAAGACATACATATGAATCTCAGGAATTTAATGTAGAAAGTGAGAAGCACATGGCAGAGTTTTGGGTAAACCACTAGAGGTTTCCGAAGAGTGCTATTCTAAGAAACGGAGGGACAGATGGTGGAGGAAGCAGCAGTGGTCCTGAGCCTGGAAGGATGGGCCAGGCTGTTAACATGTGGAATTGGAATGAAAGGCATGAAGATCAGAGTAACCAACAGGAGAGGAGAACAAAGAGTCATCACTGGAGACATGGCTATCATCATCATCATCATCATCATCATCATCATCATCATAGTAGTAATAATAATAGCCAACATTTATCAAGTACTTACCATGAGACATTTTTCTAAGAGCTTTACATGCATTAATTAAATCATTCTCGCAATAGCTTTCTAAGGTTAAATGCCATGTCATCATCCTCAATTTACTGATAAGGAAACTGAAGGTGACAAGGTCAAGCAAATTTCCCAAGGTCAGGCTGGTAGTGACAAAGCTGAAATCTGAGAGTTAGGCACAGAGCTGTCCCTAATAGAAACTTGGAGATAAGTAAGAGTTAAAGAGATAAGACATAGAAAGCAGATGGGCAAATGCAGGTCCTTGCAAGAAATCCTATCGAGAGGATAGTAGGCAGATGAGAAAATTGTGAGAGTCTTTCTGGTTAAAGGTTAAGGGGAGAGCAAGGGAGGGACTGTGTATTGGGAGATAGGGTAGAGGAGGGTGTCATGGAGGAGATGTGACTATGAATCTAAAGACTTAAAAAAGTCTAAAGCTCTTTGACTTGGCTTTTGAATGTTCTCTTCATCCTAAGCCTTTTTTTTTTTTTAAGACATTTTATTTGATGAGAGAGGGGTGGTTCTTTCAGCTTTTCAGTGTCCTAATTTCATCTTCTTTTTGACTATTTCCCTTACCAAGATGAGTTGTGTTATAACTTAGGTGTGGAACTCTTTTTTTTTTTCTCCTAAAGATTTTATTTATTTATTTGATAGAGAGAGAGACAGCCAGCAAGAGAGGAAACACAAGCAGGGGGAGTGGGAGAGGGAGAAGCAGGCTCCCAGTGGAGGAGCCTGATGTGGGGCTCAATCCCAGAATGCCGGGATCACGCCCTGAGCCGAAGGCAGACGCTTAACGACTGGGCCACCCAGGTGCCCCTTAGGTGTGGAATTCTTAAGCCTTGATTAAGTGTCCATGGGTATTCAGAGTTGTGTTCAATACTGGCTGGAAGCAGTTAATTGCCCGATGGTTGTTTTGTAGGGCATGGTCATACACATTACGTTGGGGTTCATTTGGTAGTGTCCATTTATCTGGTGATTTCTGTGTGACTCCTTCAGGACCCACAGTTGGTTTCTGATACAATTGCTTTTTTTCAAATGAGACCATAATTCTAAGTTTGATTTTGGATGAGAGCAAAAGCATGCCATGGTTCCCACCAGCAGTAAAGAAACAGGTCAATCTTCCGAAGAAGAATCTCACCTTCAAAAAAGTGAATATCAAAATCTAGTCACTTACCGCAAGATGAAATGGAATTTAAAAATTTGTATTTGTAAATAGTTAACCTACAACATGTTCATATGGAAAAACCTAATTAGTACCTACAATTGAGGAGATATTTCTGGAGATCATACCAGCTGGTAGCTTAGATGGGACAGATGGCCCACAGCTCTTTAATGGGGGGAAGATAATATGTTGGCTTGGACAGATCTGAATAAGAGACTTCATGAACTCTGTTTTTCATTTAAAAGGTATTTTAATACTTTCACAGGCAGTACTCTTATGAGAGGTATTGCATTCAGCTTTTATCAAATGATAAAACATGGCCATTTTTTTCTGTCTCAATGCATGCTTGCAGATGTCTGTCTACATAGCTGCAGAAAATAATTATGCTATGTGTGTGAAAGCTAGTGGGCTAGTGGTCAAGGTATTTTTCCTTTTTTTTTTTTTTTTTTAAACTATCCATGACTTCACCTGGCTCTGAACACCCCTCCTGGTTCTCTGTGTTGTACTCTGAGAGAGGAAGTAAATGTACCCAGTTGTTGTTATTGAGACCTGCTGGGGCAAAAGGGTTTCCTGCACACTCATTAATATCATCTGATGAGTGTGCAGGAGACCCTTCTTTTTTTTTTTTTTTCCCATTTATCTTACTTGAAATTTCTGAGGATTCCATCACTTAAAGAACTATTAGATCTTTAGTGATCACGGTTCTGATGTTTCTGGAGGCAGTGATGCTGGTGGTTTCACTGGGAATGATAGCTAGCTTATTTTACACCATTTTAAAAGCTTTTACATGTATTAACATATTTATTCCTCACAGTAGTCCTTACTGCTTTCCACATTTTACATTATTATCCTCATTTTACAGGAGCACGTTTAATCCTTAGAAAAGTTACAGATAAGATTTTATACAACATGCCCAAGATCATATAGTCGGTCAGTGGTTGAGACAAGATTCAACCCGAAGACGGTTTTAGAGTTTGTATTCTTAACCCAGTGTGCACTACAATCATAGAACTTCTTATGGATAATTAAATGACTTAATAACAGGTATTATTTGTATAATATTTTATAGTTTACCTAGTACTTTTGCTTATATTTTTGATCCCCAAAACTCTATAAAGTTGGTGAAAAATGGATTCAAGAAAGCACATGACTTGGCTTAAGTTGACACCAAGTAACCTTTGTCAGAGCTGGAACTCCCTCCTCATCTTATGGAAACAAGTTTCACGTTGATTTTAATTGTCTCTGTTGGAGCAGGACATTATATTCTGTGGGTCGGAACACTGAGATAGTCGTTAAGGACACCATATGCCTGGGGGAGACATTATATAAGTTCTTAGCTTGAAGCTAGTGATAGGGTTTTTGACATTGGGGTAAATGGGGCTTCAGTTTCCTTTTCTTCTTAGAGCTGTGTGAGCCTGAAAAGTCCCCTTTTTAGTCTTTTACTTTTTGGGGGGTCATTCACCTACTTTGATACTTGTAGAATGTATCAGATTTTATTAAACTTTTAAGTTTACTCAACCTTTGATTAAGTCTCCATGGTATTTCATAGAGTCTTAGACTGGAAAAGATTATATTAGAAAGATGTGAGTTCCACACCCTGATTCCTAGGGCAGCCTTAAGTACTGGGCTAATCTTTTCTGAACCTCACAGTCCTCACCTGGAAAAAGATAATAGAAATACTGACATAGCAGAGTTTCTTCAGCTCTTACTTGAAATGATGTATATAAAGCACATGGAGCTATGTCTGGCACATGAGAGGCACGGAATACATTTTGAGAATTATTTTTTCATATTATATTTAATTCAATGGTGGCTCAGATCTAGGACATGAACGAGTCTATCTTTATACAGAAACCAGCAAAAGTGATTTATGAAATTGTTTCAGGGAGTATTTTTGTCTCCAATAATTGCTCATCAAGTGGAGGATAAATGACAAGGGTCTGAAGGGGGCACTTCCTTCCTTCAATTATACTTTACTGCATTCGATGGGGAAAGTATATGCTATAATGATATTTTTGACATTTTCGAAATGTAGCTCTTTTTTAAAGGGTTTTCACATGCAACACAAATAATATATTTGCATTAGTCTGCCTGCTTCTCTCCTCTGTACTGTACTTATGTTTGTTTATGGTTTGTACCAGCGATAACAAGATATGTGTCCTTGAATTGCTGTACTTGTATTAAGTTTCAAGGTTTGTGACCATTGGGCAAATTTCTTGAAAGTTTTTTGGGATGATGCTATGGACTGAATGTTTTATGTGACTTCAAAATTCATATGTTGAAACCCTGGCCCCCATGGTGATGGTATTTGGAGATGGGCTCTTTGTGAGGTGATTAGGTCATGACATGGAACCTTCATGATGAGATTAGCCTCCTTAAAAGAGGAGTCTGAAGAGAGTTTGCTTCCTCTTTCTGCTCTTTGCCTTGGGAGGTTGCCAGGACAATAGGGTCATCTGCCTACCAGCAAGAGGGTTCTCACCAGACAATAGATCTGCCAGCATTTTGACTTTGGACATCCCAATTTCTAGAATGTGAGAAACAGATATTACTTATTTAAGCCACACAGTCTATGATACAATAGACTGATCTAAAATGGAGGATAACAGTTCCTTATTGAGAGAGGAGTGATTCTATCTTAGCCCAATATTTATCTAGGTCTTATAAAAATTATTAAATAACATTCCTCTGTTAATATTTATTTTGTAGTAGGAAATCTGTGGTAAATTTTGATTTGTGATTTTAACACTGTTTGTTCTTCTTACAGTGAGTATATCCTTTCCCGTTTTAACCAGGTAGTTATGTTCTCACTTTGGGGATTTTGCAAGGCAGAAAATAAATCTGCTTGAAACTGGAAACTCTTGCTTCCTTCTGTAAATACATTTGTTGTGGAGGTGATGTGAGTTACTCTAAAAGGGGAAGAGAAAGAAGCGAGAGGAATTTTTTGCCCTTCAGATTTAAAAGAATTCAGCTGTTTTAGGGTTCTACAAATACCAGGAAACTTTGCAGATGATGGTAGCATCTGGAGAGGTGCTGAAACATCAGAGGAGGTAGCCTCTTGGGGCACGGAGGGAGGCTGGACCCAGGCACAGCATTGTGCAGATTTCCAGCTCGATGCAAATGCCTAGACCTAGAATCCTATATCCCAAGCATGACACAGAAGCATCAGAGCTTACGGCCGAGAAGGGGGTTATGTTGGTTGAGAAAATGAGTGAACCAATGACTTGGACCAATGGCCTTAGTGAAGAGGGGGATACTCAATTCTTCAGCATCATGTAAGAGCCTGAGATCTTTGTATGATTTTTGTATGATCTGGTGGTTTACCTTCTATCCTATGATATGATTTTAGCACACAGTTGCATTTGTATTGATTTAAGAAAATAAATTGACATTATTGTGTCGTATGGATTTATGGACCGAGATTAATTTCACTACGTCTGTTGTGACCAAGTACAGTGTTTACTTCGACAACTCGTACAAAGCCCCACACTTTGACAGCTGACAGCTGAGGGTGCTGTCCTCCAGTATTCTTTTCCATTGTTTGTCTTGTTTGCTGAGCTAGGATGTGACTCCCTTATGGACAGAAGGCTTGCATTTATGTCTTTGCATCTTCTGTGGGATCTGGGATATCGCTTTAGATATCTGTGCTTCATTCTTACTGTGATACTTGTTCCGGAGAGTTTTATAAAGAAGCAGTATTGATCATTGGTACAATGCTTATTTTCCTGGAATTTCAGAAGGCTGTGAGCAGTTCACCATCCTGATCCTGAGGGAAAAAATAAGAAAAAAAAGGATGAGGATAATCTAAAGTAAAGCAGACTCTTTTTCTAGAAACGAATGCATTTTTTTTTCTGAGAAAAATTAGAAGGGATGAGAATGATTTTAAATATGTACAGCTGCATAACATCTATGCTAAGCACAGCTACCAAGAAAGCCTGGATTATGGTATTATAAATATATCAATTTGTCTGCTGTATGGGATACCCCAGGGTATTTATTTTATTCAGCCAAACAATGTGCATTTATCTGGCACATCATTGCTCACAAAGTATGTGGCCTCCTTTATTTCCTGATGATCACTTAACAGAAAAAAAAGTATAACTCCTACCAAACATTAACAATATTTGTGGACAGAAGAACCTTCTGGATGGTCTCCACTAATGATTGCCATTTTGTTTCACTAGCAAGTCTGAGAAGGGCTCCCCCTGAGGCCTTGCTGGTGTTGCCCAAGACACATTTTGCAGCTTTCTTGGAAACACCCTGGAAATGTGCCTATTTAAAATTCCTCCAAGCCTCATGCCTGTTGTATCCTTATCTGGCGTGTCACACACTTCTTTTCTGGGTCAAATCATGCATACTACATTTATTCAGTCTTAGAGGAGGAAAAAGGGAAAAAAAAAATACCATCCCGACCTGTCCCCAGAGCTATTTTAATCTTTTCTTTCTGCAGCTTTTCCGTTTGGAATCCAGCGGGCAAGTGCTCGTAGCTCCCATTCCCCATGTGAGTGAAAGGCCCAGTGAATCCTGCCCATTTCCTCCGAGTTTTGCTATAGGTGTACTCACCCCAGTTGTAAAGCAGGATCATAAGAGGAGAGGTTTTGTAGAAAACACCTGGATAACATTTTCTTATCTATTTCATTAATTTGCTTAGAAGCTCTCTTTAAGATGTGAACTGTGGTTTAATTAGTCTAAAATAGTCCTTCCCTGTTTCATTCACATCCTTATCCATAAAGTGCCGTGAACCCCCATGGTGAACAGTAGATGGAAGGATTCATGCAATACTTTTATTGCATGACCGCCTCACAGTCTTTCTCTAACTTTGGAAGCTCAGGCAGCTTTACTACGTAGGATGAAATGGCATGTCAGAGCCTCATTGTTTAAACTATTATAAATGCGAAATGTGTTGCTATTCATTAAGGAATTTCCAATTCTCACATTCCCCGTTACTTTTGTCTACATGGTTTTGAGCCACAGGGCTCAAGTTAAGTGTGTGATAAATATCTTTCTCTGCTTCATACAAATGGTGTTAATACTTCCTCTTCCCTATTCCCCATCCTGTTCTATACCCTAAGAGCAAAGTGGAAATGGAATATACTGGGAGGACAAAAGCTCTATTTATTTTATTTTTATTTATTTATTTTTAAAGATTTTATTTATTTATTTGACAGAGAGAGAGAGAGAGAGCACAAGAAGGGGGAGCAGGAGAGGGAGAAGCAGGCTCTCCCCTGAGCGGAGAGCCTGATGCGGGGCTGGATCCCGGGACCTTGGGATCATGACCTTAGCCAAAGGTAGATGCTGAACGACTGAGCCACCCAGACACCCCACAAGCCTATTTGAATGTTCAACTCATGGTTGGTATTGGAGGATGGCAAAACCTTTATTGCCCTTCCCCATTTTGCTGTGATCACAGGTTTTTGAATTTGTTTCCCTCACTCAGAATCTTACTCACTCAAGGCTTTCTTGTTGATTGACATTCGAAGTACCGTGGAGCTTGTTCCCTCTCTTTTGGGAATCACTGGTGTAGCTATTGGCCGGCCATCTTTAATAGCCATCCTTTTGTCTTCTCAAACATTCGGAAGTGTCAGTGAGAATTCTCTGACTGGTTTAAGGTTTGGGGGATGAACTGGTGGAGGGACGTGGGAGGGAGTGGGTAAAGATTTAGCGAGCACACACCCTGGGAGTTCTACTACCTGCTGTGAGACTTAGTGAAGTTGGGCAAGTTAGTCTTCCTGTGTATCACTTCCTCCCTTAGGAAATTGAGGAGTCTGTATTTTATGTACTTTACAGGAAGACAAGAGATCATGTATATAAGATATGTGGTATACATTTGGGGTCAAGTCAATGGTAGTTTTATTATTATTTTTTTCTCTCATCTTCATCCTCCTTTCCCAGAAGTCTTTGCGTATCTATGCTCCACAGTCTCCATTGGTGCTGATCCCCTCAGAGTACCCTTCACAGTGTCTCTGCTGGGTCATCTAGTCCCAGTCCTCCCAGTGAGCTGTCTAATTGGAGGCTCCAGAGTGCCCTGTTGAATTGTAAAACGTTGCTACCATCTACGTTACCTTGACCAAAGGGCACAAGTTCTAAGCATGGTAGGCAGTTACGTGATCCATAGGATTCTTTGACTAATGCTTCACTTCTCTCTGGGATGCCAGCTCTAAACAGGCAGGGTCTGGGTCTCATTAATCATTTCCCTTTCAGATTGCAAAATTCTAACACAATGTCTGACCAGAGGGGCTCTACAAATTAAACTCATGATGGAAGGTGCAGATCATTAAGGTAGCATGCAGTGATGCTTAATCTGTAAAGTGAAAGGATTGGAAACTTCCTGTGATTTAAATAGTGTAGACACGGTAAAGCTCTTATGGAGATATAACATCACACCATGAGTTTCTTGTATCCTGTGATATACTAAATGAATGCCCACGCATGCCCAGGAAGCTCAAGAAGGTCAGAGCCCGGAATTCAAAATGTGTTAGGTGAACTCATGCTTTCTTATCCAGACAGATTTTTCCTGAACCTTATTGCTCCATGGAGGAAGCATATTTCTTAAAATCTTTGAGCTGTGAAGACCAGGTTGGTATGGCAGGAATTCCTATCTTAGAGTTTCTTTTCAGGCCAGCTTTTCCCTTAAGAACCTCCAAGCAGGGTTTTGGTGGCACCTCTGTTCTTCTAGGATAGAGTGGAAGTCAGTCCGGGGAGCTATCCCCAAAATTACAGATTTGGAGCTAATGGAATCATGTTTATGAAAGAGAATAGAATCTAGAGGGAATTCTAGAATTTCAATATTTTCCTTAAAATGGAACTTTCAGATCATTTAAGACTAGTCATCCATTTCCCATATTAACTGTTTATGACCTAGCGAAGATGATCAGTGAAGGTAAGTCCTGTTCCATATTGGGTATGACAACATCAAAACTGTACCTCATACCCTGAAACCCTTGATTATCATTCTGTCTGCTCCATGAGGTATATGTATGTATGTGTGTGTGTGTGTGTATATATATATATATATATATATGCCATAATATAGATTGTAAGTGGCTAATTTTCACTGTGATTGAATATATGCCTGTATGTGGACTTTACTACAATTTTCATTTTATTTTTATTTTACAAAAACATTTTGGACAATCGTATTCAATCTAAACGTAACTTTCAGAGCAATATAGTACTTTATCCTGCCAGGTTTATTCCTAAATTTTATGTAAAGTTCTACATGCAGATAATTTATAGAAGTAATGTTGAGGCAAGTCTCCAATTTGCTATATTTGCCCTTGATTGAGGGTGCCCCAGGAACCAATTTTCATTTCAATGAGCAGCTCATCGATGCAATTAGTTGTATGTGTAATGAGATTAGAAAGGTCAGCAGTTTTGTCCCATTAAGTGGACCATTGAATAACGGAGAATTTTAACCCCAGTTGGCCAATGGAGGAACCTTGGAGCAAATATAATAATGACATGACACATTGTTTAATGTTCTTATCAACCTGGAGCCATGATTGATAACATTTCCTGGAAACCTCCCATATATTTTTAGAATTTGAAAGAATAGTTGTTGTTGAATTGATTTGTAACCAACTTGTATTAATTATATAGGTGATCTTAATATGATTTATTGATATGCGTGGCAAGCTGCCTTAGAATTAATGACCCGTTATCCTTCTCATGGACTCATGTATCAGATAGCCACATACCAACCTAGCTATAAAGTAAGTCTTAACTTCAATGGAGATGTGTAGGTTATCAGTTTCAGGATAAGCAGTTTTTAAATGTCTATAACTTCCTATTCCTCTTTGTAGAAAAATACTTTAGCTTGCGTATTTGATGTTTCTCATGTTTCTTTCTTTCAGATTTTTATTTTTTAAATTTTATTAATTTTATCTTTTTTTGTTTTTTTTTGTGTTTTTTTTTTTTTTTAAAGATTTTATTTATTTATTTGACAGAGATAGAGACAGCCAGTGAGAAAGGGAACACAAGCAGGGGGAGTGGGAGAGGAAGAAGCAGGCTCATAGCGGAGGAGCCTGATGTGGGGCTCGATCCCATAACGCCGGGATCACTCCCTGAGCCGAAGGCAGACGCTTAACCGCTGTGCCACCCAGGCGCCCCTATTAATTTTATCTTTTTAAAAGATTTATTTATTTATTTTGAGAGAACAAGAGAGCACAAGTGGGAGGGACAGAGGGAGGAGAGAAAATCTCAGGCAGACTCCATGCAGAGCTTGGAGCCTGTCTCAGGGCTCAATCCCACAAGCCCGAAATCATGACCTGAGCAGAAGCCAAGAGTTAGTACTTAACTGACTACGTCACCCAGGCACCCCTATTTTTTATTATTTATTTTATTTTATTTTATTTTATTTATTTTATTTTATTTTTTATTTTTTATTTTTATTTTTTATTTTGAGTAGGTTCCATGCCCAGTGTGGGTGGGGCTTGAACTTATAACCCTGAGATCAAGAGTCTTGCATGCTCTAGTGACTGAGCCAGCCAGGTGCCCCCCTAATTTGCATTTTTTAAAAAATAGTTATTTGTTAAGTATCTAACCCATTAGCTGATGAATTTCATAAGAAAGGTACCATTGTGCATTTATTTATAGGTGTGTCCCAATGCTAAGCAGAGTGCCTGAAATATGACAGGTAGTCAGTGCGTATTTACTAAACGAATATGATTAAAATAAATAGAACCAATCATCTTCATAATTTACATGTAATATAGAAGATCCTTCTACCTAAAAGTAGATGTGGCTGACCCTGGGGACATTTTTTACCTACTGTTATCTCACTTTCCTGTATTTCTGAGCACATAAGTAGCATTAATAGAATAACTGCATATTACTGTTGAAAGCTTCAGTTAATTCAAAATTGTAACTGGCAAACCAGAAGGACCCAGAAATTTTTTCAGTGGAGTAGTAAATGAAGTGCTCGGTGAAGTACTCTATTATACTGAATAAAGTTGAAAAAGCTCCGCTTGACACTGTGATGTTTCACAATGTGACACACGTTTTATTTTGCCACCCCAAATGTTGTGGGTCCCTGCCTAGAAAACATTCACCTGTTGCAGTTTCATTTGGAAGATGTCCAGAGTATAATGTTCTGGTAACATTTAAGCATAAGAAAAGCAGGGGGAAAAATCTCTTCTGTAATGTTCTTTTTTTGGCCGACTCTCATCATTTGTCTCTCATTCTATGTATCAGAAGACAACCAAGGTACAGCTTGATGTATTTATCAAAAAAGGAGAATCTTCTAGAAGGAACTCCATTTATAACCTACATTCCCAAGACATTCATTAAGTTATGCTTACTCCTTAATACTACTACCACTAGTTATAGAATACTTACCATGTGCCACACTTTGCATCATGCCTTTTCTATGTATTAAGCATAAGCTCAAAATGTCCCAGGAGGTGGTGATATCACCATTATTTTATAGGCGAATGTTAGCTGTGAGTCAATAGCTCAGCTAGTAAATGCTAGATTTGGAATCGAGCCCATGTCCCTCAGGCATCAAGTGCACAGTGTTGATGTGCTTCCTACCTGGGATGTGCTTCCTAAATGATCAGGGCTCAGGATGCATGTGGCTGGAAGGAGGAGTTTTTCTGCTTCCCATAGACCTCAAAAAAAATCCTCCTTATGGGGGAAGCTCTGTGGTGGCAGATAGGGTAGAGATGTCATAGATGAAACTTTTTAACTAGTAAGATGGCAGGATATAGGGTAAAAATTTTTGATCCACAGCTGGTTGAAATGCAAATTTAGATATGGTTCCATCATTTCGTTCTTTTTTTTAGCAGCTTTATTGAAGTATAATTCACATACTATGAAAGTCACCCATCATAAGTGCATTATTGAAATGATTCCTAATAGATTTATAGAGTAATACTACGATTAGCATAAGTAGAAGTTCAAAAGGCTATATCCTCTCCTTCTTCAGCCCACTATGCTGGGTGGGGTAGGGGAGATCCTTAAAGTGAAATTTTAATCTTACCACTTAAGCCAGTGGAAAGAATATTTTTAAATTGTCGTTTTTACCTTTTCCATTAAATTGCATTCATTCCTCTGTTTTCAAGTATAAATTCTAAATCTGTTTTTAGCTTTCTACATTTCAACTTTCAATATATTATTGATCTCTACATGGAATAAGGTTAGAGTGGGCAAGAATGGTTTTATGTTTAGGAAAGTAAGTGCTAGAGTGGTGAGAGAAAAATAGTCTTTAACATAATAAAATTATATAATTTAGCTTCCTTGCTTATATAAAACCTGGGTGGGGGCGCCTGGGTGGCACAGCGGTTAAGCGTCTGCCTTCGGCTCAGGATGTGATCCCGGTGTTCTGGGATCGAGCCCCACATCAGGCTCCTCTGCTGTGAGCCTGCTTCTTCCTCTCTCACTCCCCCTGCTTGTGTTCCCTCTCTCGCTGGCTGTCTCTATCTCTGTCAGGTAAATAAATAAAATCTTAAAAAAAAAAAAAACCTGGGTGACTTTATATATGTTATAGGGTATGAAAATATACTTTTAAAAAAATCATAGATATTTAAAGTGGGAGGGGACTAAAATAATCCTGTCATCTGCTTTCAGACTCTGAAATACTGTTCTTCAATAACATTTCTGTTGAATTTCAGAGAGATTAAATTGATTTATTTACTTTTTCATCAATTGTTTGTTAAGTGAATTCTACATCTAAGTCACAGGGTTAGTTGTTAGTGAGAATTGGGAAATGAAAACAACGGGGCATCTGGGTGTCTCGGTCAGTTAAGAGTCTGCCTTTGGCTCAGGTCATGATCTCAGGGTCCTGGGATCAGAGCTCTGCATCACATTGGGGTTCCCTGCTCAGCGGGGTGTCTGCTCCTCCCTCTGCTCCTCCCCAAACTCATGCTCTCTCTCTCACTTACTGTCTCTCTCTGAAATACATAAAATCTTTTAAAAAAATTAAAAGGAAACAAAAACAAAAAACAGTCTCCCACTGCAGTCAGCTGAGTTGCCCCAGCTCTAACTGCAAACTCATGGTGTTCACCTATTGAATGAATTTATGCAATTTCACCAGAATATGTACATGGCACAAGGTCCCTGTGTGATTGTGATAGAGCAAGATAAAAGCATGACCAGTCCATAATCACATCCGAGCACAGACAAAACAAAATAGAGCCCAAATCACGATCAAGCTTGCTTCTTTCCCAGCTAACATGAGTGATGGGGCTTCTTCATCTGTGCTAGTTTTAGCTTCATGTTGCCATTCTTGCCTCCTAAGTAAAAACAATGAACACACCCAGTCACAGAATTGCCCTCACTTTCTAACAGCACTTAATCCAGAGTAAAATCATGTTTTCTGGACCCTTCCAGAAAAGCACCTAACACGAGCCCGGATCCTATAACAAGCCACACTTAACACCATGTGTGGGATACCCGCCCCTACATCTCCACCTGGTTGCTGTCCCCCTTGTGGCAGTGACTAATAAGCTCTGCCTTCCTTGACTACTGATCTGTCCCTGATGGTCTTTGGCTGGAGGGCATTTACATTAATGCTAGAGGTAAAACAGATGTTGTCTCAGCTCAGATTGAGTTTCCTTCTTGTCAGAGAGACAGATATTCATGACATAATTTACTAGTTAGTGGATAACTACCTGTGAAATCAGTGCTTTGTGGAAAGGAATTAAGCTGTGAGTGTGTGCAGCAGGAGTCTGGAAACTTCCCTGAGGAAATGTCTCTTGAGCTGAGAGGTGAGAAGAATAAATAAGGGAACGGTGTGAAGGGCCAAGGGGAAGGACCTGAGACTGGAGAAAATGTGGTGCTCCGGAAACCCTGAGAGAAGACCAAGAGGAATCGAGGACAAGGAGGAATTATGGGGGGTGACATAGGTTGTTAGAGGTCCTGGATGTTGGATATTTTCATCTATTTCTTCCAAAGAGCAGAAGAGAACCATTGAAGGTATAAAGAGGCTAATGATGTTACCGTATCAGGGTACATTGTGCAAAGGTTTCTGGATGTTGCCTGAAGAAGGTATTGGTGAGGATTCACAGTGGATATGAGGAAACTGTGCAGGAGGCATATTCAGGTAAGAAATGAGGAAAGCATGGATTACAGCAGAGGAAATTGAGGTAGAGAGATGTAGACTCATTTGGGATACATTTTATTGTAGAACTAATTGGACTGGGTAATGGATTAGGGGCATGGTAATAGGAGAGAGGGGAGGTGTGGCTTGGGCAATTCAAGAGATGGTAGTGGCATTCATTGTTTGGAAGAATGTGCTACATCTCCTGACATCAGTGAAGTCACAAAACTACTAAATATTGGAGCTAACACTCACGTCTTCTATTTTCTGGAGCAGGCCTTTCTTTCTTTTATATTCAACCCTTGTTGGTATTATAAAGTGAATTACAAGGGAAAACATGGAGCTAGAAGAATTTTAGAAGAATAGGTCCAGGGATGGGAGTGCAGCAAGCAGAGACCCTATCCTATCTTGAAATATAGCATCATGTGGTAATAATCATTTTTGATTATTTGAAGCTCTTTTTAAATTCCGAGATAAGTCATTTAAAACTGATTCACATTTTCCTGAACAGAAAGGTAGTTTTCTGGGACTAGATTTGGTGGTAGGAGGTCAGGGAGAGAATGAGGTTGAGGGAATGTGATTATACGTATAAAACCATCTTTATCTTAGATTTCATTAGAATTGAGTCTCTTTTTTTTTTCTTATTATTAATGGGTCATCCTTCCATCCATCACTCAACTAGTATCTCCATTCAAAAACATTTTCAGAGAGTGATTAATTCCCATGTCCTCTGCTAGAAGTGGAAGATAAATAGCAGTGAGTAATTGTTGTGTAACAAAGAATATGGTCCAGGGTCAGGAAACCTAGTTTTGGTCCTACCTTTGTTTCTCTTTTTATGTAAGTTTCTTTGAATAATTTATTCTTCATCTTATTGGCAATATGAGAATAAAAAAATCATATCCTGATTATTTCACAATTATCAATCTTTATTTAGGAAAGCAAAAACAACAAAAAAAAAGATGTCCCCCAAATTGATGGGTAGTGTCAGGAAGGCAGTAATATCCTATGAGCTTTGATTTCTTATAAATGGGTAAAGTATTACTGCTTTCCTAAGGTTTCAGGTTAAATAAATGAGATAAGGCATTTGGCATCCTACTAAATATTCCAAATAATACTTGTGATATTAAATATTAAAACACTAAAAAACTCAAATGTTTATTATTGAAGAAAATCATACTTTTTTTGAGAGAGAGAGAGACCACATGCATGGTGAGGGGAGGGGCAGAGAGAGAGGAAAAGAGAGAATCTTAAGCAGCTTCCACACTCAGTGGGGAGCCCCATGCAGGGCTTGATCTCAAGACCCTGAGATCTCGACCTAAGCTGAAATCAAGAGTTGGTCACTTAACTGACTGAGCTACCCAGACGCCCCCAAAGTCATACATTTTAACATTTTTGACACAGTGGACAAATATGTAATTTTGATTTGTAAGACAGGTGTCTCTAAGTCTTAGTAGCATGGGATTAAGAAAAATTAGGGTAATAGTAATGCCCACTTTGATTAAACATTCTCCGAGGAAAAACTTCAGGACCTCAACCTCTTCTGTACGCTACCCATCCCAACTAAAATAATTTTTTAATTACTTAAATTCTGTTTATGTTCTCTATCCTTTTCCTCCTACTTCCTTTGAAGAGATTTCCGCCTGTATAGCTTTTAAAAGTGGTGTCTCATCATTGCTGTCTCCGAGAGTGCTTCTTCCTGGTCCAGCATCTATATCCTGGTTTCACGCAGCTAATAAAAACAAGACAAAACAAAACAACAAAAAACCCCCAAACTTTCATGGTGATTATCACCACTTTCCAACCAGTGTTTATTCTAGGCAAATGCACTTTATCACTTGGGTCCCAAACTAGTATTGCTTTGGCCACAAATGTCTTCATAGTGGCCTATACCATTCCACAGTACAATTTCTAGAACTACCATTCTCTCTCACTCCAGGTACAAAATAAAAATCAAACTCTTGGGGAATTGTAGGTGGTCACTGCTTTCATTTTTAAGTCAACTTAAAAAAACCACTGGTCTTACCTACTACTGACCTATTACTTATCTCATACTACCTACTGTTGCACAATTTATCTACCTATTTTAGAGGTTTCTCTTTTTTTTTCCTCCTTAACTACGTATGTTCATTTTTTTTTCATAAATTAAAAAAAAAGTCCACATGTCAAAATACCTTCTATTACCAGTAAAACAGTAAAAGTGCCTTGGACAGTAAGCTGTGACAATCTGTATTAGAATATAGCTGCTTCTACTTACTCGGTAAATCGTGTGAGGAAAATACATAAAATTCTCTGACCTCAGCTTCCTGAAAAATGGACATAATGCTTCACTGAATTTTTCTGAGAAATAATGCGAGCAGGTCCTTGAAAGAATCTTGCATCGTGCCTTGCAAAGTTCCTGATTTAGAGAATGAATGCAATGAAAGTGTTTGCCCCAGGTTGACTAAAGGAGGCAGGAGAGCTCTCTCACGAGAAATGTTGGCAAATGTTATCACTGAAATTCCTCTTAGAAGCTGTGGTATGCTTGATTACCTGTGGCGTTGGGAGGGTTTATGCTCTCCATCACACTGTAGCATGTTATGTGTGGCAGTATATTGCATTCTGCTATATCTTCAGTTTATTCTGGGAAAGAGTCTGAGGAGTTCTGTATTAAAGTAAGCAATGTTGAATTTTTTCTTCAATTCCTCTAGGCCCTGTTTTATTATTGGCTTGCTTTCTTTTTTTTCTGATCATCATGTGAACAATGATGAGAGTAAAAACCATTTATCGAGAACAGAATGCAGATGTTTGGGGCGTGGGCTGTTGTCTCAAGGCAAATAATTTGTTTATTTCTTTTGATTGTAAACTTCTATTTTATTTGAAAGTGTGTTGCCTTGGGAGTCACTGTTTTATCGTGTGTGGGTGTGTGGATGTGTGTGCGTTTCTAGAAATGATATTTTCACAGTGTTAATTGAGCTGATCTGGTTTGTCTTATAATCACTTCTTTGACCAAAGAAGGAAAGAAATGGTGGTAAAAGCCCATTTGGTAAACACAATTTAACACTAGTTAAGTGAAGATTAAATATAAGAAATGAGACGCAGCAACCTCTCTCATGATTGTAGTTGAAAACAGTAAAAACAACATCGAAAACTGCTAATTAGAATCTCACAGCTTAACCAAAATTTCTATTGATCTTAAATTAGTATAGTAACCATCCTGATTCAATTAATCTCATCTTTGCTGACTTCATGTTTTAAGGAGCTGGTAGAATGAACACTTGTAGGGGAAGGTACTCCTTTCTAGTCGTGAGACTGGAGGAAGTTCGGGAATTTTATCTACACTCAGCTGTCGAAAGTTATGTGGAGACTATCTTAAAGGAGAATTTTTGTCCAAAGTAGAGAAAAGAGCAAGGCAGACCATATTCTGTACAGAATTGTTATTTATTTATTTATTTATTTATTTATTTATTTATTTTTACCACAAAACAGTTAAAAACACTGCATGGCATAGGTAAAGCATCTTTTGAAATGCATTGCATAGGCTGGCAAGAATGCAGGGGAGATCATTAGAGGCCAAAAGTGAAAAGGAAGCTGAAATCCAGAGATGAAAGAATGTAGTACTAAAGCTGCTGTCTGTCTCATGATATCTCTGATCATAGATATCTGTGAACCTCTGTTTGGATGGCAATAGGGGCATGGAGGAAAAGGAACAAAACTTAGAACTACTGCGAGGTGGGGAATACGACAATATTCCCCTCCCGCACAGACACATAAAGCTGTGGGACTTTCTAGATGTGCAGAAAAGAGGCTGCAAGAAAAGTTATCTGTCTTAAAACTTGGCAGTGGATAAAGGGAAAAAGTAAAATTTCCCTTTGGAATTTGTAATCATATTTCAGCCTCTGAAAATTTAATGGGTCAAATCTATACTAACTGTGGGTCCAAAAAAAAATCTCAAGCCTAATATTTATTTTAAAGATGTCCTGAGATACTTAAAGAAACCCAACCATCATCAAAAAACCTAGAGGGAGCCCAGAGACAGTCTCAGTGTACCAGATAAGACTGCCTCTCCCCTGTCTCCTTATTGCCACAGGCAAGAATGATAAGATTCCGTTGTGGCCTTTACCGTGTGTAAGCCAGGCCCATAGGAACTCAGATGTCCCAGGTCTTTCCTCATCCAGTGTAGGCTGCATGAGCAGAGATGTTCCTCCCCTACAGCGCTCTCTTCTTCTCTGTTTTATTTTTCTCACCAGCACTTAATACCATCTGATACACATTCTGCTTATATATTTGTATGTTGTCCCTACTGAAATCTATGTTTCAAGAGGGCAATGCATTTAGTCTTTCCTTCACTGCTTTATCACTGGTGTTTAGAATAGTACCGTACAAAGGAGGTTTTCAATAAATATTTTTTTAATGAGTAGAAAGTAGAATTTATAGAAATAAAATGTATAATAATTGAAAATAAAAGTGTAAAGGTGAATTTATACTGCAGATTAGAAAGAATTAAAGAGAGTATTAACAATTGGGATGGTAAAAACTGAGGAAATTGTCCAGACCAGTTACAGAAAGACAACAGAATAGAAAACATGGGAGAGATGGAAGGGTAGAGTGAGAGAATCTAAACGTGTCTGTTTAAATAGGGAGTATCTATATTTGAAAA
Source organism: Ailuropoda melanoleuca (assembly GCF_002007445.2). Taxonomy (NCBI): domain Eukaryota; kingdom Metazoa; phylum Chordata; class Mammalia; order Carnivora; family Ursidae; genus Ailuropoda; species Ailuropoda melanoleuca. Next base: position 93,970,835 of record NC_048228.1, read on the forward strand.
GAAGGGGAGAGTTTCCTTTCCTTATTAAGTTCTACACTAAATTATTGGTTATTTTTATGAAGCAGAAAATAGATTCTGAATTATAAGAGATAGACACAAGTCAAAGGGATTTTCAACACACTTTTGTTTTTTTACTTGACAGTAATATTAGTATCACCTCCATTAATTTCTTTGTTATTTTTTACTCCATTTCTTTTCTGTAATTATTTCAAAAGTCTAAATGGTTCAGAACTCCCTGTTTTTGATAGAGGTTTGCAGCATTTTCTGTAAATATTTTAGGCATAGACATATAATCTCTATCACATGCTCGTCTTTGTTTTCTCTTAAATCCCCTCCAAAATGTATATGCATACCAAATCATCATACTGTACACGTTAAATATATACAATTATATTTATCAATTAATAAAGTTAAAGTCAAACCCATTTGTAGCTGATGGTCTATGCAAAAACAGTCCATGAGCTGAACTGGGAAGGTATTAGATACTATGCTGATCCCTGTCTTAGGAGGTGAAGTCGGAGAGAAGTTGGTGTATGGTCAAAGTGCATGGACACTACTAGTCACAGCTTTCCTGAGATGAGAAGACCTGCTCCCTTCATCTATTCTACACCTACATGATTGACAAATTGACCTCCAATCACAACTTTTTCTCGTTTGAAATACCAAAAAGAAGTGTGTGTGTCTGTGTGTAACTTATATATTGTGTGTATGTGTATGTGTGTTACTAACATAAATAATACAAAGTGGCAAGTATGTGGAATTTTCCATGACTTAAAACAGGGTAGAAAGTCCTTAAAGCATATCCTATTCTTAAGTTTCTTCTCCTTATAACTGTACATCATCAGTATCTTGGCAATGACATGATCTAAGCCTTTTGGTACCAGATTTTCAGAGTTACAGCATATCAAGTAGAATTTTCTTCACTGAGATAGGAAGGCTGTGACAAGGTAAATGACTCCTCAGACTGTGAGACAGGGTTTTCCAACCCTGGCACAAGATCCCTTAGAAATTTGTTCTGACATCTCTTATAACTCTTAGAGTTGCATTTGCATTGTTTGCTAAAATGATTGTCTTTCCTCACAGGAAGTTTCTTGATGATATGTACTCTTACTCATCTTTATATTCTGAGGTCTTGTTTGTGTGTGTGTGTGTGTGTGTGTGTGTGTTAATAAGTATTACTCTTACAAGTTTAGGAAAGGAAAGGATTGGGAAAAAGCAACCAGAGAAATAATGGGATTATGTCTTGGGAGAAATCTTTTTTTTTTTTTTTTTTTCACTGTGTATATGGCTTTGGACTCATGTTCATTCACTTTGGTAGATACTTATTTGTGCAATGTAACACAGCTTAGGGGTCAGCAGATTTTTTGTTATGGGCTAGATGATAAATATTTTCGAATTTCTGGTCATATAGTCTGTCACAGCTGTCTTGGGAGGATGAAAGCAACCATAGACAATACATAAATGAGTAGGTGTGGCCATGTTCCAATAACATTTATTTACAAAAAGAGTCAGCATGTCGAATTTTGCCCATAAATTGTGTTTGTGAATTTCTGTTATAGAAACAAGGAAGGAAGGGAACCCACTCACTTGTGCAACATGAGTGACATGTGACATACAATTCATAGTCACAATTCCAGAGTTCAGAAGTTCTTCTTCAATGGTGTTCTGAAGTCGTGGACATTGAATTGTGCCTTATGTCCTCTCCAGTCCTCTACGTTTCTTGCTTTAGGTCTGTATCATCCAGCAAACATTTACTTTCCTATTTTTAACATGTTCAAATCAAGGTCCACCCCTTTACTAGGAGATTGCTAAGCAATTTGAGAGTTCACATTTAAGTGGGTACTCTCCTGCTAATTTGTCAGCCACCGCCTCTGCCTTCCTCCTACAATCAGGTATCATATATCTTTTAATTCTAGGAACAATACTTTTAAACAGTGTTAATGTCAACGATTATCAAAACAAATAAAATGCTGATTAGTGTTTGCAGAAGTCTTTGACAATTTTGGTAATCTAGAAAAACGTCTAAGGGTGTGGGGTTTGGAGTTATCCATACCTGTATTCAATTCCTGGCTCTGCCACTTGATAGAAATAAGACCTTGACTAAGTTACTTTACCTCTCTAAAAGTTCAGTTGCTCCACCTGTTGAAGACGGTCAGTAAGGGGCTCTATCAATGGATTGTTGTGAATACTAAAAAAAAAGTCATTCTTGGAAAGTGCTCAGCACAGGGCCTGGTATGTAGGAAGAGTTCAGTAAATATCACCTATTATCATTACCAATAGTTTATCATTAAAGTACTAACTGGACTATCCTTGGTATGTTCATGCTTCCAAGATCATAACAATTAGAAATAATAGTTGTTTATTTTTCTGGATAGATTTTTACATAAAATCAATATTCCAAGAAAATGTCCCCTTATAGTCAACTAATTAAAAATTTCTGATCATGTTGCCAAAGATTGGAATAGATTTTTATTTGTGGGTAAAAAGTATTGATGGACCAAATAATGTAGTCAAATATATTAGTCATCCTTAACCTACCTACAGAACTGATTATTTCGAAGCAGGGTAATTTTGTCCATCCTGATTTGTTTATTGTATGTGCATCCTAAGCATTCAATAATACAGGGCATTCTATTAATTTTTGAGGAATGTACAAACATAAAAGTGAAATTTTGTGTAAGCTATGAAATTCAGTGACCATTGAAAGTAGACTTTTTGTTACTTTCCAACTATATGGCCTCCAAAGAACCTAAGCATATTTTTTTTCCCTCTCACTGGGTAATTTCTTAACAGGATGCTTTTTTGGATTTTCATTTCTAAACTTCATTGTACACTATACGCATGTCCAAATCGTATATATGTGTGTGTATGTGTCTGTGTATGTGTGTGGATACATAGATAGATATCTGACATTTATCTGTATAAGTCTGTCACTAATCTCCTAGAATTAGATGTTAATATGCATGTATAATGTGTATATATATTTTCATATTTTATATTCAAGTACAACATCTTAAAAGGAGAGAAACAAGAAAGGAGAATTGTAACCACAGGATAGCTTTTGGTGGGCTAGCAGTGGAAGAGAATCTATTAAGTATCTGTCCTGTGAAAAGCTTTATATTTTTATGTCATAAAAATCTGCTTTATATATTGGCATTGCCTTTTCTCTTATACTATTTCTTCACTTCCATTGTTCTCATACACACAGTGATGTATTAGGAATGCATATAGGAAACTTACCAGAGTATCATATAAAGCTAGTAACTATTCTACTGAACCATTTGGTGTTAACTAGTTTTTGTATTCAGAGTCTCACTTCACTCTCTAAGTTCAGAAGTCAATATATATTTTAATATTACAAGCTTTTCTTGGTGTAACATAGGAGGACCAGGTAAAATTCATTGTGTCTGGGATAAATGATCATAGTATGAAGAAGGCAACCCAATGAAAACTAAATAAAGTGAATAATGAAATACAAAATGAAACGAAACGAAACACAATAATGAAACCCTGATGGGGCCACAAAGAAGAGAAAATGTAAATGTTCAAATGTTCAAATGAAATCTCTAGCAAGCACTAAGACTACATTGATAAAACCATTGGATAAGAAACACGAACAGACTAAAGTAGAATGAACAAATCATTCTTAAAAAAAATGAGTGACGTAGGCAGGCCAGGATGGGACAGTAGTATAATTCTGGGTCATGGGGATCAAAGAGGGCTGTTGAGAAGATGGGAAAGCTGAATGGTTTTTGTGACCAGTGATTGTAGGAAACCCTACAACACGTTCATGCAAAAGAAAAATGGAGCCCTTTGTTCAGGGTATGTGGAAGCTTTGCCAGTATCAAAGGAGCTCAACCTAAAGGGAGATGATAGGAATAAACTGTTGATGCCTATCATTTTACAGTAATACCCAATCACCTAAAGGGAACTGTGTCCACAAAATTTGGGCCTTTCTAGAATATATATTCTTGTCACTTGCAAACCACAGAATTAAATCAATGCTAAGTTACATCCTTCCCATATTCACACTCTGAATATTTATTATTCAGACATAAAAAATAAAATTGCTTACCCACATTATTATTAAATAATATAGAGATGCATTATTTTTAAACCATCATCATCTTTAATATATGGGTGTATTATTTAAAAAAATAAGAGAAGAACACACATATAGTCAATTGCTTAGAGATGGTTCCTTCCTTTCAAAAATGGGGAGGAAAACCTTTAAAAGACTTTTTAAAAGAGCTTATCTATAAGAGTACATTTCTCAGGTATATAATTTGCCTGTTTCATGGCGAATGAAAGGGAGCAGAGAACCTGCACCACAGATCATGGAAAAAGAGAAAGATGGGTATGGAACATGTTACAGGTGATGTGAATCAAATCCTTTTACATCCTATGAGAAACAGGAGTAAAGGATAAAACTTGCTTTAAAATATTTTAATGTTATACTACATGAAAAGTAAACCACACAGATCCCCATGTTTATTGGGGTTTAAATATGTTTTAAAAGAAGAGTTTGTTGCAGAATTTTACCAGAGATTGTGTAATATATCCTTGCATCTCTTTTATTAATCTATTTTTAAGGGAAACAGCAACATAAAATATATTGTATGAAATATACACTTACAAATGGCATCCACAACAACTTTAACATTTCAGATGGCAGAATAAAGTTTATTTGGAATTTTCACCTACTTTGATCGAATTTTAAGTAACCTATTTGTTTTAAAATTGTTGCATCCTGAAAACTGATGGATAGTCAACATCATTTTACTTCAGGAGTATTGCACAGAGTAGATCAAAGGGAATTTTTTCCTGAGAACTGAATTAGTCTACTGGGGCCACAATAACCAGACCACAGACTGTGTGGCTTAAGGAACAGAAATTCATTGTCTCACTGTTCTAAAGGCTGGAAGTCCAAGATCAAAATGCCGGCTGGTTTGATTTCTTCTGAGGGCTCTCTGCTTGGCTTGCAGAAGCCACCTTCTTGCTGTGTCCTCATAGGGTCTTTCCTCTGTGCCCATCCTTGGTGTCTTATCCATGTGTTCTAAGTACATATAAGGACACCAATCAGATTGGTGTAGGGCCCACCTAAATCCCCAGGCCTCAGACTGAATCACCTCTTGAAAGTTTCTGTCTCCAAATAGAATCACATTCTGAGACACTGTGGGTTAGGGCTTCGACATTTGAATCTGGGGGACACAATTCATTCACAACAAGAGCCAAAGGCACATTTACTTAGAGTATTTGAGAGTAAGTATGAATTTGCTTGGAGAAACAAAGGGAACTTCGGTGTCTGCAATTATTTTAAGCCAGGGTCTCATTCTCTCTGAACCTCCCCCCAGAGTTTAAGGTTAAAAGCCTCCTCAGGTGACAGCACTCTGTATTTCCAGCCTCCCTCCTGTGGTCATTGTAATTCTGCTCTGATGCTGTCAAGGAGTTGCTAATGCCCCTTGTTTACCAGGTATTTATTTTCATGACAAAAACCGATTTTGAAAGATGAACCATTCAGTCAAGCAATTTCTGTAGCTCTTGACACGGGATAGAATTAAGTAACATCTGAGGTGATCCAACAATGCCATCTACTTCTCTGGTATCTTTTCATGTTTTCCCCTCAAGTAGAGATGGGGCTCAGGCCTGGAAAACAATTTGTATAGGGAGATTTTAAATGATTAAGTGGAAGTAAATATTTCCACATAAAGGAAGGACTCAAGTTGTGTTGATTTTATTCTTCTCCAACCTGTGGAATTACAAGTTATAAATTTTACCATTTTCCATGATTAACTACTTGTCTTTTTTGAAAAACTGGGACATCGTTGGATAATTACCATAATACTTTCTGCAGAAGAATGGATACTATTATATGTATACGGATGGATTTCCATTTATATTTGGTGTAGGTTTGTTCTTCAGGAACCCATTTTATGCTTTCTTACCTTAAAGGTCCATCAAAGCCTGGGATCTCACACCCTGCCCACCATCCCCGGACATCCTCACTTCACTTTGCTTCTCAGGAATAGAAAATTTCCGCTCCCAAACACTTAAGATAGTAGCTTTTCCTCTCTCATCTGTTGACTCTGAGCCAAAGGATTCTTTCCAAATTCCTTTCCCATATTTTTAGCATTTAGAATGATGCCCTTAAGCATCACGTCCAGTTTGGTGTTTATAAAGAAATCAGGAACCATGGATGCTTCTCTTTTCACAGGATGACATCCGATGGCTAATTTCATGTCATGGGCCTCCACAGCCGGGGATTCGCCTCTATGAACTGATAGCTGTAGTTTTGTGCCTTTGGATACAACTGTATGTCTGCAGCCATGTTAGGTCATGGGTTCCCCCAGGTAGAGATTCTTGGCTCTTGCTGGCCAAGGCCATAAAATGAAGAGCTTCCTGACTACTCCAGGCCTTCGTCCTCACTCTTGACATCGCCCTCCTGTCAGACTTATTCCCCATGGAGTGATCTACCAGACTTAGGGGATCTGTGACCACGTGCACAATGGTCGCCATTTGCACACAATACCTATACTATTATTTACTCAACAGTTGTCTTTAAATCGTGAAGCTTTTACTTAATATGTTTACTTATGAAAGCAAATTTTTATCACTAGCACACATTTAAAAATCTATACTTTTGAACCATCCCTGGAAAGTAAATACAAAAATTAATATAAGGGAGAGGTCGGGGCACCTGGGTGGCAGTGGTTAAGCGTCTGCCTTCGGCTCAGGGCGTGATCCCAGCGTTATGGGATCGAGCCCCCCATCAGGCTCCTCTGCTCTGAGCCTGCTTCTTCGTCTCCCACTCCCCCTGCTTGTGTTCCCTCTCTCTCTGGCTGTCTCTATCTCTGTCAAATAAATAAATAAAATCTTTAAAAATATATATATATAAGGGAGAGGAAGTATTGCAGGAATTCTTAGGGCTTACTATGTACCGAGATCTGGCTTAGTGTTTCGTGTAGGTTTACAACAGCTCCTCATTGATTCCTTCAGTTAGCGTTTGTTAAGAGCGTACCACGTTCCAGATACTAGGAATCATGTGAAAGCCAAGATAAGGTCTGCTATGGAGCTTATGGCCTGTTGAGGGAGAGAAGCAAAATGGATGAATAACCACCCCAAACAGAAAATAGTAAGTGCCTTCAAAAATAAAGAGGATCTGGGGATAAAGAGTATGCCATAGGTGCCATTATTATTTGCTTTCTGCAGTTGAGGAAAGTAAAGATGAAGTATGTTAAGTAACCTACTCACAGTCATACAAGTAGTAAGTAAACAATGGAGCCAGGCCTCCTCCCAACTAACTGGCGTGTGGACGTGGGCATCCCAATCACCAGAAAGAATCACATATTGCTCTCATTGTCTTTGCCCAAATAAATTCTTGCTCTTGCCTCATTTTCTGGAATAAACCAAAATTAATAAAAGAAATATTTGGAAAACTTTGCATTCTTTTGCCTTTCTTTTCTTCTCCAATCTCTTGTGCGTTTGCCTTATTTTCCGGCTAAGCGAGAAAAATAGCGGTCCTCATAAAATAACGCATTCCAAAAGGGAGATTTTTGTGGAATATGCAAGCAAATAAAGGAATCACACATTTCAGTGGGATGAACGCAAGAGCTAAGCATTAAAGTGATGAATTATGAAGTTTGTGATGCTACAGAATGAAGTCCTTTTAGCTTTTTATCATTAACTTAAGTATATAATGGCTACTCTTGGCGTTGTGATGACAAGGCAGTAACTCCACCCTTTAAAGGTACGTTGGTTCAAGATTCTAAGCAACAATTAAACCAGGTTATGCAAAAGCATCATTCAGGATAGCAAAGGTACTTGAGCCAAGGTGTGAGATATTTTTAAGTTTGAGGACAGAGCCCTCTTCTGGCAATTAGAAGTACTTTTTCCCCTTCTTTCTTTTTTTTCTTAGTAGGTTTCCTGCGCTCTATTCAAATGAAAATGTAATACAAAACTTGACCTGGAAATCAGGGTTTTAAAATTTTCAAGCTGGGCGGGGGAACATAAATTATCACAGTGTTCTTGGTAAGGTGAATGTCTCTTCTAAAACCTTCTAAATTCCTCTCTGAGACGAGAGTGGTCTGTGTAACATATTCTAAAAACAGGACAAGGTGAGTGTATTGCTGTTAAAGTGGTTGCTTCACAATATTTCTGGCATTGGTGAAATATGTTTTTCACCCCCACGTAATTTCGAAAATGTCTCAAGGATTGTGCTTGCATCTCAGGAAATGGTTGTTCAGCGAGGTGGCTTCCTGAGAAAAGGAACATGGTGCTTACTTTGAATCATCTTCATCTTTCACTGAAGCCTCTTATCCTCTCTTCCCATCACTTAAACCTAATACCCACCCAGGCTGTACGAGGCTTCTTCCTGGGCTCCTTTCACTTGCCCCTCCACATAATGGCTTTGTCTGGAGCCCTTTCCGTGAAACGACGTGCTGAGCTGCTTTTCATGGTGGTTTCATCACCAAAATGACATTTCCATGCTCTTCCCAGTGTCGAATGCATATCGGGACTGAAAATGTGAAGAAATCAAATTTCAGTTCTGGGCTTGCATTCAGACCCATTCGCTTTAAACCAAACACACACTGAATCTGATGTTCATTTTCTCAAGTAATTGTCAAAAAGCAAAAATTGGGCAGATTGCCTTAGAAATTGTATTTATTTAAATAGAAGAAGTAATAGCATCTTGCTCCAGTAATGTGATTCGCCCTCACCCCCAAATTTAAAAGAGAAAGTAAGCTAAATATCATGCACATAAAAGCAGTGATCTACACAGGGAGGGCATTAAAGCTTTTGATTTAAGCAGTTTTTAGGAAACTATGAAACTTTTTAAGTGGGGAAGACATGAGCTATCTATGAAAGGCACATCCAGTTCTCAGCACAGATATAGCAAAGACATTACATAGTCTTAAATATCCATCCCTCTGTGACCCACTTGCTGTGCCTAATAATAATATGGAAATTCAGATTTTTAAAAGAAGGACTTTTTGTGAAGCAAGCTGCTGAAAGGGTGACCGCGTCTCAGACTGGCCTCTGAATGGGTGTGCGGCTATCCCCATCTAGTGGTCTTGTATGGAGACAAGCAGACAGGAGCCAAAAAGAAAGTTTCCATTATCCACTTAGGAGTAGCTCTCTTTTCATTATTATTTCCTAAGATGAATTGTTAGCTCAGACGAAATATTACAAATGCAATTTCTTTCTCTTTTTCTAAAAATTAAAATATAAAGGTACATTCTTTCCATAAGTAAATGAGAATTTATACAAGCCAAGATGGAATTAATATAATTTCCCTCTAATAGTGCTACAGTTCATTATTTGTTATCTCCTTGATTCACTTCCTCTGTGAGAACTTGCTGATTTCCTCCAGCACAGTTTGTCATTTCTTGTTCTTGGCTGTCATTGTATGTGGTTCCTCTGGGGGGGACATGCCAGGGAGAATACCCTGAGCTTTGGAACCCCTGGGTCTGGGTTGTAATGCCTGCTCTAGCTGTGTGACCACAGGCAAGGCTCAGGACTTCTCTGAACTTCAGCTACTTTGTTTGTTACAGTGGTGAAGACGTGACCCTACCCAGTGTAAGAGGTTGCTGTGAATCTGGCAAAGCCTTGTGTGAGGTTGCGAGAGGCTTCATGCGTGGGAACTATTCCTGCAGTGACTTTTGCATTGACTCTCAGTAAAGAACAAAGACAAAGACATCAGTATTTGTAGGGATTTTCCCTCAATCAGCTGTGAATTCCTGGAGGGAAGAAGCTGCCTTAGTCATCTTTATCCTGGGTGATGGGTAACATGCCTGGCGCAGGGTGGGTGCTTGTAGAATGAATGCATCTGGTTCCATCTTGCAAAGGAGGATGTGGTTTCCAGAGGTTAGGGGCTGGAGCAGAGGCCGCTTTGCATTCCTCACAATTCCTAGCATGAATGGTGTGTCTTTGATTGACATGGTAAAACTGTGCGCCATCCACATTGTCATTTAGCTAATTAACCAAGTCCCACTTCAGCCTGTATTCAACAGTGCTCTGGGTTGGTTTTTTTTTTTTTTTTCATTCTCCATTTCAAATAAAATTTCATCTCCTTGTTTATGTAGTCAATTGCTTAATCATCACTAATAGCATTACTCTTTAATGGATTCGAAATTCATCACTGAAAACTAATACAGGGCTGTTGTTGTTATAGGGCTTTGTTTTGTTGTTTTGTTTTGTTTTTGTCTGCTTTAGTTCCCAAATTTTGAAATGTCCAGTGTGGTTTACTTGCAAAAGGGTGAATGTCTCCAGGTAGAAATTAGACCTAGGAGACGGGCTGTTGAGTTCTGGGGCTTGACTCTAAATGTCTTTTGGGGAATCTGTTGATGGCCTGCCTTCAAACCCATACATTTGTGTTCTCCTCTGTTCATTTGCTGTCCCATCTGGAGGACAAGACAGGTGCCGAAGTTAGTTCCCATGGCACAGTATGAGGGAGTCCCTCCCTGTCTTTGAAAGTGGAATTTTAAAATCCTATATAAAAATGAGGAGGTTAGGGAATTGTGTACAGGTTTGTTGCCCAGCTCAGGGGATTGTCAGCAGCAGAAACCCTCCCTCCTGACAGTCTGTATGCTGTCCTGAACAGCTGTGATGCCAGTCCGCTGGGACACCTCGTCATTACTCATTTCTCCTCTGTCACTTTAAAAGATGTACCTCTCAGAGTTGCCTAGGGCTTGTCAGGTTTACCTCTGGTTATTTACCGAGTCTGTGGGAAATGGGTACTACCCATTTGGAGTCCGGCCTTTAATATTTTGGACTTAGATTTCTTTTGGCAATGGTTTGGTGAATCAGGCTATAAAGACGCAGGGTACAAGTACCTCACGTGTTTGACACCTATGAATAAATCGCCTCACCAAAGCACAGAGTCTTAGAAAAGGATTTGCTGAGGCTTCGAAGTTTTACAGAGATTAGGGCTCTGTTAGAGAAATGGGAAGCTAAGAGTTAGCTATAATGTTAATCATTAACCTTCGTTCCCCGGATCAGGCTTTCCAGGCTTAAATTCCCACTCTGCTACTCCTCTGGGTGGACAGCTGCTTAACCTCCCCCCATCTCATCTCATGGAAACTATCGAACTACCTACATTCTAATGCCATTGTTCTCTAGGAGCAGAACTTGGCATTAGTGGGCATTCAGTAAATGGCCTAGTGTCATCCATATGGGTAGTAGGAATTCCTATTTGCATTGATAGCCATATTATTAGGGATCCTCAGAGATTTCCTTCCTTCCTTTAGTTTTATGGACATGATTGGTTTGACCCACAGTGAATGTCCAGTATCCCCCTGCCCTTCCAAGAGGAGTCTTCCACTGAATTCCTTTATTGCCCAAGATGTCTGCCACTGGAGAGGAAGGAAGACTGAGGCAGAAGCCATGGGCTGATGAGACAATTTGCCATATTCAACAACCCTTGCAATTTTCAAGGAATCCTCCTAGGGGGCTGACTTTTCATGAGGTTAGAGGCCCTGTCACTACAGGTGAGAGTTCAGCTATAGAAATGGTGTTAGGTGTTAGTTAATATGTGTTAGGTGATGATAACTCCATTAATAATGTGCTTATACCACACTGAGCACATGCTAAATGATTTAGAACATTACTTTGTTTAATAGAGCTGACACTTGTGTGAAGAGATGATTATTTATGGACGAGGCAGTGGGCTTGGGAGCTTATGTAAATTGCCCGAAGTCACGTGATGATGAGTATCAGACAAGACTCAAATCCAGGTTTATTTATATCTCAAATCTATAAAATATTTGAAAATAAGTCACTTGGGTCACGAGGCACTATGATGTAGGGAGAAGGGTTCTGAATGGGTAGAACGAGAGTACTCCGAGCTCACCAGGTCCAGATGCTCACTTAATGCTCACAGCAAGTCTTTATTATTATCCTCATTATACAGATGGGGAAACCCAAGCACAGGGGGTGAAGTGGCTTAGCTCAGGTCACATGGCTAGCGAGAAGTGTCATGGAGATCCAAGCCCAGTCTGGCTTTGTAGTCTCCACAGTGGTGATGACCACATCAAAGACCTGGGCTCCAGTCTTAGCAAGGACACTTAATAGGCAGTTGCTAACCAACTGCTTGATAAAGCCCGGTCTTGGTTTCCTCCTTTATTTGTTCCACCCTCCTTAGAAGCTGTCCATAAGAAAGAAAACATGTTTGTTCCAGTGTTTTCTAAATATATAAGGCATTATGAAATATAACCATTTATTACTATTGTTCTTAGTCCTTTGCAGTGTACAAATTGATGCAATATATATAAAAATACACATTTGCAGAATACACCTATTATTTGTCAAAAACACACAAATAAATGTACAAGATAAAGTCCCCTTCTTTGTTTTAAGCTTTAAGGTGGGCAAAAAAGTATACAATGAATTTGGCCTTCTTAAAATGTGTGGAGAATACTTTTAGTAATAGACGCGAAGCTTCAAAACGAAGGTAAAGGTTCATATTCACACTTACAAAACCGTCAGAGCTACAATCTGGTTTTGTAGAGGAGACAATCACATTTTTAGTGCTTTTTATATTTAGTCTTAGTGCTGACCAAATGTTTGGTTGTTCTTTGTCACTTCTTGCTGGAACGGGGTCGTCTCAGGGCACTGAAGATGAATTTGATACTGGCTGTGCATTCTTTGCTCTGAATTGCATAATATATGTGGCAGTCAATTTACTGCAAAGTTAAAAACAAAAAGAGAGTAAAAGACAGTGATGCATTGAAGTCGGTGCTAGAGCCCCCAGTCCCATGCTCTGTTCTGCCTTTGGCCTCAGTGACGTAATTACCTTGGACAAACCAGAGAAGTATTTGCAGGGATACAGAGAATTCTCCAGTGTTTATTGTTATGGTCAGTGAGGTGTGCTACTGCACTGACTGGGAATGCCTTAGCCCCAGTTTAGTGAAAGGATCTTGTGTGTGATGTGCCCTCACTGCTTGCGACCCTGAACTCAGGGGTCAAAGCCAAGGCTTCAGTTTATTTAGATTTTCCTTACGCTTACAATATTTCTGCTCTCGACCCACCCAGTCCTAGTCACTCCCCCCTTTAATTTCATAGGTGTTTCTTAAACCTAGTAAACGCTGTTGGGTGACAGCAACATGAAGATGAAATATTCTGTGGTTTTCCACCTGAGGAAGACAGGAGGAAGGAATAAGGCAAAGAAGGAAGGAACAGAGACTTCGATTTTAAGGAACACCTGCTAGATGGCAGATGGTGCCTGGGATTGCTTAATGCATGAACTCTTTTTATCCTCATAAGAACTTGTAAGGTAGCTGTCATAATCCTTTCGTGCAGATGTGGAAATTTAAATGATTAAGTTTGACACTCATAGAGTCACTTGATTATCCTATATGATCTTTGATGTCTCAGTCACCGTATGTCATGTCCTGACCATCCAGACAAGCTTAATCTGAGCGCTGTTGGTTACAAGTAATAGAAACCCATTTCTTTTCTTTTCTTTCTTTTTTTTCTTTACATTTTTGTTTATTTATTTGAAAGAGAGAGAGAGCGCGTGCGCATGAGCAGGGGGAGGGGCAGAGAGAGAACCAGACTCTCCCCTGAGCAGGGAGCTGATGCGAAGCTCCATCCCAGGGACTTGGGACCATGACCCGAGCCAAAGGCAGATGCTTAACCAACTGAGCCACTCAGGCGCCCCTAGAAACCCATTTCTAACTGGCCTAAGAAAAAGAGATATTACTGATGCTATTGTCTCATATGATAAGAAAGTCCAGGGTTAGAGCTGGCCTCTGGCTCACACAGCTCCCCTGAACTCAGTCTCTCAGCTTTGGTTTTTCGCTTTGGCCTCATTGTGCAGATGGGTTCCTTCATGTGGTAATGGAAGAAGAACTTAACTATAGACAGTTCTAGGCTTAGGTCATCTCAATTTAACAAGTCAAAAAGAAAATGGGAACCCCAGAAAAATTTTGTGTCTCTCCCCAGAAGCAGAATTTATGTAGCTTCCTTTTGAACTCAGCTGTGGCAGATGCCTTGCTTTGACCAAAGAAGTAAGGTGTTTCTCCAGTGTATGGTTCATGATGCCCTTTTTTCTTTTCTTTTACTTTCCTCTGGGATCAGGGAAGCATATGCCAAGTGGAACCTCTGCCATCAGGGTTCCTAGGGGACGGCAATGTACATAGCCTCCATGTAGGTGATGGAGGTGTCATGTGAGAGGGAAAACTAGACTTCACTGTTTTAAGCTGCTGTGATTTTCTGGTTGGTTGTTACCACAAGATAACCTAGCCTTCCCTGACTGGCAGAAGACTGGGGAAGGGTACTGGTCAATGCAGCTCAGGTCTTATGCCTGTCCTTTATATATTGATTATGGCCAGCTATGTGTTATATTGTGAGTAACCAAGCTGAGTCAGGATACCAATACTTTGGCCGGGTTTGGGATACTGTAATTGGCCTGCCCTTCCCAGCTCATCACTGGGTGGGGGCAGACAGTTCCCAATGGAGATGAGGATATGTAGGTAAATGTCTATCAAAAATAGAAACCCTGGATACTCTAATTGGCACCAGATTTTTTTTTATTATTAGAGTTTGTATAGATGAATTTGAGATTATTGTATTAATTATTATTAATTATTGCATTAATATCTGCTTCCTCTACCAGAAAATCAGCTCTAGGAAGAAAGGTCTGTCTGCAATTATGTGCCCAGTGTTTAGCATGGTGCTTGCTGCAGAATCAACATTCAATATTGAATCAATAAATAAGAAAAAAATGAACAATTAGTGGTGGATGGAAATCTTTCATATTTAAAAATATGGTACCTCTCCAATATAGTTTTAGCTCCGTATGAAGTGTTGTAATGGGAAGGCAAGAGGATTAATGAGAAGATCAGCAGTTTGGGAATCAGATAGTTTTGGGAACAGATCTTATGCAAGGACCGTGCTCAAGTTAACCATTTAGATCCTCAACTTTTCATTTGTAAAATTGGGTTAATAACACCTTCTTCATAGAGTTGTGAGAAATAAATGACAAAGCATAGAGCTCTTAGTATAGTGCATGTAAAATACATAGTTTTCCTACGGGAGCATAAATGAGAAAACATCGGACTCTAAATAGTGAGGCCAGGCTTCTTACAAGTGAAGAGGTTTTAGCTGGAGTTTGTTTGACAGACTGGAGGGAAATGGTAGAGGAGAGTATGGTGCAGGAAGAAGAACTAATTTGTATCTGTATGTATACATGTATATATATGTATGTAGTGGCATCAATAAGCATTTCCTGATTGGGGGGGATTAGTCATTTGGTAAGATTTGACATTTGGAGGTGAGTTGGCAGTGGTGAAGGATGAGGCTGAATCCTTCTGCAGCAAGCAAAGGAATTGTCGAGGTCATCTCTTTCTCTCTCCATATGTGTATCTTGTGGTGACTAATTTGTTTCATTTACCTCCACTCAATCCTGGTTTTAATTATCTCAAGCTGCAGGGGTGCCTGGGTGGCTCAGTCAGTATAGTGGCTGCCTTCTGCTCAGGTCATGATCCCAGGGTCTGGGGATTGAGCCCCATGTCAGGCTCTGTGTCCAGCAGGGAGTCTTCTTTTCCCTCCGCCCCTCCTCCCACTAGTGCTCTCTCTCTCTCTCAAATAAATGCAACAAAATAAAAAAAATAAATATCTCAGGTTGGAGATAAAAAAATAATAATAACACAGTGCCTGGACATACCAGCTATAGCAATTGAATGAAACTCTTTGGGGGAAGGAATCCACTAGTATGGCTATACTAAAGTAACAGATCAGGTGATAAGTATTGGTGGAGATGAGGAGAAATTGGAACCTCTTCCCTACACTGCTGGTGGGATTATAAAGGGGTATAGTCACTTTAGAAAATAGTCCTGCTGTTCCTAGAAGGGTTAAATGTGGAGTTACTGTATCACCCAGAGATTTCAATCCTAGGCATGTGTTCCAGAGAAATGAAAACATATATTCACACAAAAATTCGTTAATGTATAGTAATGGCAGTATTATTCATCATAGCCCCAAAGTGGAAATAACCCAATGTCCATCAACTGATGAACTATCAGGTAAATAAAATGTGGTATATCCATATAATTGAATATTCTTTGGCAATAAAAGAGGAATGAAGTTATGATTTATTCTACAACAAGGATGACCTTGTGCTAAATAAAGGATCTAGACACAAAAGGCTACATATTGTTTGAGTCCATGTGTTTGAAGTATCCAAAATAAGCAAATCCATAGAGATAGAAAGTAGATTAGTGCTTACTTAGGGCTTGGAGGGGGGAGGGTTGGGGATGATAGTTAATTGTAATGGGGGATTTTTCTTTTTTTTGGAGTGATAAAAATATTCTAAGATTGATTGTGGTGAGGGTTGCACAACCCTGTGAATATACCAAAATCCAATGACTTGGATACTTTAAAGTGATTAAATTTCAAAAGGATTATCCATCATGACCAAGTGGGATTCATACCTGGGATGCAAGCGTGGTTCAACATTCGCAAATCGATCAGCGTGATACATCATATCAACAAGAAAAGACGCAGGAACCATATGATCCTCTCAATTGATGCAGAAAAAGCATTTGACAAAATACAGCATCCTTTCCTGATTAAAACCCTTCAGAGTGTAGGAATAGAGGGTACATTTCTCAATCTCATAAAAGCCATCTATGAAAAGCCTACTGCAAGCATTATTCTCAATGGGGAAAAGCTGGAAGCCTTTCCCTTAAGATCAGGAACACGACAAGGATGCCCACTCTCGCCACTATTATTCAACATAGTACTAGAAGTCCTTGCAACAGCAATCAGAAGACAAAAAGGGATCAAAGGTATCCAAATCGGCAAAGAAGAAGTCAAACTGTCTCTCTTTGCAGATGACATGATACTCTATATGGAAAACCCAAAGGAATCCACTCCCAAACTATTAGAAGTTATAGAACAATTCAGTAAGGTGGCAGGATACAAAATCAATGCCCAGAAATCAGTTGCATTTCTATACACGAATAACGAGACTGAAGAAAGAGAAATTAGGGAATCCATCCCATTTACAATAACACCAAAAACCATACGTTACCTTGGAATTAACTTAACCAGAGACGTAAAGGACCTATATGCTAGAAACTATAGATCACTTTTGAAAGATATTGAGGAAGACATAAAAAGATGGAAAAATATTCCATGCTCATGGATTGGAAGAATTAACATAGTTAAAATGTCCATACTACCCAGAGCAATCTACACTTTCAATGCTATCCCGATCAAAATACCGAGGACATTTTTCAAAGAACTGGAACAAATAGTCCTTAAATTTGTATGGAACCAGAAAAGGCCCCGAATCTCCAAGGAACTGTTGAAAAGGAAAAACAAAGCTGGGGGCATCACAATGCCGGATTTCGAGCTGTACTACAAAGCTGTGATCACAAAGACAGCATGGTACTGGCACAAAAACAGACACATCGACCAATGGAACAGAATAGAGAACCCAGAAATGGACCCTCGGCTCTTTGGGCAACTAATCTTTGATAAAGCAGGAAAAAACATCCGGTGGAAAAAAGACAGTCTCTTCAATAAATGGTGCTGGGAAAATTGGACAGCTACATGCAAAAGAATGAAACTTGACCACTCTCTCACACCATACACAAAAATAAACTCCAAATGGATGAAAGACCTCAATGTGAGACAGGAATCCATCAAAATTCTAGAGGAGAACATAGGCAACAACTTCTATGACATCGGCCAGAGCAACCTTTTTCACGACACATCTCCAAAGGCAAGAGAAATAAAAGATAAAATGAACTTATGGGACTTTATCAGGATAAAGAGCTTCTGCACAGCCAAGGAAACAGTCAAAAAAACTAAGAGACAGCCCACGGAATGGGAGAATATATTTGCAAAGGACACCACAGATAAAGGACTGGTATCCAAGATCTACAAAGAACTTCTCAAACTCAATACACGAGAAACAAATAAACAAATCATAAAATGGGCAGAAGATATGAACAGACACTTTTCCAATGAAGACATACAAATGGCTAACAGACACATGAAAAAATGTTCAAAATCATTAGCCATCAGGGAAATTCAAATCAAAACCACACTGAGATACCACCTTACGCCAGTTAGAATGGCAAAGATAGACAAGGCAAGAAACAACAATTGTTGGAGAGGATGTGGAGAAAGGGGATCCCTCCTACATTGTTGGTGGGAATGCAAGTTGGTACAGCCACTCTGGAAAACAGTGTGGAGGTCCCTTAAAAAGTTAAAAATTGAACTACCCTATGACCCAGCCATTGCACTACTGGGTGTTTACCCCAAAGATACAGACGTAGTAAAGAGAAGGGCCATATGCACCCCAATGTTCATAGCTGCATTGTCCACAATAGCCAAATCATGGAAGGAGCCGAGATGCCCTTCAACAGATGACTGGATTAAGAAGCTGTGGTCCATATATACAATGGAATATTACTCAGCTATCAGAAAGAACGAATTCTCAACATTTGCTGCAACATGGACAGCACTGGAGGAGATAATGCTAAGTGAAATAAGTCAAGCAGAGAAAGACAACTATCATATGATTTCTCTCATCTATGGAACATAAGAACTAGGATGATGGGTAGGGGAAGAAAGGGATAAAGAAAGGGGGGTAATCAGAAGGGGGAATGAAACATGAGAGACTATGGACTATGAGAAACAAACTGGGGGCCTCAGAGGGGAGGGGGGTGGGGGAATGGGATAGACCGGTGTTGGGTAGTAAGGAGGGCACGTATTGCATGGTGCACTGGGTGTTATACGCAACTAAATGAATCATCGAGCTTTACATCAGAAGCCGGGGATGTACTGTATGGTGACTAACATAATATAATAAAAAATCATTAAAAAAACCAAATAAAATAAAGTGATTGAATTTCATGGCATAGGAGCTGTATTTCAATAAAACTGTTAACAACAACAGCAATGGTCTCTGGATAAGTGCTCTGAACATCTATGGTTTTCTCAAAAGCTCTCCAACTGATTCTGATACACAGTAAGATTTGAACACTGAGGGTTTAGATGGACCAAATTAATCCATCCCCATTGTGTTAGTACATACAGTTTGAATGACTTGTTGTTTGGGAGGGGTGGAGTGGGAGTGGGGGCAGTCACTAATACATCTTTATAGTTTCAGAACAATTTTATTCCTGCTTTACATTCAGCTGCTTTAGCCTAAAAGACCATTTGGATGCAAGAAATGACACTTGGTCACGAAGGATTTGGAAATACTAAATTAACGTCAACTCAGCATTGTCTCCAAGATAGTTGATCAAATTTACTCTGGTAAAGAGTAAAAAAAGACACTAAATTTAGGACACGATTGTGATAAGATAAATGAAAATGCTGCTGTGGGAAGGAGCCAGCGGTTGTACTTGATGATAAATTCTCCGTTGCTATTTGACATAGTTGGATTTTCATCGGATTGTTCCAAATGAAAATGTATCTTTGGGGATTAAGTGTTTGGCTTAATGGTTACATTCTTGAGGTTTTTGACATCTACTTACAATTTGTGTTTCACATTCAAAATACGTCATTCTGTGTGGTCTCAAGAAGATATCCTGTGCGGATGTTTCTGTGTTCAGCAGGCTGACCTCTTAGAACGTGGGTGAGTCAGAGACACCACTGACTTTCACAGCATTTAAAAAAATAACTCTTAGTGTTTATTTAAAATATAAACATTTTTCAAAATCAGCAAATTTTCTCTAAGTTTAGAAATAATTCCCGTGGGCATGAAAATTTCTGTTTGGTCATTTGAAAGGTTCTGAAGTTGTTGTTACACATACAGTGGTTGAGCACAGAATTATTTGGAGTCATGGTATGTTAATTTTTTTTTTTTTAAGATTTTATTTATTTGTTTGAGAGAGAGAGAGTATGAGCAGGGGGAGAGGCAGAGGGAAAAGCAGACTCCCCGTTGAGCAGGGAGCCTGACATGGAGCTCGATCCCAGGACCCCGAGATCTGAGCTGAGCTGAAGTCAGATCCTTAACCACCGGAGCCATCCAGGTGCCCCTATGTTTTTTATATGCATATAGAGCTTTGGCTAAATAAATATCTCTATAAAGTTTGCTATGAAAAGCAGCAGCCCCTTCTCCCAGGGCTTTCAACATACTATTTCTTTGGTCACATGATGTAGTTATGATCTTTTGGTCTTGAGTGTTATCTTCGATTTGCCACGGTGGAAGATGGGGCTTTAGCTCTTTACCTACTCCCCCTGTATGCACATTTCATATGCATACTTTCATCTTTCTGCTATAATTCCATTGTTTTGGATAAATAAATCTTCAGTGTTTATGTTATTATGGCTGTAAACACTAATGTCTGAAGACCCATATCTTTATGCTTATGTTTCCTGCCTTTTATATCCTTTCCTTTTGTCTGAAGATGATGTCTCCTCCTTTTTTGGTTTGTTTTTGTCTCATATGCATTTTTTATTAATTTATCTTTAAACTCACTGCCAGTTTTCTAACGACCTTGTAACGTGTTCAAACACGTCATATATATATATATATATTTTTTTTTTTTAAATCAATTTCACCTTTTTGGAGATAATTCCCAAAGAACTTTTCATCCACATTTATTCATAATTAGGACTGTTGTAAAGATTCATCCTGCATTTCCCTTTGCCTCTCTCTTGTGTTGGATTCCCTATTTCTTGGATCTCTTTCTTTCTCCTTTTAAAGATCTTTTTGTATTTGTTTTACTCTTTTAATTTGAATCAATTATAATTTAACAGGGAGTTGTAATGATAGGGTTGAGAAGACCCTGTGTAGCCTTCACTGTTTCCCCCAATTGTTCCATCTTCTATAATTTCAGGGAAATATCAAAACCAGGAAACTGACATTGTTATAATGTGTACTTGTAGTTCTGTGTCATTTTATCCCAGGTGTAGATTCATGTAACCACTGCCAGAATGCAGATGCCTAATGACTCCATCCCAACAAACATCTTCACTTCGGTACTCCTGTCCATCTCCCTCTCTTCTGCATCTCTCATTCTTCGCAACCACTGGTCTGTTGTCCATTTCCGTAATTTTGCCATTTTGAAAATGTGATGTATATAGGATCATACCACATATAAACTTGGCTTTTTTCAATCGGCAAAATGCCGTGAGATCCATGCAAGTTGCGGTTTGTATCAGTAGTTTGTTCTTTTTTATTACTGAATTATGTTCCATGAGTGGGGATATACCAGTTTACTCACTTATTGTAGGACATTTCTTTTTTTCTGAGGTTTTGATTGTTACAAATGAAGCTGCTATGAGCCACTGCATACAGATTTTAATATAAACATAACTTTTCATTTATTTGGTATAAATGTGGGCGCCTGGGTCGCTCAGTCGGTTAGGCGTCGGCCTTTGGCTTGGGTAATGATCTTGGTATCCTGAGATCGAGTCCTGTGTCAGGCTCCCTGCTTAGCGGAGAGTCTAATTCTCCCTCTCCCTCTGCTCCTCCCCGGCTCGTGCTTTCTCTCTCTCTCTTTCAAATAAATAATAAAAATAATGAATATTTGGTATAAATGCTTAGGAGTGTGATTGCTGGGCCATTTAGTAAGAATATGCTTAATTTTTAAAAAAAATTTTTAATAGAGGAAGAGACAGGAAGAGAGTGAGCATATGAAGGGAGAGGGGGAGGGGGAAAGGAAGACAGGGGATCTTAAGTAGGCTCCACACCCAGCCTGACATAGAAAATAGTCTAAGATGTCTTTTCTCCTGCTATTTTCAAGATTGGGGAGCAGGTGGTTATTTTTCAGAAGTTGAATTGTGATGTATCTTCATAGGTATTTCTTTGGACCTCTCCTATGTGACACTCACTTGGCTTCATGAATCCATAGGGTTTATGTCTTTTGCCAAATTTGGGAAGTTCAGCCATTACTTCTTTAAATACTATTTTAGTCCTGTCCTCTTTCTCCTCTCCTGCTGTGATTGCAATCACATAAATGTTAGATCTTCTGTTATGCTCCATGTAAGTCTTTGACACTTTGTTTGTTAGCCTATTTTCATTTTGTTTGGATTGTGTAATTTTTGTTGATCTATCTTCAAGCTCACTGATGATTTTCTTTGTCATATCAGTTCTGCTGTTGAGACCGTTACTTATTTATTTTTAAATTACAGTATGTAATTTTTAGTTCTAAATTTTTTTATATCTTGTTTCTTTGCTGATATGTTCAATTTCTTTACTTTGATATTCTTTCATTTGTTTCAGGCATGTATATAATTGTTCATTAGCGATTCTCACATATCTGACATCTCAGTGTTTATATCTGTTGACTGTTATCTTATTCAGGATGACATATTGATTGAAATCTGGATATTTGGGGTGTGATATTACGAGACCCTGGATCTTCTTTAAATGTTGTGTCTTAGCAGACCTTTTTGGACACTATTCCTATGGATGAAGAGGGGAACCAGAAGCCCAGGTTTTCCCCTCAGCCTCTGTTGTCAACTATGAGAAGAGGGACTCCTTATTACTACTGGTCAGGTTGGAGGTGGAGCCTCATTTTTGTTTTTTTCTTTGAGGTGTTCAGCAGGAGTGTCTAAAAGTTCTTGTCCTGCTAGCCTTCCCCTTCCCTGCTCGTTTGGGTAGAGAGAGCAAGATTTTCTTGGGACTTGTGTTTGTGCCTTTTGCCACTTCTGGGTTGTTTGCTTCTCCATCACTCAGTCTGGGATGTTCGAGGCAAAAGAAAACCCAAGGAATTCCCCACCAAGACGTTTTTTTAGGTCTCTAGGTTCTTAGTCAGTCTGTCTTTTTCTTTCCACCTTTCAGAATCTCCTTATGGTTGTTATATGCATAATGTTCAGAGTTTTTAGTTGTGCAGAGCAGGAAGAAAAGGGAAATGGGTATCTAATTTGTCTCTCTGGGAGTAGGAGTCTTCTTTTGAGGACATTTAGTGAAGGAGTTCCTCTAGTAGGTTTCTGTGAAAGGGTGCATAGGACTTAGTTTTGTTAATTTTTAGACTTTCTACCTTCTCCTTTCTGATAGTCTGAATGTTTATAGGATTCTGGATTTGAAAGAAGATACACTGAGAAATTAAGCTATGCTTTAGGGAACGTTCATTTGCATGGGTCACTTTTAAGACCCTTATGTTTAATTTTGTATTTATAATTTTGAATTATTTTTATTAAAGAGAACTTTCCCAAATGATGTCATCTTCAGAGCCTCATAAAACCATGATTTTCCCTGGCTTTATATAAAAATCCTGTTCCTTAGGAATATAAAGAGATTTCAAATTCTCTCTTTTCTAGCTTTAGTGAAGTCCATTTGCATTTTGATACTTGGTTCTTTGTGTTCAGCACTATTTCCCCCACCTCTGAAGATTTTCTTTTATTTCCTGTGTTTTGACATCTCATGACCATGTTTCTCAGTGGAGGTCCAATTTCATCACTTTGTTGTACTTTGCTGTGCTTTCAATCTAGGACTTTTAATCCCTTTTATATCTTTGGAAGTCCTGTTGAATTATTTATGTTTATGCTCTTCTTTTTTTCTATTTTCTGGAATTCCTACTCAAATATCATATCTCTTGGTTTCATCCTTTAATTTTCTTGCCTTTCTTTGTATCCTATTCATCATGTCTTTCTGCTCTGTTCACTTCCTAAGAGATTTCTTCAGTTCGGCCTTCTAAAACTTCCACTGAGTTATTCTCCTATTTTCATAGTAATAATTTTAATTGACTTTTATCTTACAATTGTCCCTTTTTATAGTATCCTCTTCTTGTTTCAAAGATTTCTCTTATTTCATGAATATTTTTGTAGATTTCATTTCTGCATAATTTTTATTTAAGAGTGGGGCCACTAAATAACAAATCAGAAGCTTTGGGCCTGTGAGGAGGAAGAAAAGGAAATTAAAGACTCTGAGTGTCACTGTAGAGAGAATACAGCTGTGCTAGTTAATTGGGAAACCCCAATAAGAACCCCATTTTTGGCCTTTTCTTTTGGGGGTATACCATGGTTAGATAACATCTCCTGAAACTTTAGGATACCTGGAACTTCTGAATATTAACCTTATTTGGGATGAGGGTCTTTGCAGATGTATTGAAGGTAAGGGTAGAGATGAGGTCCTTGTAGAATAGGGTGGGTCTTAAATTCAATGAGATCGTCTTTATAAGACACAGAAAAGGAGAAGACATAGAGACATACCCAGAAGAAGAGATCATGTGAAGATAGAGGCAAAGGTTGGAGAGCAACTGCTAGCTAAGGAACACCAAGGATTGTGAGTGACCAGCTCTAAAAGCTAGGGATGGGGGCGCCTGGGTGGCTCAGTCATTAAGCGTCTGCCTTAGGCTCAGGGTGTGATCCCAGAGTCCTGGGATCGAACACCACGTCAGGCTCCTCTGCTGGGAGCCTGCATCTTCCTCTCCCACTCCCTCTGCTTGTGTTCCCTCTCTCGCTGGCTGTCTCTCTGTCAAATAAATAAATAAAATCTTTAAAAATAAATAAATAAAAGCTAGGGATGGATTCTCCCTCAGAGTCCTCTGAAGGAACCAACCTTGCCCACTTCTTAGTTTTGGACTTCTGGTCTCCAGAACTGTGAGATAATAAATTCCTGTTATTTTAACCCACCAGTGTGTGGTGAGGTGTTACAGTAGTCCTAGGAAACTCGTATTGGGTGGTCTGTTTCTGAGAGAAGCATCTTCCTGTCTTATGACTGCACGTAATCAGGTTGACTGCCAGCTCCTGTGGTGGGTGGTGGGGAGGCCGGGGAGTCTCAATCTGAATTAAAAACTCTTCCTCTGAATCTCTCCTGTGTTTAATATGGTACCCTCATCTCCAATTGCATGTGGTTTCATCTAGTGCCAAAGCCCTCAGTTTCACCCTACCCAAAAAAATCCATGGCCAGTCTTTGGCAGATGAAGGTGGTAGAGATGGTGTGAGGGGGAGGAGAGTCTGGGGGAGGTCTCAATGATTCTTTTTTTTTTTTTTTAAGTCCCTTTTTACTGCCATTTCTAGGTAGGGAGAAGAATTAACTGAACCCCTTGGGAGTTGGACAGGCGAACTACGTTGCACTGCTTGGTAGAGATTTCATATCCTGAAGTGCCAAAAATCAGATTCCACACATCCTCGCATTTCCAGCTTTAAAAATTTTGTTCTCTCCTGTTCTGTGTCACTCTCTGTACATCCTATTTAAAAACTATGTTTTCATTTTCATGGTTATTTGTGGAGGGAATGCATGAATTTGGCCCACTATCTTTAACTAGAACCTCAGATTCGTTTTCGTAGTATTTACTAAGTGTGCATTTCTGCTTAAATCACTATGTCTTTGAGCAATCGTGACATGTATTTTCTTGCAGACTTCACTCTTCAATAATATCTCCCATCTTTTTATATTTATATTCCTCAGGCTTTATAGTTACTGTGGCAGGAAAGCCTGGGCTCAAAGTCTTTTTATACTTGTGAAATGCTAATAGAGTTATCATCCTTGTTTGCTGTGTTTTGTGACCCTAGATATAAATTACATTTCAGCATTACCACTGCAGGTCTTTAATAGCCTTAAAATGACAGTAAATATAAAGAGGAAAGCAGAATGCTTATCAACATCTAAATATCTTTCTGGGGGAATGCCATGTTTTGTTTTTCATCCTGGTAGAAACCCTTATAGTCAAGAAGTTAATGGGATGGAAAATGTGGAAGAGGCAAGTTTCAATTGTATAACAGTAGCAGGTTCTCGTGTCGGGCACAGGCATACACAAGATACACACACAAAACTTAATCCTCACAACTATCCTATGGGGTGGGTGCTGTTCGCACCTTCCCAATTTTACAGATGAGAAAACCAGACAGCTAAAGAATTGGCCCAAGGTCATACAGCCAGTAAATGATAGAGCTGGGTTTTGCACGCGGGCAGCAGGACCTATGGGGCAGCTGGTAGGGAGTGAGAAGTCAATCAGTTTGGTTGATACTACTAGTAACTACTACTAACTACTACTAACTACTACTACTACTACTACCACATTTGATACTACTACTAACTACTACTACTAACTACTACTAACTACTACTACTACTACTACTACCGCATTTGGATCATATTAGCTTACATCCTCAAAACAATCTTATTATTTTTACATTATGCCTTTTTTTTTTTTTTAAGAGAGCGAGAGTGCAAGCATGCGCACAAGTGGGTGGGAGAGGGACAGCGGGAGAGGGAGAGAGAGAATCTTAAGCAGGGTCCTGCCCAGCATGGAGCCTGATGCAGGACTCAGTCTCATGACCTGAGATCATGACTTGAGCCAACATCAAGAGTCGGTTGCTTAAGCCAGTGAGCCACCCAGGCACCTCTGCCTTAATTTTTAGCAAAGGTGCTTTAAGAGTTACATGCAATGTTCTTCTATTGTGCTCCAAAAAAATGCTGTTTGTAGTATTTTCTGTTACAGAATCTGTATGCAGAATCTCTTCTGTAAAGCAACACATAGGAATAACTTTGAAACTCTGGTTTCAAGAAAGACAAACAGACAAAACCAGATAAACATGCTTTACTTGGAGAAGTTGCCGTGTGGACTCTTTTTGGATTGTAAGAGTTATAAAAATGGTGCATTTCTTTTCTGTCCTGCAACCGGGTCTCAGAGGGACAAAGAGAACTCAGCCTGGTAAGGCCAGGACAGTTGTCTTTGAAGGGTTATGTGTAATCATCATAAGCAAACTACCATTTATCTTTCCCAAATGAGGGTATTAGTCTAACCATGATTATAGTCTAAAATTACAGGTTTTATAGGCAAATCTACCCCCTGGTTTGGACAGTTAAAGAAAAACTTCAACTTTTATTAATGGATACATATCTTAGTCCATTCAAATTGTTATAACAAAATGCCATAGGCTGGATGGCTTATAAAGAACAGAAATCTATTTCTTACAGTTCTGGGGGTTGGGAAGTCCAAGATCAAGGGGACTGTCAGATTTGGTGTCTGGTGAGAATTCGCTTCCTGGTTCGTCGATGGCCATCTTCTTACTGCGTCCTCCCATGGTGGAGTGGGGCTGAACCTCTCTGGGGTCTCTTTATAGGGACACTCTTTATAGGGACCATTCATGAGAACTCCATCCTTACAACTTGATCACCTCCCCAAAGCCCTGCCTCCTACCACCATCACATTGGGGGTTGGGATTTAATATATGAATTTGGGGGAGGGGGCCCTAACATTTAGCCTATAGCGCTGAATGAAAGAGGAAAATCATAAAAAGTATTTATTTGTGATAAGATTATTCAAGAAGAAAGGAACCAAAATGTTTAAAAAAAGCCATAAGCCAGGAAAGGTCTGAGTTCGTAATGGACTCATTAAGATACCTGAGTTATCAGATACCTGAGTGACAGAGTATATATTTCACAACTAAGGTTGTGAGTATTTGTCTGCATGTAAATAGGATCAGAAGTAACAAGCACTTTAGTCCTATTCGTCGGTGTGCTTGGTGCTATCAATTACCCAACACTGCATCCTAGTGTAATAGTAAGAGTACAACATAGTCATAAGTCATATTACATGTATATAAAATTTTCCATTTTAATTGTTTCTTCAAAATGGTGTGCTTTGTGGAGCATGGGTCACCTAAATGCTACGTATTATAGCGATAATTGATTATTGATTGCTATTATGAAGCTGGATGAGATATTATCCAGGTGTGTCTGAGCAATATAAATTCATGGTGAGTTCGAGAGTGAAGACAAATTTGAAATCATTAATGTGAATTACTTCCTTTTCTATCAGAAGCAAAGGAGACTCAGGGAGGGATAAATTAGATTTTTTTTTTTTTTTTTTTTTTTTTTTTTGGAGGTCACAGTGTTGCTATAGCCTCAGTTTGTGATATTTTTTGTTGCTGTTTACTACACTTTCTACTTCACCGTGTGATCAATGCAGGAACATCCTATCATGCAAGATGCTTGTTAAAGCAAATTCTTAGAGTATGAAGTGATTGGCAACTGGCCAATGTGTTCTCTGCCTAGTGCCCCTTCTCATCTCATTAGCCTCACAATAATAGAGCCCTGCATTTGTTTGTGGTTGAATTTTAGGGCGGGTTTTTATTTGATATAAATTATGATTTTTATTTTATGTTGATAATTGAACATAGCTTATGAGCATGAATATGGACATGTATGGAACAGAGCTAGCCCATTAACAGTAAGAGGTTCCTTATAATGTCCTCCAAATATTTTGCACATCAGTGTCCTAATTTATGCAGAAGCAGAAAAGTCAGGTGTCATGACGTGGTAATGATTTATAGGTTCCCCTTCCTTCTCATGCCAGGCAACTTTATGAACTTTCATAGGGAAACCATCTAGATAACATTTTCTTGCACAGAAAAGGAAATGTGAATAATTTTCTTCAAGGTAAAATAATGACAAATTTCAAGAGCAGAGAAGGAATTTCTAAGTACAAAACCACAGGGATGAAATATGAAGGAGAAGACTGATATATTTGACTAAATCAGAATTTAAAATCACTGCATATTAAAAATTACCATGGATGAGGGCGCCTGGGTAGCGCAGTCGTTAAGCGTCTGCCTTCGGCTCAGGGCGTGATCTCGGTTTCTGGATCGAGCCCCACATCAGGCTCCTCCGCTGGAAGCCTGCTTCTTCCTCTCCCACTCCCCTGCTGTGTTCCCTCTCTCGCTGGCTGGCTGGCTGTCACATAAATAAATAAAATCTTTAAAAAAAAATTACCATGGATGAAATCAAGTGATATATGGTGGGGAAAATATTTGGAACATACACAAATCAGTGTTAGTTTTGTTAATTTTTTTCTATTACGATACAAACACTAAAACAGAAGACCTGGCATGGAAGCCTAAGGCATTTTAGAAGTGAGAAAATGGAAATGGCCAGTAGACATGTGAAAAGAACATGTTCATTAATTGAATAAATACAAATAATAACAGCATCCCAGTTTCCTTCTTCATACTACTGGAATAGCTTTTTAAAGTATATAAAAGGAAGTGTTGATGAAAATATGGAGAGAGGAGAGTTTTCTTAGGAGTGTGAATTGGTATAGACTTCTGGAGATGAGCTTGGCCGTATTTATTGGAAGACTTCATATTTTGATATTCTTTGACTAAGGAACTATATTTCCACCAATCTTTTTTTTTTTTTTAAAGATTTTATTTATTTATTCGACAGAGATAGAGACAGCCAGCGAGAGAGAACACAAGCAGGGGGAGTGGGAGAGGAAGAAGCAGGCTCACAGCAGAAGAGCCTGATGTGGGGCTCGATCCCACAACGCAGGGATCACGCCCTGAGCCGAAGGCAGACGCCCAACCGCGGTGCCACCCAGGCGCCCTTCCACCAATCTTTTATATGAAAAAATAGAGCTGAGTCCAAATTTTTAAGCCAACATATTGCTCTACTAAATATATATATTCATATTTATATTTGTATTTATATATCTATAGATAACTATATATCCATACCTGGATATCTATATATCACTGTGGACACACACACATGCGTATGCATATGTATATAAACAAAATTGAAGAAACCAAGTTTTCAAAAAATAAAATTATATATTATATGATTAAATGTAACATGGTCACCATAAGAGTATTAAACGACATAAATTTTTAAGGTTCTTTTTTTTATTTTTAAGTAATCTTTACACCCAACATGGGGCTCGAACTCAGAACCCAAGACCAAGAGTCGCATACTGTACTGACTGAGTCAGCCAGGCACTCCAAATGACATAAATTTTGACAACTTATTTCAGGTGAAGATCTAAGATTACAGGATTGTATGTTTTTGAAGGCTATACACCAGATATTATCTCTGGGAGGTGGGAATGCAGGAATTATTTTGCTTTTTTGTCTTCTTCTGTATTTTAATGAATATGCATACATTTTATATGAGAAGTATGTTAATAATTTCAAATATGCGATAAAATTTCCTAAAACCTAATGAATGGGCAGTGTTCACCTGTACATCTTAGGGCTTCACCAGCAGGTGGCAGTAGCAAACAAGAAATGTGTCATAAATGAGGGCAAGATTTGGGATTGAAGTGTTTCTCATTTTTCCTAGATATGCGGGATTGTGATAATAAAACCAGGGTGATGCTCTGTTTTTTAAGCATTCCTGTGCTTAAATCACAATTTATATTTAAAAATAAATATACTTAGGGATCTAAAGAGTTAACATAATCTGTGGAGGAATTTCTAGTACTGTTTAGAGGGAGAGCAGAATCTATATTTTACATACTTATTGTATTATGATTACTTGGCAACATAGAATAAATTATTTTTGTATAAAAAATGAAAACCAAATTAAAAATCCCAGGTCCTAGAGGCTGTCTATGCCTTAAAGTCAAACTATTTTATTTAAGTATTCTTTTTAATCTCAAATCATAAAATCTAGAAACCCATAACGATTTTTCTTAAACCCGAGGCTTTTAGAGAACCTAAAAAACACACACTTCAGTGTAGAATTACTATTATTTTATATTCCATTTCTAATTCAGTCAATGATTATATGCTTATGAGGGTACCCAGAGGTTTCTTGCTTGGAGCTGTGTAGGCAGTGAATTGTGTACCTAGGATTGATTTTCTGTATGATGCCATGTCTTTCAATTTCCCTGTAGGGAACCATGTGTATATGTAACAAGAGCAACTTCTTGGAAGTTTTGTCTTGTTCAGTGATCACTTTTAATTTCCTTGACCTGAACCAAGAGCTCTATACAAACTAAAACAGATAAGTCCATGATAAATTCGCTTGCTTTCGTGCTTACAATAAGTTGGTGTTTGCTTTTATTAAATCATGCGTATATTTCAGATCAATTTCTGAGCCAAATTCTGTGTTTATTTAGCTCTCTCTGTATATAATTTTTTTCGATGGCAGGTGAAAAATGATGAATGTTTTATATATTTGGGGATATATCATTTTGTTTTGCAAGTTTGCTCTTGATCCAGACTTGTGAGGTCCTTAAAAATTATATTTTAAAATAAAAAAAAAATAGGCTGAGACTTAGGGGTTCCTTAAACTCAGGGTCACAGAACTTACAAATACTGCAATGGTGGAAATAAACCCAGCTATCATTACCACCCTATTCTGAGACGTCCAGCTCTCTCACCTGAATGGCTGTCTGCTTCCTAATCCCATCTTCCTGATTTCTACAAGGCAAGGCTTCCCACCCCACAGCTCTCTCTAATCCCCATGCAGCCAAAGGGCTATCCTTTAAAATGTAGGTCAGCTCTTCCACACCCGGCTCCAAACCCTTCTGTGGCTCTCTACCATTCTTGGAATACACGTCCAGCCTTCTCCCGGGCATGTCAAGCCCGGTGTGATCTGGCTCTGTCCCCTGCCCTAGGGTCATTGCTTAGCTTGCTCACTCAACTGCGGTCACACTGGCCTCCTCCCTCTGTCATGAAGCAGACTCCTGTTAGGGCTTTGGCGCTTGAAGCTTTCTCCCTGATCTGCCTGCTGCCTTTTCTCAGGTATCTCTCTGAGGACAGAGATTCCTTGCACACACACCCCCCCCTTCCCGGTGCTCTTTGTCCATTTACTTGGCTTTGTTTTTCTTTATCCCGGTGATCACCACCTGACACTTAATCCCCAAGTTTGTGTCATTGCATATTTTCAACGTTTCCCACTAGAATGCAGTCCCTAAGAGGGCAGGCTCCTTGTCTGGATCACTGCTGTATCTCAGTACCCAGAAGAATGCCCACTAGGTGGTAGGCACTCCATGACTTTTATTTTCATAAGTGAAATGAATGAATTATTAAATCCTACACTTTCTGACTTGCAGGCCACTGCCCCCCAGATTGGTTTACCGTAGGGTGAAACAAGATTTTCCTTAAGTGATATAGGACTTGCTAGCTCTTTTCATTAGGGCCAGTCAGGGAGCCTTACTCTTTGTCTCTGCTCCTCACTTTAAAAATGAGATCAGAATAGGCTTTACTTTCTCTGATTTACTAAGCTGTAGGGGGATCAAAAAGGAAAAAATTTTTTTCATAAACTCTTATTGAACTGTGAGAAATTTAAGCAAAGTCGTATTTGTTATTTGCAATTTTAATTCACCAGTTGGGCACGTTTGCTTTAGACTAGCGGCGATGGCAGTAAAGGAAAACCTGGGGACATTTGCTTTCAGACTGTGGGAAGGGCAGGAAGAACAGGGATTGGAGGCCCAGGATTTTGAAGACAAATGACCTTGCCTGTGAGTCCTTCTTGGGCTCTTGCAAACTTAGGTGACTTTGGGGTCAGTTCTTCAAACTCTCTGGGCCTCAGTTCTGCTTGTGTGAAATAGTGTAACTCAAACTGCCTTGAGGTTATTATGAAGATATTTAATGGGATTGATGCCTGCCAAGCAGTTTATTTGTATGGTAAGAAGGATGGCCTCTCACAAACCTGACAGCACACAATGATCACATTATCTGTTTTTACAATGTATTGCTCCGGCCACCACCTGCCCATTAACAGGAAGACACCGGGGTTTCATGTCCTTCTACTTCCTCCTCTCATTCCTATATAGTCCAGGAACCCTACCCTGCAGAGGGTTAGACCCCATGCAAAACCAGCTGGAGACAATCTTAGTCCACCGCTGTGTTTACGCATTGTTGCCACATGGTGGCGCCGGTGCAAATGGCTCCCAGGAGAACGCACAGCCACTAGTTTGTGTTTTTTCCTAACCAGCGAGCTCCTTCTAGTAGCACCATAGGGCTTGGGCTTTGGGGAACCGGCTCTCTGTCCTCACACACAGTGCAAAGCGAACCGGCTCTCTGTCCTCACACACAGTGCAAAGCTCTCTGAGTCAACGCGCCCTTCCCTGAGGCCATGTCTGAAGCATCCTGATGCCACCCCTGGGAGGGGCAGTGATTTGATTCCTCTGATCAGCAGCCCCTCACTCAGGAGTTGCCCACCTTCTCCCTAGGGATCAACTGGGAAGTGATGGGATGAAATAGCTTCTGTTAAGTAATGCAAGCGTGCTCCTGTGAACTCACACAGTCACACACACACCGCCAGTGTCTTACATAGACACACACAGTCATGTATTGCCTTTTCCCAGAGCAGTGGGCATTCGTTTGCATAATTAATAAGGCCACTGTAGTGAATTTATAAGATGAAAGAGATTAGATTCCCTTGATGGTGAAACAACAGAAACAGCAACATGCCCCATCATGAAATCCTAATAATATTGTTATTATGTTGACTGTCCTAATCATAGCCTATATTCCCTCTTAGTTGCTCAACTTAAACTTGGGGAAGAAGCCCTAGGCTGTGTCACAAGTGTCACAAGTAGGCACCACTGTGAAATGGGTCTCCCCACGTCACTGAGTCAATGCAAAATTTCTAATGATGGCAGCAGAGGGATTATGAAATGGCCTGCCCGAGCAGACTCTTCTTCCCAGATGTTTGCAAATGCTTTTACAGCACCCGTGTTTAACACCTGTTCCCTTCCAGGGAGGCTGGCGGGCTAGAGGAGGCCTGGGCTGTCCCCAGCCCCAAGAAGCACAAGGTCCAACAGGTCTTTCGGCGTCTCTGGATCATCTGAGCTTCGGGTGCAAAGGGCAGCTGTGCTTTCTTTGGTCCAGTCAAGTGACGGGTGTGGAGTGAAAAGTCTTTGTTAGTTTTAAAAAGCAAATTCAACCACCTTCTAGTGTCTTCTGGGAGCCGGGACAGGAGTTGGCAGAGGTTGATGTATGCACGGTTCTGATCTTGGCCAGATAAAATTAATCATCACCAACGATGGGTACAAATATGACACACTTTATTTCATTTTTAGATAAATAAATCACTGAAAACAGAAGCCTTAGTGTGATGGTATAGCCTGAGGCTCTTCCACTTTATCTCCAAATCAGACTTGCTCGCTTACCAACTTTCTCATTGGACTTTTCATATGCCTCTTCTGATTTGCAAACTTAGCCCATTAATTGGCCCTCCCTCCCTGTGGCTATCTTTAGCAGCTTCGCCTTTGCCCTTCTCCTGAACTTCAAGGTTTGTCTTCCAGGCTGGTGTGAAAGCCATGTTCCTAAAA
The DNA here is from genome assembly GCF_002007445.2 of Ailuropoda melanoleuca. Classification (NCBI taxonomy): domain Eukaryota; kingdom Metazoa; phylum Chordata; class Mammalia; order Carnivora; family Ursidae; genus Ailuropoda; species Ailuropoda melanoleuca. The sequence goes on from NC_048228.1 coordinate 94,004,758, forward strand.
TTGCCCGTCTCCACACAACTGTCTGAAATAATTTGCTTGTTATCTGCAGCCATTATGGAAAATGCCTGCTTATACATGTAGGATTTCCATTTCCGCAGGGCTGTGAAGTTTCTGTAATAAATTGAATCTCTTCTTGCTGTTCACCCCCCTACACACACACTTTCCTGGCTTTACCTAAAGGATCATACTGTTCATTACTAAAATGTATAATCTCATTTAGACCAAATGATCTAATTGCATAAATTTTACTCTGATCCAGAGTTCCTGGCACTCGAGCCATTTCCTAGCAAACCTATTATAACTCACAGGCTGCTTCCAAATTCTGTGTATTGGCTCAAGGTTCTTTTTTCAAACCATAAAAAGCGAACTTGGGAATTTTTACAATTCGAGATAAATTAGATTGTTTTTCTTCCTTTTTGTCGCCTTCATTTTTCAACAAAAAGAAGAGTGCGTGCATCAAAGCTGGAATGAAAAATTTAGCATCTACTGGAGAAAAAGCACTTGACTTCTGTTATGTAATCCACAGAATAACCAAGGTGCAAGGGTGCAAGGGTGCAAGTCTAGCTGCTGTTCATTCCTTTTGCTGAGAAAATTGAGATTCAGAGCAGAGAGATAACTGGCGGGGGTTAATCAGCTCACAGGACAGACTCAAGCCTTTCTGTACCTACCACTTCCAACTAATAACCTGGCTCTGAGAAGACACTTAAAAAAAATGGTGAATTGAGGTTTTGAGACTACCTCTGGCTTTCACTCCATACTCCTGAATGGACTGTTGCTTTTAGTGGCCAATAGAATGTGTTCAGTGACTGGCGTTCAAAATTTAAACCAGCTCTTTTTATTCAGTAAAAGAAAAAGAATTACAAACCTTTTTTTTTTTTTTAAGATTTTATTTATTTATTTGACAGAGATAGAGACAGCCAGCGAGAGAGGGAACACAAGCAGGGGGAGTGGGAGAGGAAGAAGCAGGCTCATAGCGGAGGAGCCCTGATGTGGGGCTCGATCCCATAAGGCCGGGATCACGCCCTGAGCCGAAGGCAGATGCTTAACCGCTGTGCCACCCAGGCGCCCCTCAAACCATGATTTTTAAATAGCTTTGTAATTATCCATCATACGAATAGCCACTTGTATGTATAACCACAATATCCTGTCTCCCATTTAGCCATTTGGGTGGCTCCCAATTTAGAATGTAAGATATTTTTTTTAAAAATGAATTTGTTTTTGACTAATATTATTTTCTTCCCCATTTCCTCCATAGGAGTAAATTTGGAAAAGATAAATCTAGAAGAAATAATTTAAAATTATATAGTCTCATTATAGGACACATTCAATTTTTTTTTTTAAAGATTTTATTTATTTATTTGACAGAGAGAGAGACAGCCAGCGAGAGAGGGAACACAGGCAGGGGGAGTGGGGGAGGAAGAAGCAGGCTCCCAGTGGAAGAGCCTGATGTGGGGCTCGATCCCAGAACGCTGGGATCACGCCCTGAGCCGAAGGCAGACGCTTAACGACTGAGCCACCCAGGTACCCCAGGACACATTCAGTTTTAATGTTGTGATGCATTTCTGTGTGTGTATGTGTGTTTTTTTGTTTTTGTCATACAAGTTTATTTTAATATATATATATTGAACTTTCATTCTTTTTTATTTGAACATAAGAATTTTATGCTTTCCATTTTCTTATAAGCTTACTGCAAAAAAAGATGTACAATGTTTTACTGAGTGAATATATCCTTTTCCTTGGCTTTATAGGTTGAATCCAATTTTCAACAATCACAAATAATGCATATCTCTTTCTCCAAAATTTAGGATATTTTCATTTGTTCACTGAACAAACCTCAGCTGGGCTTTAAGAAAAGTACACAGAGAAAGGCTATGGATCACATCCTAGTAACTGCCCTGTTTCCATGTAGAGGTTATATTGTTGAAAGCTTATTGGGTGCTCTTAACAACTAAAATAGTTGTTTTATAGTTCATGCCTCCTACTTGGTTATTTCACTTTACCATGCTGCAGCAAAACCTATATATATTAATAACCTATATATATTAATAAAGTCAATCTCAAAAGCCCATCATTTTCCTATTTGTTTAGCAAATTGAGAATATTCCTTTAATAAAGACATGTAATTACTTGAAGCTTGAACTTAAGCCAGTTTTTTTCCATTGTTAATAATTTGTAGCCTTAGTGTGTGGGTGTGGTAGGTTTTCACCCAGTGTAGTAGAACAGTTGCTACTAGAATTTTCTTTGTGCTGCTGCTTTATTATGAGCACCAGCAGAACACTGAAGATCTTCACACTCATTCATCAAGCCACTCAATTCTAGTCACTGACACTGAAGTGTGGGCTCTTCACGTGAAATATTATGAGAGGAAGCATGGGGGCAGGGCAGGAAGTGAGCTACATTTTCAGCAAAGACCACCATGAGTAATGGAGACGAGGACTGGGTGATGGGTGAGAGCATCTTCATGTTGCTGATATTCAGCACTGCAGTGGCGAGGAGGCTGGTCTTGAGTATGGGTGCAGCTAGCTGAGTTGATTCGTTTAAGGCCTATATGTAGTCTTCTCTTTTTCAAGTTAGATGGAACAGGGCATTTATGTTGGTGAACATAGTTAGAAAGGAGAGCAGAGAATGAAGAGCAGGAATCCTGGGGAACAGCATGTTGAAGTCAAGCCGAGGTGAAGGATGAGGATGTGAACCTGTGTTGTAATTCCATTGCTCCCGCGTCCACAGTCCTGTCTAGACAGGCACTTAGTAGCAGGTTACAAGGAGTGGTTGCAAGAACATGGGCGAGAGGATTCTGGAAACTTGGGTCGTTGTTCCAGGTCTTTGCTGTGTGAACTCAGGAAAGTAGGTTCACCTCTGAGGACTTCAGACTTCTCAGAAGTCAGCTCTAACATGAGAGACTGAGCCCAGATTAGGGCTGGTCAGTGGGTCTCCTCTTCTACAGTGTGTTTGCTTGGGAACGCCATTGTAGAACTCAGTGTGGAAGCCACACTCTGGGTTGACTCAGGGATTAAGTATCCTGATCAATTACTGATATCCGTGAAAAGTAGCATGATGACTGTCCTTGGGCAAAACCGTTGTCAGTCGAACTTCTAAACTAAATATCCTATAATTCTTTGAAGAAAATTTGTATGCCTCGATAATGTAAAACTAAGAAGATTCACTTGGATGCTTTCACTTTTAAAAAAATTGCTAATGTGTAAAATCAAGTGGGTGATTTGTAAATAGCACATAAAATACAGCCAGTGTTGATTGAAGAACTCTTTGGGGATAATAGGACTCAATCTTAGGGCAATGGGTAAGTCCACCAAAAAGGGAAGAATTATCCAAAGCAAGAGTTCTTACTGACCACATCATCATGCTGAAAATTTTAATTAATATTTTAAAATCTCTAGAAGATGCAAGAATGGTGCAAATGATTGTTCTTGGTATTTGATAACATTTGCACGTGGACAATTTAGTCCATCATATTTTTAAGTCAACAGCAGCGATTTTTCTTTCACAGTGATGTGAGCCAGTGATGATAATCCATTATGCCGGATGTCAGAGTCAGGGGTGGCAGTGATAAAGAGCCCTTACTGAGTTTTACCCTGTGCTGGGACCCACTCAGTGCTGTACACGACTCTGGTCATTTCTCACACCAGCCTAGTAAGTGGGGATTATTATTATCATCAGCCCCCTCTAACAGATTAGGAAACTGAGGCACAGAGAAATTACACAACTTCCCCAAAATCACATTACTAGTAGGCGGAAGTTCTTCACTAGAAAGTGATGATAATTTCCATTTTGAGGGTCTCTTCTGTGCCAGGCATTTTGCCAGAACCATTCAATAACGGATTTTGTTTCAGGACTATTTTACAGACGAACTAACTGAGGTTTAGGTTGCTTTAGTAATGAGTTCACCGTCACCCAGCCGATCAGTCTAATAGCTGGGAACCTTCAATTCCCAAGAACATGAGGGGTTTACCATGTGAAAGGCCTCCCTTTGTAAATGGTTGTGCACCTGTGGATATTCCCTCTGGTAAAGCAAAGTGAATAAAATATACATGTTGCAATCCAGATCCTGTTTTGTACTGGGATTTAGAGAATTGATAGATTGTAGAAGGTCCAAAAATGCATCTTGCATAATCACGTGCTAGAGTCCTACAGACGTCAGCATGGTGAACAGCTGGCTGCTTATCCTTTAGGTCAGGGCTCAGACCTTACTTGTCTTAGGCATTCTGTAATTACCCTACTTCTAAAGTATGTCCCAGACATACACTCTCCAATATCACCATGCACACACATCTTGACAGCTGATTTCTCTTTGCATTGCTTTGTTTTATAGTCTCCAGAGCACCATGGACATGGTCCCCAGTGACATTATCCTATCGTTCTTTACGAGGAAATAGTGCCATGAGAGCAGAGAACTTGCTAGTTTCATTGACTCCTTTATCCCCTATTCCTGGGGTGGTATCTGGGACCCAAAGTGTCTCTTAAAATTTTTACTAAATGAATTTTGCTTATTCTTCTTATTTAAAATATCAATAACAGCAAATTTTTATTAACCAGTTTCCTTTATGCTTTACTTTGTGTGAAGTACACATTTCTTGAGTTTATTTCTAATGGTAAAATTAGGGAGTTGGTCCTATTAGCCTAATTTTGCAAAGGAGAAAAATAAAACACACTGATATCAAATTACTGTGTAAGGACATACACTTAGTAGTTAAGAGTCCCAAGCCAACCCATAGAGACCATCCCAATACTGACCTCATCTGTGACTACAGAAAGTCCTCAACTGTGTGATCTGTTCCTTGGTTGGTTTTCCTAAGAAGCCATTTACGTGGTTGCACTTGTAGACTAGACTTAAATTCAATTAACACTCATTGAACACAGCGATAGATTATGTGACAAAGATCATTAGTCTCACTTTACAAGTCAAAAAGGGATGTTCAGGTAAGAGATGGGGTATTGCTGGCAATTGATGAAGCCAGGATACAAACCCATGACTGCTGGTTCCAAGTCTTCTGCCTGCTCTGTTATGGAGTCGCTGAGTCTCCTCCACAAAAAGGAAATGACATCACTCGCTATGTATTTCCTTAACCATTGTTAATAGATTTCCCACTGTATGTTGACAGGGAGATCTATGTCCGGGTAAATACTGTGATTCCGTTGTGAAGTGCTCTCTTAGGGAAGATAATATTTGAGTATAGATTCTTGATAGTTCTTAGCTTCACATCCATGCATGAGCTGATTTTCTTTTTTGGCAGTGATCTCACCTACACAAAGAGGTGTCCTGGATGAATTCCTTGTAATTTCCTTCCCTCCAGGTGAGATTACATTTGTGTTCCTGTATCCCTAAACGGCCCTTGACAGATTTCTGGAGCTCTTGTTGATTTGCTTTTAAGGGTAAAGAATAATTTCAGGAGTAATTCAGAAATACCAAAGTGGGTTTGTGCCCCTCTTAAAGTGGTCAGATAGTTACAAAACCAATAAACACGCTTTTGGGCCTCCTCCAAACGAGAGAGAGAATGCAAAATTGAAAGATTCCTTATAATACTTAGCTCAACTATTTTAAATGCTATCCACTTGGAGGCATTAAAAAATAATGTAAGACAAAAACTAAACCCCACAATCCAGAGATTGCAAACTGACCAAATAGAAGGAGAAGTATTTCTTCATTTCTCTAGGAATTGAGAAAGAAGTAGAGAAAAATCCATGTTTTTAAGCTACAGTATGTCAGTGGATATCCCTTTAAGGTAGACAGAATTTTTAGGTTGTCAAGCAAACAATCTGATTCAAAAAAGAGAGGCCCATAAAATTAAAAATGTGTTGCATTCCCAAGGCTGTTTTAGAGGTGATAGAGCCATTTATATCTTCTAATACAATCTAAGGAAAAAATACAATTTATTGTATCAATTCAACCATAACATAAGATCATTACTCTGCTATCAACAACTATAGAAATTGTGAGATAATAAATGTCTAAGACCACATCAGAGCTAAAGCATTAGCTCTTTTTTTTTCTGAGAATTGTATTAATGCAAATTAAAATGTAGAGTTTCTTGTGACTATGTACTGAATGTTACCAATACATACATACATTTACTTAGTTACGTACTTACTTATCTGAGGGGCAGAAAGAGTCTTAGGCAGATTCCGAGTTAAGCACAGAGCCCAACTCGAGGCTTAATCTCCCGACCCTGAGATCATGACCTGAGCTGCAATCACAGACGCTTAACCGACTGAGGCACCCAGGCATCCCTACCAATACTTTTATTAAAGATCTTTCATTAACTCCAAATATTTCAACCAGATATTTGACTAGTAGGTGATTCAGCGATTTCCTTAAGAGTGTTTGGGAAGTTTATTAGTTATATCCAAATAAATATTCGGATGCTGTTACACCAGCTTGATCAATTGCAGCTGCTACACCAGCCTAATCAATTGATTTCAGCAAACAGATTTGGAGCATCTTCTGTGGGGTTAGAGACCAGAGCTTGGGATTGCCACACGTCCCTTGTCCTCCAGTTGCAGGGGCTCTGGAGAAAGGCATTGTGTTCCTTTGAGATGCTCAGTACTGTTCTCGCTGCTGTTTTTTGGGTCTTGTCTTGTTTTTGTTTTGTTTTGTGAGTCATTAATAGATGAATAACAAAGACTGAATTTTAGTTTGGTCTCTTTACTGAGGAATTACTTAGGTAATGTGACTAAATGAGTCCCTTATTCTGGTTCAATTTGTACTAGAAAGTTTACATTCATTATCTCACTTCCTTCTGCCAACAGCCTTGGGTTGGGGAGAGGTAGACATTATTCTCACTTTATAGATATGAAAACTGAGGTTGACAGAGGGAGCAGATGAACACCCGTTCTTGACTCTTAGAAAGTTTTCGTTCTTTCCACTTTTCCTCAATAGTACTTATTTTCATGTTAACTCTGTACAAAGTGACGCTGTCTTCTGTTTTATTCAGAAATCCCTCCAGATGACATCTGCCCTTTTGTTGTTGCCTTATCCTATAAATTGCTTAGTGACCTTTCTTCTCTTTAGTGTCTTCATCCCATCCTGGGAAGCTGAGGCTTAGGGGAGCTTCAGGTATTAGGGATGTGGAGGAAATGGTTCTGTGAAGCAGGATGGAGCAATGATCAAGAGGACAGGTTTGCTATTCTGCAAGACCTGGTCTGAGCCCTGGTTTCAGGATTAATCAGTAGAATGATGTTGGGCAGATGTCTTATTCTCAGTAAGTGTTGGCTTCTCCATCTGCAAATGGAATAAAGGTCATACCAACGCTCATGGTTATTCATACATTCATTCTTTCAAACAAATGTTTATTGAGACTTACGATGTGCCACAGAGTCGGTAGTGAATTGACCAAGTTTCCTGCCCGGAGAGTTTATGTTCTAGCAAGGGAAGACAGATAATAAACTAATAAATAAGTAAACTTGTGTCAGGTCAAGGCAAGGGCTCAGTAGAAAAATAAAGTAGGGTTAGAGTCATAGAGATGGTGCAGGAGTGGAAGAACGATGAAGCAGGGAGGGACATTTTTTTTAAAGGTGACTCGTGAAAACTTCCCTTATTAGGTCTCAGTTGAGCAGAAGCTGGAAGGAAATATTTTGGAGAGAATTAGGGAAAAAAACACTGCACCTAGAGTACTTTGCAAGATGGCTGCTGCGGGCAGATGCAAGCCTTACTGCACGGCCATTTACTTGTGTGTGTGTGTGTGTGTGTGTGTGTGTATTTTATTGTGATAAGTGCACTTAACATGAGATCTGCCTTTCACAGATGTTTGAGTGTATGGTACAACATAGTTAACTACGGCTTAACGTCATACAGCAGAGATCTATGACTTATTGATCTTGCATAATTGAAATCGTATATCCATTGATGCTCATTTTAAGTCACCACAATAGGAGCTCCCTCAGAAGAGGGGACCTTTGTGCTTTGTTCCCAGCAGCATCGCCAGCAGGAACAAGGCAGGGTCGGTTTTCAGTGCAACTAAGCAGTAGCTCGTGGAGTCTCTATTTTCCTGATAATGATGGCAGGATGAGAGGGTGGGAGATGTAGCAATAGACTGAGAGTGGATTAGGAAGCCCTGCGTGGGGTGGTCCCCACAACACCTGTCCCACCTCATCAGAATGTCATCAGAGGTATAGACCCAAAGGCTCTAGGTGTGAGCTTGACTCTGGTTTCAGAAGAGACACGATGCTCCAGTAAGAAGTTTCCTGCAAAGCAGCTGTGTAATCTACTAAAAACAATATGGGTAGATCCAGAGAGCTGAAAACGAGTTCTGGTCCTCCCACTAACCTGGTTGGGAACACAGGGAGGAAAATATACAAAGGGGGATATAAGGGTCATAGGTTTTGGTTCTGTCCTAGCTAAAGCATTCCATTCTGATTTGCCGTTAGCTTGCTAAGAACAGTCTAGCCCTATTCCCCAGAGACCAGAAAGGAGTCTCTTTCCTTTTATGCATTCAATGAATATTTATTGGTGAATGCATGGGTCCTGCCCTTTGACTTGCAGAATACCATTTTTGTCTGTGTGTCCTAGGTTCTTAGTTCTAAACTCTATTTTTAAGATATGAGATCTGAAAGTTTATGCGGTTTAAGCCTGGTTTCTGCCATGAGGTCTGTGCTGTTTTCCCTGGTGATGCCAAAAAGAAATGCTCACTTTGAAAATAACTTGAGGATTAACTAGCATCTTGTGCACCCAGGGACTGCTCGACATAGCTGAATGATTTATAAGGCAGTCTCTTAAGTGAATTTGCTTCTGATTTACATAATGTACATTTTGTAGGGTTTTAGTGTCTTAGCTAGTATGAAAGACCTTTGTCGATTATGTAAGTATTAGGAACTTCACCACACTTTACCCTGCACTGTTTAATTGCAGATCTTGGAAACACTCCCTCAAAGATGCTAGATATTTAACTAAATTTCCAACTCAGTATTGCTAAATTGCAAACATCCTAGAAAAACTGATGAACGGGAATGAGCTCCAAATGCCTCCAGAAAGGCAAAATGCTTAGAAAAAATAAAAACCTGTAATTGCAACAGCACATTTTATGGTCAATAAAGTATCCAATATGCTGTGCAGCAGGGGTTTTTCAACTGAGAGTCAAATAAAAATAACTATGCATTTGATAGCTCAATGTAAAGTTTCTTTTCTCAGAGAAAGAGAGAGAGAGAGAGAGAATCTCAGCTGTTTCTAACCTGACATATTTGATGAATTGCTTGCACAAAGGGAATGTGTGAACTTAGTCTAGCTAAAACAAAACAGAGCAAACAAATTCCTGGTAGTAGGCTACTAAGGAAAGCCATGCATCTGATTCTGATTGGTTTGGGATTATTTAAATGAATCTTCTCTTAAACATGAGTCCCTATACTCTGACTCTAGTGGTTTTTCTCCTTAGGAAGGAACAGCCCATCTTTCTTTTTTCCCCTTCCTCCCTTTCTTCCTCCTTCTCCAGTGCCCATCCATCCATCATCCATCCATCTATTTCTTCTACTGATAGTGCCTTTTTTTTTTTGAAGGACAGAAATAAAAATTTATTTGCAAAAAGGATGATCTTGTTTGTCAAAAATCATAAGGAACACATACACATATATGCTAATATGTCTTCAGCAAATCCATGTATCACATTCCAAGGCTTGAGCTAGTCAATATCTCTTCCTTTGTGAAGTGGAAAAGAAAAACAGAAGAGTATGAATAAATTTTTGTGAAATCTCAGACAGGAAGCAGCTTGCAGCCTTGGGGAGTGAGCAAAAGCACACAGATCTATAACTTTAGAGACGGATCTTGAAGGAAGAAGGGGTTTATGCCACCAGAGTGTTATTTTCTATTTAGTGGTTTTGTCACCTTTTCCTTGAACTTCTCTTACTCAGAGTTCATTAACATCTTTCATATTGTGCCTCTGTACATAATTATTGATTGTTCCCTTTGATGTTCTGTTAATACCCTCCCTCCCTCGGGGCTCCTTATCCTCATGACTGTACTTGTTTTTTCTATCCCTGTGTTCACCCCAATTATGATTTCATATGAATCTAAATGGATCTGGAGATTTATAAAACTTGGACACATTACCTGGCAGGTACAATTGTCCCTTTTTGAGATAAAAAGAATCAATTCATTTACTTTTCTTAGAGCATTTTATTTTGAAAATTTCAAACATAAACGGATGAAAGTGAGTAGTATAATGAGCCTCAGGTATCCTTTACCTCAGGTATCCTTTACCTGTGACAGTTACCAACAGTTTGCCAAACTTGTTTCATCTATTAATTTATTGGGGGGGGAGCTGATTGTATTTTAAAATAAATGCTAGACATAATGCTTATCTCCTACAAACCCCTACATATGCCTCTCCAGTTGATAAGAACAGGTTTATACCTAAAGCTCATGCAATGATCACACTTACCACAACTAATAATAATTATTTTAAGAAGTTTATTACTCAATCTCTTTTCCTATTTATATTTCCTCAAGTCACCTCAAGAATTCCTTTAATAGCGTGTTTGTTTACATCAGAGTCCAAACAAAGCCCTTTTATTGCATTTGGCTGCTGTTTTCCCAGTCTCTTAATGTATCACACTTGCTCCTTTTTCTTTTTTATTCAGGCCATTGATTTTTTTGAGAAACAGGTTGTTTGTTCTGTATGGTGTCTTGTACCCTGGATTTGACTGAGGGCTTTCTTACGGTGTCTGCACTCACGTCCCGTCTGTCTGGCCTGCCCCCGTAAAGGCTCAACTCGATCAGGTTCCGTTCATTCTGCAAGACTTGGGTAATCAAACAGACAGCCATAGAGAGTGAAGAAAATGAAATCCAGTGTATTCTGCAGAACTGCCATCCAGGAGAGTGCTCTGTGTGATTTACTTTGGGATAGAGGGTAGGACCCTCTACCCCCTACAAAGGGGTGGACTTAAGTAATAGTAGAAGCCTGAAGTCTTGTGTAACTAGGAGGTGTGGGGACCCCACCTAACCGAGTCCATTGGCCAAATGGGATTGTAAATTTGAGGTGCTAACATCAGCAGCCTGCCTTCTCTATTTGTCTGCTCTTCAGCCCACAGTTTCAACTACAAATCAGTACTGAGCGTTTGGAAAACATAGCTTGTTTTAGATTACTGTCCTTCTTAGGGCAACCACAGGTTTCTGACTCCCAGGCACACAGGATTAGACAAGAACAATGTATATGAAACATTGTAGCATACTTCATACTTTGTCCTTAGTGAATGCTGAGTAAATGGTAACATTTATTTTGAAAATATATTTATAATTAGCCACTTTTCAAAAAGGATGCCAATACCTTACTTAATGGACAGTAAAATGATTATCAGGCTCAACCCCTGCATCCTGATTCCCAGCACAGTCCCAGACCTGGAGGTAAGGAGGGACATCTGGGGGAACCACAGGGCTGGTGGCAACTCTGAGTGTGGTGATGGAAATCTTTGGGCTCTGAAATCATTATGGACATTTTCCTTCACATGAGCATCATGCCTCTTTATTTCGGCTTCTTTCCCTCCTCATTTCCTTGGTCACATTGGATTGTGCAGCCCTGGGATATGCATGAGGCCTTCACATTCTATGGAACACACCCAGTAAGGTGATTTCTGTGTCTACTCCCCTCAAACATCAATCAATTGGGTGTACTTTGTTGAGTCAATAGAATTTCTTTAAATAAAAATGATCATAGTCGTTTCATTTATAAGCTACTTCAGAGTGTATGAAACACATTCGTATACTCCATGTCATTTGATCATTAATTCTGTTCCAAACAATTTTATACGCAGTAAACAATGAAGCATGGAGAATTTAAACAACTAGGGTTACATTATGAAATAGGAAATTAGCTCAGGTTTTAATTTCATTAGCTTATGTAAAGCTGTTTCAGGGGCACCTGGCTCAGTCAGTTAAGCATCTGACTCCTAATTTCAGTTCAGGTCAGGATCTCAGAGTTATGAGATTGAGCCCTGCATCGGGCTCCACACTTGGCATGGAGCCTGCTTAAGATTCTGTCTCTCCCTCTGTCCCTTCTCCCCTCTACTCCCCACCCTGTTCATGCACATATATGCTCTCTTTCTTTCTCCCTAAAAAAAAAAGAAAAGAAAAAAAAAAAAAGAAAAAAATAGGGGCACCTGGGTGGCTCAGTTGGTTAAACATCTGACTCTTGATTTGGGCTCAGGTCATGATCTCAGGGTCTGTGATTGATCCCTGTGTTGGGGTCCCTGATCTGTGAGCAGTCTACTTGTCTCCCTCTTCCTTTGCCTCTCCTCTACCTTGAGTGCATGCTTGCTCTCTCTCTTAAATATAAATAAATAAATAAATAAATAAATAAAATAAAATAAAGCTGTTTTAGATACTTTTTTTGTGCTGTTTTTATGCTTACATAGGGATATCAGGGTAGAATATAGTGTCCCAGCCTCAGGAAACTTAGACTCTAAGTTGGAAATATGAAGTGATAAGAAGTATAATCTAAGAGTACATAGAAAAGAGCAGGAAATTCAGCAGGGAGAGGTGTTCAGGAAGAATCTTAACTATGTATGCTCTGTGCAGGGATGCCCTGCTATTCTTTCTACTCACAAGTCCCAGAGGGGGAGAGGACCTTGGGCCCCCATTGTGATGGCATTATAGCATGTGTGGAGGGCAGGGTGGGAGATGAAGATATAGATGCAAACAGAAGTCAGGTGTTGAAGGAAGGCCCTCATCAGGTGAATACGGCAGTGACTACCCAAGGGCGGGTGATGGTCTGAAATAATGGGAGAGGATGGAGAGAAACTCTGCAGGGGTTCAAGTTCTTTTCCATCGTAATTACTTTCCACTTGCATGTTTGATGGGTGGTTTTGAGTGGGAGAGGGCAATAAGGTCAGAGTCAGGAGGAAATGGCACTTGCCACATTGATTCTCTATTTGAATATCAAGGAGACCTGGGAAACAGTGTCAGCCATCAAGATAGTGATTCCACTGAAAGTCAGCAGTGATCACAGAGCTGATGACCCAATCTTGATAAAATGCTATTTGAGGAGGTGGGCTGTGGGGAAACAGTTTTCTCTCTGATGTTTTGATAGCAATAGCATTGATTTCCCATCATCAATTAGGTTTACCATCAATTGTGCATTGAGAATGAGCACAGAGGGTTGAGTCTCGCTTTCTGCTCTCTTGAGATAGAAAACAAGAATGCCAGGAGCCCAGACCATATCTTCCATTTAATTTTGGAAACATGTTCAGATGACATTAATTTCGTGAGACAGGGCTTGAAATCATTATCAAATATTGATAATATTTTTTATTGCATAAAAAGATTCACAATTGAGTCATAAATTCAGATTTTTGGATGGTACACCTAGTCTGTTACTTTAAGAATTGAGTAATTCTAGTAGTTATGATAGTCTTGAATTCTTTTTAATTTTTTCTTTTTAATTTTTTAAGATTTATTTATTTATTTATTTATTTATTTGAAAGAGAGGGCACGGACAGGAGGGGCAGAGGAAGAGGGAAAGAGAATCTGAGGCCGACTCCATGCTAAGCAGTGAGCCTGATATGGGGCTTGATCTTACAACCCTGAGATCATGACCTGAGCCAAAACCTAGAATCAGATGCTCAACCAGCTGAGCCAACCAGGTGTCCCTTGGATTTTCTAAGAGCATTATTGAACTGTCTTTATCATTGAAATAACTACAGTTGGTTTTCTTGTCTTTGATACCTTCTATCTGCTGCTCTCCTCTGAAATGGAGAATGTCAAAAATCCAGGATCTGGATATGAACAGCTGGATTCTTTGACCCTGACTTTTTATTTTTTCAGTCAGCAACACTAAAACTGTCTAACCATCTACTTATTTTCTTATTCCAGTTTGGATGACTAAAAACAGAACAAATGATTATTAATGACAGCACAACAATGCTAAAAATAACTTAGCCCTGTGTCACTCCTCTTCTGCAACATCATAATTCACCTATGTGATAAATGATTCATATCAGGATTCAAAGTCAGTCTTCAGGATGTAAACCCACCCTTTAGGCCAAAAGATTCTGTAATAGAGAAGAAATGAGAGGCAAACAAAACATGTATTGGTATAAATTTCTTTCATATTTTTAGTTTTCATATGTCATAAATAGACATCTAGTGCACAATTGGCGTTGACTCTGAACAATCGACAATAAATCATTTCTGTCCACTTTACAACTTTTCAATGCTTATTACATATATCATCTCATTTAATCCTGTCAACAATCCTGTGCAATTGATATTTAATCATGTATATTTTCTAGAGATGATTAAATGGGTATTTGGAGAGGCCAACTGGCTTGCCCAATAAAGAGTTGCAGAATGGAGCCAGGACCCTTTCTCTCCAGCTCTTTCTACCATGCCATTCTGCTTCCAATATTTAAAGGGATGATTTTCATACACAAAAATAGACCAAAAATGGATGAAAGACCCAAATGTGAGACAAGCATCCATCGGAATCCTAGAGGAGACACAGGTAGCAACCTCTGTGACCCCAGCCACACCAACTTCTTGCTAGACCTATCTCCAAATGCAAGGGAAACAAAGGCAAAAATGAACTATTGGGACTTCATCTAGATAAAAAGTGTTTGCACAGCAAAGGAGACAGTTGAGAAAACCAAAAGACAACCTACAGAATGGGAGAATATCTTTGCAAATGTCCTATCAGATAAAGGGCTAGTATCCAAAAGCTATAAAGAACTTATCAAACTCAACACCTAAAAAATAAATAATCCAATCAAGAAATAGGCAGAAGACATGAACAGACATTTCTCCAGAGAAGACATACAAATGCCCAACAAACACATGGAAAAATGCTCAACATCACTCGGCATCAGGGAAATACAAATCAAAACCACAATGAAATACCCCCTCACACCAGTAAGAATGGCTAAAATGAACAAGTCAGGAAATGACAGCTGTTGGTGAGGATGCAGAGAAAGTTACACTGTTGATGGGAATGCAAGCTGGTGCAGCCACTGTGGACAACAGTATGGAGATTCCTCAAAAAGTTGAAAATAGAGCTACCCTACCACTTAGCAATTGTGCTGCTAGGTATCTTCGCCAAAGATAGTGATCCAAAGGGGCACCTGCACCCCAATGTTTATGGTAGCAATGTCCACAATAGCCTAACTATGGAAAGAGCACAGATGTCCATCAACAGATGAATAGATAAAGAAGATGTGGTATATATATATAATGGAATACTACTCAGCTATCAAAAAATGAAATCTTGCTATTTGCAATGATGTGGATGGAATTGGAGGGTATTATGCTAAGCGAAATAAGTCAATCAGAGAAAGACAGTTATCATATGACTCACTCATGTGGAATTTAAGAAATAAAACAGAGGATCATAGAGTAAGGGAGGAAAAAATAAAACAAGACGAAATTTTAAGAGACTCTTAATCATAGGAAACAAACTGAGGGTTGCTGGTGGGGGGAGGGGTAACTGGGTGTTGGACATTAAGAGGGCATGTGATATAATGAGTACTGGGTTTTATATAAGACTGATGAATCACTCAATGCCTCTGTAATTAATAATACACTATATGTTAATTGAATTCAAATTAAAAAAATAAAGGGATGGTTTTTGTGAAATGTGACAATTATTCTGTCTGTACACCACTGTTTCATTTTCATTCATTTCTTAGGGCTTCCATAACAAATTACCACAAACCAGCTGACTTAAAACAACAGAAACTTATGCTCTTTCAGTTCTGCAGGCTGGAAGTTCAAAATCAAAGTGTCAGTGGGTTCGTGGTTCCTCTGAAGGCTCTAGGGGAGAATTCTTTCTCACCTCTTCCAGCTTCTAGGAGCTTCTGGTATTCTTTGACTTGTGGTAGTGTAATTCTAACTCACTCTGTATTGACTTCTTTCTGTGTGTCTGCATGTCCTTTTCTATCTCTTCTAAAGACACATTGGATTTAGGGCCCACCCTAATTCAATATGATGTCACCTTTATCTTTACCTTAATTATATCTACTTCCATATAAGGTCATATTCTAAGATCCCAAGTGGATGTGAATTTTGGGGGAATGCTATTCAGAACGTTACAACTACATTTCTTATTTCTGTTCTAGTAGGGAAATTAGAGGGTTAGTTAAGGGTAATATCAAGTAAATGAACGTGGTTTGTGTCCTGATATTTTTGATTAGCAGTTGATTGCCCCAAATTTACAGTTTGGGGCTCTTCATGAACTCCAGGATTGTGTGTACTCCTTTTTTTTTTTTTTTTTTTTTTTAAGTAGGCTCCATGACCACTGTGGAGCCCAATGTGGGACTTGAACTCACAACCCGGCGATCAAGATCTGAGCTGAGATCAAAAGTCAGATGCTTAACTGACTGAGCCACCCAGCTGCCCCCAGACTATGTGTACTTTGAATCTCTGTATTTTCCCAAAGAGGAAAATAATACCATTTCACCAGTTCTGATGATGAAGTATTCTACAGCCTGCATTTGCTAGAAGTTGGTACCCAGATGTCGGAACTCACCATAACTTCTGCATATTTCCCTCAGAGTCATAGAAGAAGACAGCAGGCATAAAGTGTCGCCTGCTGTTGAGATCTCTACAGAACTTGGGAAATGTGGCTCTGATCTTCAGGCCCACATAATGGACGGTCTTAGTTTGACAGACTGAGTAGGGAGTGATCTCATCAGGGCTCCCTGGAGGGTGAGCTCGATCCACTGTTGATTGTCAAAGATTTATGTTGGGAATTTCATAGGAATTCCATCGAGTGATCTCCTTTCATTTTTATTACATCTTCACTGACTGGGATGGAATGGGGGGGGTTGGCTGTGGGTATTGTGTGAAGGTAGCACTCAACGCAGCATTTGGTTCTGGCAGGATGGAAGGAAAGCTTCTAAACCAGCAGCTGACATGGTAACTAAACTTCGCAAATTCAATCCAATCTTACTTAAGTTGAAATGATTATTGTAAATTATGAAAACCAACGTGTGCTGCTTTTTGGAAATTGAAAATATGTAGTACCAGAAGGAACAAATAAACCCATAGTTCTACTATCTTCAAGAAAAGTCTGTAGGTTTGTTCTCTGTCTCCTTTTATTCTATGCACCCCTTTAACATGCTGTAGCTTTGCATCCTACTTTATTTTTTAAAAATAAAATTCTAGGTTTTTTATGTTTTTTATAGACTTTATAAATATCATTTCTGTGCCTGCATAACAGCTCATCAAGTGTAGAATAAGAGTTTCCCCATTGTGGGCATTTAAATTGTTCCAAGTATTTTTGGCATTATAAATAATACCTGGATGCATAATATTTCAGTAAAGATCTCTCCCCAGAAGCAAATATCCTGATCACTTGATATGTTTTTATTATCATTTTCTCTATTATGTTGATCTATATTGAGAGTTTGATATTTTTTTAATAATCCTGAATGTATTGCAAGTTTACTTTCCAAAATGTTTGGCAGTTTACACTGCTGTCAGTAGAATTGATTTCACACATGGAATTGAATCCTTGCCAGTATTAAAATGATTTTTGGTCATTAATAGCTGATAAATAAAAAAATGCAATCACATTTTACTTTTAATTAACATTCCTTTACTTATTAGTAAAGGTAACATTTTAATGTATTTTTTAGACCATGTTCTTCTTTGAATTGCTTATCTCCGCTATAAGGTGGATTGTGTCCCATCCCCCACCCCGCAAATTCCTATGCTGATGTACTAACCACCAGTACCTGAGGACGTGACTGTACCTGAACATAGGGTCTTTAAAGAGATATTAAGGTAAATTGAGGTCATGTGGATGGATCTAATCCAATATGACCGGTGTCCCTAAGGGGAGATTAGGACACCAACAACACAAAGACCAAGAGATAGCCATATGAGAACACAGTGGCAGAGTCGCCATCTTTAAGCTGAGGGGAGAGGAACCAACCCTGCCAGCACTTTGTACCTTCCCTAACCATAGAAAATAAAGTTCTCTTTTTTAAACCGCTCAGTCTGTAATTTGTTTTGGTAGCTCTAGCAAAATAATACCATGTTCCTTACCAATTTATTTATTAGGTCTTTGAGCTTTTCTTAATAACTTATACAAGCTTTTTTTTTTTTAATGTTGAACACTTATTTCCTTTTTGCATTTGTTGCAAAATGATTATTTGCTTTTTTCATATTTATTTTCCTGGCTGGCAACATGTATCTATTTATTATTTTTCTAATATTATTCATCTTTGCCTTTGTACTTTTTTCCCCAGTACTTCAAAGCTTAGAAGTCCTTCTCCCTTAAGAGATTGGACACACTGTCAGTTCTATTTTTTGTTAGTTTTTCTGTGGTTTGATGTTGACCTGTACAATATGACTATTCTCCATGGTTTGAGACTGAGGATGAGGACTCATGAAAGTAGGTGAATTTCAAATTTACAGAGCAAAGTTTTCTTCAAGGTTTCTATGCCCTGACCAATACCAAATCATATTTATTTTCAGTGACTTATTTAAAATAAGTTATTTTTTTCAGTGGCTATTACTTCATTTTGAAAACCTGCATTTTTAAAATGAATTAATAGCCTTATTTTCTTTAAATCTTTAATTTTATTAATATAACAGTTATAAAGACCAAGAATCTAAAAGTAGAGAGTAGCTTGAGCTTTCCGAAATTTGTTAAATGTCTTTGAAATTCTACTGGAATCTTATTTCAGTTGAAGGACATGTTGTCTTGCAAGATGAAAGAAACATTCCCCTCTGTTTTTCCTTGTTTTCGCTTGTGATTCTTATGCTAAGAAAAAATTTCAAGTCTTTTTGTATGGATCATTTTATCCAGAGTTTTTACCTTTTTTTTTTTTATTTGAAGATTGTTTTAGAATTTATTTACAAATGTCTCTCTTTTATAGCTCTGTGTTTATTTCATTTCATTCTGCACTCAGGTCCATCAAAAGGCCATCTCTAAAAGACATCCTTTTTCATTTTTTTGTTGTTGATGTTCATTTCAAAATATAAAGCTGTCTTCACTTGTGAGATAAAATTATCTGACCATTGTGGAAATTCTCCTGAGCTGAACCATCTTGTATCAGTACTAAATAGTAGAAAGTATGATCTGTAAAATTATTTTAAATAAAGATTTGAATGACCTTCTCTGAAGAACTGACAAATATATTTCTTTTTCCTTTTTTTTAGTTGAGGTATATTTGACTTGTAACATTATATAAGCTTAAGCTGTATAATCTATTGTAGCCTTAGCTAATACCTGGATCTAGTCATGTAATTATCACTTCTCCTCGTGTTGGGGACAGTTAAGATCTAGTCTCTTAGCAAGTTTAATGGTTATAATACAGAGTTCTCTGTAATCATTGTACTAAGTATTAGGTCTCCAGCACGTATATATATTTCTGCTAGTTGTGAGTAGGTACTGGTAAAGAAGATCCCAACTATTCTTCCACTGCTCCGGCTCCTGGTAACTACCATTCTAGTCTTCATTTCTGTAAGTTAGAGTTTTTAAGTTTCCACATATAAGAGATATCATACAGTATTTGTCTTTCTCTGAGTTATCTTACTTAGCATGTTTTTAAGGTCCATCCCTATTGTTGCAAATGGCAGAATTCCTTTTTTTCTAATGGCTGAATAATATTCCATTATATATACATTACATGTTTTTTAATTTATTCATCCATTGGTGGACACTTATGTTGTTTCCATATCTTGGCTATTGTGGACTAATGCTGCATTAAACATGGGAATGTATGTATCTCTTTGATAAGCTGTTTCCATTTCATTTGGATATATACCCAGAAATGGGATTGCTGGATCATAGGGTAGTTCTATTTTTTGAAGACCCTCCATACTCTTTTCCATAGTTTTTGTGCCAGTTTATAGTCTTACCAGTAGTACACAAGGGGTCCCTTTTCTCCACATCCTTCCCAACACTTATCTTTCCTTTCAAAAATATTTTTAGCAAAGTTTACTGATGAACAGGTATATTGATAAGATTTATTCATTCAACAAATATTTACTGGGCATCCATTATATGCCAGGCACTATCCTGAAGTTTGGGAATTGCTATCAGGATTTGTAGACATTGGGGCACCTGGGTGACACGGTTAAGTGTCTGACTCTTGGTTTCAGCTCAGGTCATGATCTGGGGGTCGTGAGATCAAACCACATATTGGGCTCCATGCTCAGGTCAGAGTCTGCTTGGGTTTTTCTCTTTCTCCCTCTTCCCCTCCCACTAGTACTCTGTATCTAACAAATAAATAAATAAATCTTGGGGCCCCTGGGTGGCTCAGTTGTTAAGCGTCTGCCTTTGGCTCAGGGCGTGATCCCAGAGTCCTGGGATCGGGCCCCATATTGGGCTCCTACTCTGGGAGCCTGCTTCTTCCTCTCCCACTCCCCCTGCTTGTGTTCCCTCTCTCACTGGCTGTCTCTTTCTCTCTATCAAATAAATAAATAAAATCTTTAAAAAATAAATAAATAAAAATAAATCTTAAAAAAAAAAATTTGTAGAGCATGAGCAATGACCAATCAGAAAAGGCGCTGGCTGTGGTTCTGTAGCAGAGTCCCAGGGGCTCCTGGCTGGCGCTTTAGTTGCTGGATTGAGAGTCCCAAGGGAAGACTCAAGGGAAGCAGCTGTTCATTGAAGTGTTTCAATATTTTAGCAAGTAGTATAGCTGTATCAGACTGTAAACCTATCCCTGGTTTCATTGTTACCTTTTTCTTTTAATTTTAGTTTTTATTTTAATTCCAGTTATCATGCAGTATAATACTAGTTTCAGGAGTACAGTATAGAGGTTCAATACTTTCATGCAGTACCCAGTGCTCACCCCAACAAGTTCACTCCTTTATTCCCATCACCTGTTTAGGTCATCCTCCCACCTTCCTCTCCTTTGGTGACTATCACTGTTACCTGTAAGATTAATGAAAAGGAATCAAACAGATCTTCACCTCTGAGTATTAGTGGGTAAGTATGGGAAGCCAGACAGGTATAGAAGGAAGTCATGAGTCATAACAGAAGTACTTCTAGCAGAATCCCAAAGAAAGCAAAAGTCTCTGCTATTTGAGAATGAAGGTTGGATCCCAGTGAGAAAAGATTTTATGGGGGAGGTGACCTTGTTGAGTTTTGGAAGATAAACAGTTGTTTGTCAAAGGGTTGTAGGCAGAGGGTGAATCAAGAGCAAAGACTAAGTCTTAATTTTGTAGATTATAGTCATCATAAGATTTATCATCAACTTTAATGTGGACACGTCTACAAAATGTTTATTATAAAAGCCAGCCACTATACTCACATTGTTCGAGGTTATAGTAGTATCTCATTAACAGCAGTTGAGGTTAATTGTGAACTAAAAGAAGTCTTCTCCAATATTTGGTTTTCAAGAATGTTGTCACCTAGATTTTCTGCTCCCCAGGATTTATTTCTCTTATAGCTTCAGTCAAATCTAACTCCTGGGGTAATCAAGCAAAGCATAAGCATAAGCAAGCATGAGCTTGTAACATCAATTCCCATGGCTGTGTCCTCTCACATTTTCAGCATTCCATTAACTATGAATGAAGGGCATAATTTTTCATCAAGGGTGTTGCTATAGCCAAGAAGAAGGCTGCATTTTTTTTTACACAAAATAACTTCTGTCTCTGCTCTCTTGTCATTTTGGTGATAAAATACAAATTTGACATTGCTGATTTTCTTAGAACACTTGGTTGGATTATATTTTTTAAAAGAAGAGAGATGGGGGAAGAAGAAAGTGTGCATCCCCCCAAATATGGAGTTGTGTCAACAAATGTGGTTATTCTTAATTCTACCATGGTAGACAAAATAATTGCCCCCAACAAAGATGTTCACGTCCTAATACCAGAACCTAAAAATATGTTACCTTACATGGCAAAAAAAACTTTGAAAATGTGATTAAGTTAAGAATCCTGATTTAGGAATCTTTTCTGAGATTATCTGTATGGGCCTAATTTAATAACAAGATTCCTTTAAGTGAAAGAGGGACACAGAAGTATGAATGTCAAAGTAATGTAGTATGAGAAAGATTCTACCAACCATTGTTGTTTCTGAAGATAAAAAAGGACCATGAACCAAGGAATAAAGGGGACCTCTAAAAGCTGAGAAAGACAAAGAAATGAATTCTTTCCAAGAAACCCCAGGCAGAATGCAACCCTCAACCCCCCCTTTTTTTAAGTTTTAAAGATACGAGGCTCAAAGGTGAGGCTCAAACTCACAACGTGAGGCTCAAACTCAGAACCCCAAGATCAAGAGTCACATGCTCCACTGACTAGTCGGCCAGGCATCCCTCAATTTTTTTTATCCCAATGAGATCCTTTGTGGACTTCTGACCTCCATGCTGTGGTATAATAAATTGGGTTGTTTTCAGTCACCAGATCTGTGGTAATATTTTACACTATCAATAGGAAACTAATACAAGTACTTTTCTAGTTAAATGGTGACTACTGATTATGTGTGTACAGGCAAAAGTAAGTCCTAATACAGATGTTATCCCCTACTGCAGCCCATGGTAATCATTTATACTCTACAGAAAACACATTAAATGTCTTTTTTATAGAAGAAAATATAAGAAATGAGAAAAGTCTCAAATAAACAACATAACTTTACCACTTCAAGGAACTAAGAAAAAGAAAACAAAGCCTAAAGCTAATAAAAGGAAGGAAATAACAAAGATTAGAACAGAAATAAATGAAACAGAGACTAAAAAGACGATAGATAAGATCAATGAAACTAGGAGCTGTTTCTCTGAAAAGATAAAATTGACAAACCTATAACTATACACACCAAGAAAAAGAGGGAAAAGACTCAAATAAAATCAGACATGAAAGAGATGTTCCAGCTAATACCACAGAAATGCAAAGGATCATAATAGACAAAAATGAGCAATTATATGCCAAGAAATTGGATACCCTAGAAAAAATGAACTGATTCCTAGAAACATGTAACCTACTGAGACTGAATCATGATGAGATAGAAAATCTGAACAGACCAATTACTAAGGAGTTTAATCAGTAATCAAACACTTACCCCCTACAAAAAAGTGGGGGACCAGACAGCTTTTAAAACATTCAAAGAAGAATTAATACAAGACCTTCTCAAACACTTCCACAAAATAGAAGAGGAGGGAACTCCCAAACTCATTTTATAAGGTCAGTACTACCCTGATACTGAAACCAGACAAGGATACCAAAGGAAAATTACAGGCTAACATCCCTGAGAAACATAGAGGCAAAAATCCTTAACAAAATATTAGCAAACCAATTTCAACAATGCATTAAAAGGATCATACACCATGATCAAGTGGGATTTATTCCATGGATACAAAGATGGTTCAACGTCTGCCAATCAGTCAAGGTTATATACTACATTAACAAAATGATGTATAAAAATCATATAATCATCTCAAAAAATGCAAAAAAAAATCATTTGTCTAAATCAAACATCCATTTATGATAAAAATTCTCAACAAAGTGGCTAAAGAGGGAGCATACTTCAACATTATTGAGACCGTATCCAAGAAGCCCACATCTAACATCATGCTCAATGGTGAAAAGCTAAAACCTTTCCCTCTAAGATTAGGAACAAAAAAGAATGCCTAGTCTCACCATTTTTATTCAATATAATGTTGGAAGCCTTAGCCAGAGCAATTAGGCAAGAAAAAAAAAAAGGCATCTAAATTGGAATGGAAGAAGTAAAACTGTCACTATTTGCAGATGACATGATATTATAGATAGAAAACCCAAGACTCCATAAAAAAAAGTTAGAAATAATAAATTCAGTAAAGTTGCAGGATAAAAAAATCAATACACAAAAATCTGTCTATACAATAATAACTTCAGAGAAAATAATTAATTTACATTTGCATCAAAATAATTACCTAGGGGTAAATTTAATCAAGCTGAAAGACCTGTATTTTGAAAACTAAAGAAATTAATGAAATAAATTGATGAAGACAGAACTGGAAATCAATTCCATTCTTGTAGTTTGGAAGAATTAATATTGTTAAAATGTCTATACCGCCCAAAGCAATCTACAGATTCAGTACAATTCCTATCAAAATTCCAATGGTATATTTCAAAGAGATTTTTTTAAAAGTCCTAAAATCTGTATGGAACCACACACACACACAAAAAAACCCTGAACAGCAAAAGTAATCTTGAGAAAGAACAACAGAGCTGGAGGCATCATGCGCTCTTATCTCAAATTCTATTACAAAACTATAGTAATTAAAAAGGTATGGTATTGGCCTAAAAACAGACACAGTGACCAGTGGAACAGAATAGGGAGCCCAGAAATAAATCCACATATGTATGGTCAATTAATTTATGACAAAGGAGACAAGAATATACATTGGGGAAAAGACAGTCTCCAATAAATGGTGTTGGGAAAACTGGACAGCCACATGCAAAAGAATGAAACTCCAGCATCATCTTACACCAGGCACAAAGATTAACTCAAAATATATTAAAGACTTGAATGTAAGACTTAAACCATAAAACTTTTACAAGAAAACACATTAAAAAGCTTCTGTACAGCAAAGGAAACCATGCCAAAATGAAAGGCAACTTAATAGGAGAAAATAATTGCACATCATATATCTAATAAGGGGCTAATATTCAAAATGTATAAAGAACTAATACAACTCCATTGCAAAAAAAACTCTGATTTAAAAATGGGCAGAAGATCTAAATAGACATATTTCCAAAGAAGTCATACCAATGGCCAATAGGCACATGAAAAGGTGCTCAACACCACTACTCATCAGGGAAATGCAATCAAAACCACACCAGTCAGGATGGCTACATTTAGAAACACAAGAAACAACAAGTGTTGGAGAGGATGTGGAGAAAAGGAGCAACTGTCCACTGGTGGTGGGAATGTAAACTGGTGCAGCCACTGTGGAAAACAGGATGGAGGTTCCTCAAAAAATTGAAAATAGAATTCCATATGATCCTGCGATTCTACTTCTAGGTGTTTAAAAAAAACAAAAGAGTAACTTGAAAAGATACATGTACTCCCTTGTTCATTGCATCATTATTTACAATAACCAAAAAATAGAAACATCAGTCCATCGGTGGATGAATGGATAAAGAAATTATCCACACACACACACACACCTACATACATATATACCCACATAAACAATGGAATATTATAAAAAAGGAAATCTTGTAATTTGTGGCCACATGGATGAACTTGAGGGAATTATGTAAATGAAATGAGTCAGAGAAACACAAAACAAAATCATAGATACAGAGAATAGATTGGTGGTTCCTAGGGGCCAAGAGTGGGAGAGAAATAAAAAAAAAAATGTAACCTACCTGGATTTTTTGATCCAGCATATATATACTTGGAACCTGAGAAGTTCCATATAGTAAGTTAAGTGCTATACAGTGTTGAGGGAGAATGAGCAGACTCAGTCTGACAGTACTGGGCTAAGGAATGAATACATGTTAAAAAAGTAAAAAGAAAGGAAAGAAATGCAAACATAGGTTGGCTAAGAGTATAAAAGTTGAGGGAATTATTTTTTTAAATAAATGCGGTGGTATTTTGAGAGTTTAAGAAGAGAGAGTCTTGTTCTTCTCCTCTCTCTCTCTCTCTCTCTCTCTCTGTGTTTTATAAAAGATTACTAAATTAAGATGGTAGGAAAACTGGGCTATTTGAAGAACCACTTGCAGCTTTTCTTGCTGGTTGTTTCTGATTCTAATTGTTTTCCTGGGGCTACTCTTTCTTTTCTAGGTGTACACTTCTCCTATTTGCCTTGGGTGGAGTAGTGTAGACAGAAATGACAGTATGTTCCTGGTTGTATTTCCTGGCAAAAGAAGAAAAAAACAAATACATGTTTATTATAGAATATATAAATAGGGCAAAGACATATATATATCCCCCATCCAGAGATATCTTAGTCTTCCTCCTGTAAGTGTGTCTTTATGCTATTAGTATATTTATATAACTTACAAATCTTCCTTTTCCTCGGACTTCAGTTTACCTACAGGTTTTTTTTTCTATCTCCCCATATGTCTATAGCTTCCCTCTTCATCTGTTTTGAAAAAAAAAATTTGAGGGGAGGGACTAAATTTGGTTGTCCTTCCTTGTGTCCCCCTCAATGCCTTGAGGACTGATTTATATATACAGACTGTTAATTAGGCAAATGTATTATTACTATGTAGTTCTGTACCTAACTCCTACTTGCCTTAGTAACTCTGTCTCTTCATTGTTGTAGGTAATTGGACTTGGAGATACTGACTCATATTTAGAAAACTCACAAGAGACTGAGGAAGCTGGGGTAGAATACCAACTTCCTACTTTACAATGAGAAATGCAGTTGTCAGATGGATCACAGGTTTCCATCAGTAGAAAAGCCACATAGGGAACCAAATCATAATCAAAAAAGTTGTTTGGAAAACATGGAATCAGTCTATATGGAATTAATTGCTAATTTTTAATGCTCAGGGGCGACCTGAGTGGTTGGAACATTCATCGTAACAGAGGATTCTCCCAGTTTCCTAAGTGGGTCCTTAATCTTGGCACCCTCTTCTGTGAAGTGCTTGATTGGACAACAAAAACATGCTAGAACTTTCAATGTTGCATGACTCTGCAAAGAACTCTTTCTTTTATTCACTTATTTTTTTTCATTAGGTACAATAATGTAATTTTAATATTGTGCTTGAATTTCTTATTTATGGAGAGGCGTTTTCTCTAAGATGACTTTAAATTAGGAGTTGATATTACGTTTTCACTTTTAGAGTTTTGAAAGTGCTTTCCTTCTAACCATTAATCTGCACCTCTCTTTGTTTTGCTTCCATGAAACTGTGTTTAAAACTAAGACTACTGGATGACAATCTGGGTTTAGTCAAAGTTTCTGGAACCGCGTAAAAAGAAGTGATGAGGCTCAAGGTTTAAAGAATGCTGGATTCTACTGGAGCCCACTGTTTTCAGATCTCTCTTAGAATCATCCTACCCATCCCAGTGATGAAGGATTCTGCAGTAGGATAGAATCAGGACATGCCTTGAATTTCTGAAATACTCAGTATGTTCCCAGATGTTAGGTAATTTCCTGGTGAGAACATCCATTTTATTAGTTGTTTCCACCACCCTATTTGACTATCCAGTAGTCCTATTTCTCTCTCTAGCTTATCTGTTTTTTCACATAGCAACTTATTTCATGGAAGCATGGAATATTGACCACCATGTCTGGAGTCCCAATTGCCCGAGCTGCCTTGCCAGTGAATTAAAGCACCTATGTAAAAGCCGAGAAGTAGAATTGGGATGGGAAATGTAAGTCAGTATTACAAAATGATACTACCATGCAAACAAGAAAGGAGGTGCCATTTATCTTTTAAACTACTGTATTGATATCTACTGTGGTCTTGTTTATTTTTCCATTCTCTCTGTGTCACTGCCGCTCAAATTTTCTCTTTCTCTTTGGCAGTAGCCAACATATTTTCCAACTAAGCACCTCTTCTTATTTTATAACTATGAAAACCCTGGGCATATTTCCTTTTCATGACTATCTATAAACCTGCAACAGTGAAACTTGGGTTTAATAGTAAATTGCTGTCTAAATGTATGTGGGGAGACTAGAGATGTAGCATTTGTTAAGCATCTACTTTATGTCAGATTCTCCACTCATCTTTTTTCATTCATAATGTAATCACAAGATATACGTTGTGATTAAAATTGTCGTTTTCCTTTTGAGAAAATGGAAGCTTAACAAAGGTAAGTAATTTCCCAAAGGTATATAAGTGATATCATCATGATTTGAATGAAGGTCTATCTGATTTAAAATCTTTTGAATTTCATCTTTCAACAAATTTATACCCAGTACAATTAAAGTTCCATGAAGGTAGGGTCCTTCTTTAGTATTTGACCATTGGACCTTCCATACTAGCCACTTTCTAGCATATATGATACAATTAATAATTATCTGTAGAAAGAAATAAGAAATTGATGGAAAATAGAGTGAGGGGAGATGGTAAGGAAGGAAGATACTTCTTTGAAAATACTGCTCTGCTTCAGGTAGGTCAAGTATCTGTTCTATAGAATATAATGAATTTACATACTTGCTTAGAGTATCTATGTAAATATTTGATTACTGAAAAGCATCATTGCATGTATATGAGTGTGTGCATATATGTATAAATGTGTGTACGTGTGTGTGTGTATATAAATTGGATGACATAAAAATAGGCATGACTTTGCATGCACTTGAATAACCACCAAGCAAATTTTCAAATACGTAAGGCTACATATATGCAGCTTTATGTATCTGTAGCTTTCTGTACATAGAACTTTATGTTTGATGGTGGTTGCTTGAGTGTATGCAGTGTCATCCACATTTTTAAAAACTTTTGGGCTAGGTCCATATGCAGAGATTAGAACCATTTGCTTTAATGACTGAATGAACGTGAAAGCAAATTAAGTCAGAAATCCCTGCTTCCTTGTAGATACCATTTTTTGGTTTTGCTGTGAATCAACCTTATTGGATAATTTTGTTTGAGCATTTTGTTTATTCACTTTTTCTTCTTTTTCACAATGCTAGTTAGATTTTAATGAGAGAAACAGAAAATTGGCTTTGACATAAAGGACCTACTTCAAAGGAGCTATTCAAGACAACCAGGGAAATATTTTTGGACACAACTATATTTTAACAAGTATAATTTTTTCCCCATACCATAACGATGTGAATAGCTTTGGGAGTTTTCTAAGCAGATGTAATTTGTTTATTTCATGAAAACAATAGTTCTTTTATGACATATAAATTCATTTGAAACAGTTATAAGCTGTCATATATGTCATCCCACTTCATTACGAGAGAGCCACTCCACACAATTGCTCTTATGTTAAATTCTCCCTAACTGCAAATACTCAGCTGTTAAAAAAAATATATTTTGTAGAGTCTGGCTTTGTTCCTTGGGTCAATGCCCATTTCTCTAGAAAACATCTCAACAGAAGTGTGTATTCAAGACCTAGATTGTAGCATTAGAAAGTACTGTTGTTCATTTGGAATTTTATTATTAGATTTTCTTTTGTGAATATTCTAAATATAGCCATTTCTAAAATGTTTTCTCTCCCAAATGAGACAAGTTATTAGAGATAGCAGTGGTGTCTTATACTTCATTCATATACCTTTTACCCCACACACTCCTGGCCATATCATAGCGACTCAAAGCATTTAAGATTTCACTGTTTTACTTTTCCCCCAAACACTAGGTAATAAATCCAAGATTATTATCCAAAGCTTTCCTATGTATTTTTTTAAATATTTTCCATTTTAATGAATTAGCTGGGTCTTTATTCTTGGAATGTCACTGCATTCTACTTTGAAATTAGGTGAAAATTTCATTGTATTGTCTTTTTCTTTTTTTTAGCTTAATTAAAACTCTATCTTGGCACTGACTTAAAGTTGTCTTCCTAATGTACATTCAGCTGATATAGCACTTCAAGGACAACGGACGGGTCCACATAAGGATAAGCGTGTCCCGTGTGACAATTTGCAGGTACTTGGTATAGCTAGCTTATTAGAATCCTTATCTAAATTGTTTACATGTCAGGTTTCTTTGGTAGCCAAGAATAATTTGGATAAATGAGGCTCCCCATTCGTAATTACATTTCCTTAACGACATTTTGGTAAATGTACATAAAAGGTAATAATAGCTTCCACCAGCGCTCTGTCCTGCAGCATGTCACAGCTCCAGATTCTGATAGTGGCTGACACTTATTACTTAAGTCATATATTTCTAAAAGCAGAGGCCTCTGCAAGGTCTTTTCCCAAATGATACTGTCTCAAGCTGCAGTCAAAAATCTGATTATGTCTGCAGCTTTCCATGGATGTCATACACATTTATGGGAAAGCCCAAACGTCCTGAATCAGGCATTATCACATGGAGAATATGAAATAAAATCTCTAGAAGTGTGGAGGGGACTTTTTCCACCTTTCCGTTCCTCTCAAGATACTGTTACCCCCACCCCCACCCCCGTGAGACTTGTCTTTTTTCCCCTCTCGTGACGCAGAATTTCTGCTCTCCTTGCTATTGAAATCCATGGTTATTCATGAGCAGGTGCTGTTTTAGGTACTCAAGGACAAGGGAATACCAAAACCTTATTCCATTGCTTCTTTTATCAAAAGAGTGAAAGTAAAAATCATCGACTTGCAGTTTGAAATAGTCATTCACCATGAGCATGCATCGGTTTCACATTCCTACCAGGTAGAATTTAGTCATATTGGAGATTAAAACGTCTGTGTCTCCATCAATGCCCCACAGAATACTGGTTTTGTGTCATGGTATATGTGTGCGGTGGGGAGGAGTGTCTCTAAGAATGCAAGCTTATGAAATTCTGCATGTAATTTATTTTTCTTTCAAATTTCACATATTAATATACTTTAGAGCTTCTGAAAAATCCTCCAGTAAAAAGCGTGTGTGTGTGTGTGTGTGTGTGTGTGTGTGTGTGTTTGTATGTTTACTCAGTCCACTTTTTTCCAAATTAAGTTCACTGTGCATATAAGACAAGGTATACCCAGGAGACAGAAACCACACAGTAATTCAAACTAGGGAATTTGGTATAAAGAATTATTTATTGGGGTACTTGGGTGGCTCAGTTGGTTAGGTGTCTGACTCTTGATCTCAGCTCAGGTCTTGATCTCAGGGTTGTGAGGTCAAGCACCGTGTTGGGCTCCCTGCTGAGTGTGGAACCTACTTGAAAAAAAAAAAAAGAAAATAATTGTTTATTATAATAAGACTGAAGTAAAAACTGGATTGCCTTGTGAAAAGATAGAGAACTACCAAGAATATAGACATTGCAGATATAAGAAGCTGCCAGTGCCCCAGAGATGAGATTGCCCATGAAATTCCTCATCCTCCCTCCCAGCACTGAGATCCAGGTCTCATTAGAGAGGGAACAGCTGTTGAAAGTTAACCATTTCTGATAACCATGTTATCTTTATTTTTTTTTAAAGATTTTATTTGAGGGAGAGAGTGCACAAGTGGGGAGCATGGGAAGGGCAGAGGGAGAGGGAGAAGCAGACTCCCCACTGAGCAGGGAGCCCGATGCAGGGCTGGATCCTAGGACCCTGAGACCATGACCTGAGCCAAAGACAGACACTAAACTCAGTGAGCCACCCAGGTGCCCCATAAACATGTTATCTCTTTTTAAAATTTTTTATAGATTTTATTAATTTTTGCAAGGGAGAGAGAGTGCATGCAAGCATGAGTTGGGGGGGAGGGGCAGAGGGAGAAGCAGACTCCCCACCAAGTGGGGAGCCTGATGCAGGACTTGATCCCAGAAGGATCATGACCTGAGCCAAAGGCAGATCCTTAACCAACTGAGACACTCAGGTGCCCAAACACGTTATCTTTAATATCAGTCTACTTTTTACTATTTTTTGGTAAGTGGAATTGTGTAGGAATAGAATAGAAATAGAAAAGCAGTATCTTGAGATAGGAGTAGGTTGAAACCTTTTTTGTTCCCATTTCTTTTCTACCATGTGATGTCATATGATTTGGAACCTGAGTCTGAGTGGAAACCAGTGGACAGGTTAGCACTTTCCATGCTGGTGCCCCCCCGCCCCCACCGACTACCTTGAGAGGTGATTATGTTGAAGAAATAATTGCTGAGGTAGGAACTCAAGGGCCCCGATCAATGCTGGTGGGAGAGGAGCAAAGTGGAGGTAGGAGCATTTCTGGAGGATTGAGCTCTGGGAGGTTCCACTGATGGTAGGACACTGCTGAGTCTGTTCTCAGTACAGCTCGGGGATAGGCTCCAGCCTGCTATTAAATAGCCAGGTTGCTTTAGGCAAGCTTAGAGATTTTAGAGTTATTGTGACTGATAAATTAAAAAAATACAGACCTTCAGAGTAGACAGAAGGAACACAACAGGTGACAGTATTACTTCTTTTTCTCACTTCTCCGGAACTGAGTTTCATGATTAAGGAGAGACAGACTGATCACATCGTATGCTTTGAAATATACTTTTAGGTCTGGGGCTTTTGTTTTGATGTATTTTCTTTAATTTGCCTGTTATATATCATTGCATCCTATAATGTGGATGCTGGAAAGGTCTTCAAGCATAATCTAATGTAATTTATGAAAGGAACTGAGTTAAGGTAGAATACTTTTGCTCGTCAATTTTCAGAGAAATCTCACTTTCTGTTATATTACACCCATTTTACATATTTTACAAAGTGGAAAACCAAAGAAGTAAGTGACCAACTTATGCTGCAACTAAGAACTAGGTCAAGATTACACAATCAAGGTTATTCAGTTAAATGTACGTATATAAGAAATATTGGAATTATGGGAATATATGTATAAGAAATAAGGAATACTGTGAGCTCCTAATTCTGGAGTTTCTTACTGAGTACCAGGGTCTGCCCTGCCTCTGAGGTGCACTGATTCAAGTCTGTTCTGATTTTTATGGAGATTCGTATCTATCCAGAAAGATTGTCTGGTCCTTTGAATACTTCTAGAGCCTTAAAAAAAGAGCAGGTTCATTTTTGGACAGAGTAAGATGATACTATTGTGATAGTATTGTGTAGATAATTGCATCATTGCATTAATCATGACTTATGACCTGGATATCAGAAGACCATGCAAAGCGTTGCTAGTTGGAGACTTGTTCCCATAAAGGCCTCATAGTGCACATTTTCGGATTTTAAATATCAGTAGAATTTCAAGTTTTTTAGCCTTTAGGATGTCAAGGTGAGAGACTAGGGTGATGATCAAAAACGTCTTGATTCAAAAATAACAAGGAGCTGAAACTGAGGATGGAATTTGTGTCACAATATTTTTGCGATATAGTCTTTGAACTTGCTAGCTTGTCCAAAATACAGCATGGTTAGTAATAAATTATTCTTATATAAACATTTTACATTCAACACTTCACTTTCGCTCCTCCACCTCTACCCTCATCAGCATGCTGAAAGTGTATTTCTGTATGTCTACACATACTGACCGAGATCTGCTGTGTCCCTTCTATGGAGCTCTGTGTGTGTGTATGCGCATGTGCACACATGCGTGTGTTCGTGCTCTCTCTTCACGTGAAGAAGCTGGGTTGCAGCTCTAGAAAGAGGATTTGTAATAATATTGTCTCACGGTGGGGCAGTCTGTCTCCCAAACAATGGGCTTCTGTCATTGGGAGGACTCAGTCCTGAGTCTGATGTCCATCATCAGGATAGATTCCTACACTACATAGGAGCAGGACCCATGTGACCTTCCACCTTACAAATTTGTGATTTTGAACAGATGCTCATATCAGGGCACGTCAGAATCAAAATAAAATTTCAGCTGAGCCGGTAACTAGACAAAGTTCTTGGCAGTTCTGACTCTCTTATGCCATCTTTGCCCAGAGGGTCGTCCCCATGTTTTATTTAATATGTTGTTTTTTTATGAAACTTATTTTTCTTGAAGTATGTTACTATTTCCAAGCCTCATAACCTTCCTTGAAAGAGCCCAAGCTCTGATAGATATTCTATCTTGCTGTCACCTGTGTGGCTCAGTGTTTTATCCTAATGAGATCTATGAGCTATTCATTTATATTCATTCATTCATAAGTACGTGTGGAATGTTGGCCACATGCCAGCACTGTGCCACAATGGCCATAAAGGTAAACCTAACATGCAATTCTTTCCTTCACGGAGATTACAGTTGGAAAAAGATTTTAAGTCGACAAGTTGTAATACTAAATGGCAAATGTTGATGAAGAGATCAGAAGCAGAGTGTCAGAGTGTGTTTGTTTTTTTGTTCTTTGTTTAGGGAGAGGGAGAGGGAGAGAATCTCAAGCAGACACCCCGCTAGGAGCAGAGCCCCACATGGGTCTTGATCTTACAACCCTGAGATCAGGACCTGAGCAGAAATCAAGAGTCAGATGTTTAACCAAATGGGCCACCCAGGCGCCCTGGGGCTTGAGTTGAATTTACTTCCTCAATTTAGTAGCCAGGTGATCTTCAGCAAGGCATTTACTGTATCTGTTTCTAAATAATCTTATGCTCATATTATAAAATTGAATAGTTTTGACATCTGCTTCCAGGAAAAATGGAGTATCAGGGCCTAGGTTTACCTCCTACCTGAAACAAATGGAACACAAGCAAACACATAAAATAACTGTTTTCAAAACATTGGGCATCAGGCAGTGAAGGGCAGTGATCCTGTGAAATGGGGAGGACCTAACACTGCTTCAGGCAGTTTTCTGAAACAGTGATATTAATGAACTTTCCATTGTATCTGATTTATGATTTATTAAACTTTCTACATTAAATACTTTTCAAGCAATACTTCTATAATCTGCTGCATGGTATGTGTATACATTTATGTAATAATAGCATTTTGTAAAAGATTTACATGCAAGGAGAAAATTATTAGCGTGTGAAATAGAGATTTCATTTATTAATACAGCCCCTGCCATTTAAAATAGTTTCTTGGTTAAGATCAAAGTTTGCTAAGCCTTTTGATTTCCCTGTGTACTTCCAGGCAATTTTCAATGGAATGAGCCATAGCTATACCTTTGCTTTAAAATTTGTTTCATTAATTATCTTCATTCACAGCAGTATTAATATTTATTTAATTCCTTCGTTAAAATAATTAAATTAATTTACTTCTGTAAAGCTGCACTTGAAACTTCATAGAACATAACAAAAATCTTTACTCTTCATTAACGTGAAGGGGGCATGGGTGAAATTCTTGTCAAGAAAGTCTTATTTTTTGCCTGTAAGAATTGCTTGTGGAATAATATACTTCCAACAAATTATATTCCCTAGATTAGTACGGGGATCAAAAGATTTATGGCTGCATCTCTCCTAAGTAGTCACTGGCATATTCCTTGTTAGTTTTTAATTTAGGTTAAGCCTGGCAAATTAAATGCAAAAGTGTCTCTAATAATGACATTAAAAAAAAAAAAAGATTGTGTGTGTGTTAGGATGCCATTAGTTGAAAGTATGTGACTAGGCAGAAGGCAGCCAGGATTGTAAATGATTCCTATCCAGACGTCACTCTACAATTATTTATTTATTTAAAAGTATTTTTTGAGGCCCTGGCACTACACGAAGTGCTCAGCATGTAGCCCTCAGCGTAAAGGTCAAAGTGTGTGCACTCATGGATCATAGGTTCTAAAGGGGAGAGACAAACAGCAAACGGATACAAGAAAGAAGTGCGTGTGAGTATGTGTGTGTTTGGTGTGTGTGTTTGGTGTCATATTGCAATAAGCCATAGAGGAAAATAAAGCAGCAGAAGGGATAGGGAGCAGGTAGTGTGAGGAATTCATTTTTAGTAGGATGGCCTGGGAAAGTGTCATTGAAAAGCTGGCTCTTGAATAGAGATCTGAGGGAGGTAAGACAATGATGCCTAGACATGTCCTTAAGAAGAGATTCCAGGCAGAGGGAACAGAAAGGGCAAAATCATTGCAGCAAACATGTCAGTTCTTTTAAAGGAGCATCAGACCTGTGTGAACCTGTGTGAGCAGGGGTCAGTAGGGGGAAGAGGTCAGAAAGGAATCAGGGAGACAGTTTCAGGATTTTACTCTAATTGGATGGGTAGTCATTGGAGAGACTGGAACAAAGATGTGACATGATCCAGATTTTAAAATGATCACTTTGGCAGCTGGGTTAAGAATACACTGTAGGCTTCAAGGGCATAGATGCAGGATGTCAGCTAAGAAGTTATTGTAATAAATAGGCAATAAATCATGTCAGCTTGGACCAAGGATATGTGGGGGGAGAGGAAGGAAGCCCTTTGATTTTGAACATTGATCCTACATGATTTACTGAAGGGTTGGATGTGGGGTGGGAGGGACAAGGTTTGGTTTTGTTTTAACCTGAGCACCGAGAAATATGATGTTGCCATTTACAGAGACAGAAAAGACTCTGTGTGGAAAAGCTTTGAGGCAAGGGAAAACTTGGAGTTTGGTTTTAGTTACTTTTAAGATGCCAGTTATATCCAATTAGCTATGTTGATGCATGAGTCTAAAATTCAGGGAAGAGACTCAGGTTGGAGATTTGTATTTGAGAGTCGACATTGACTGGGGTAAGATAATCTGGGAAGTGAGTGTGGGACAGAGCAGAGGAGGTCTAGACTGAGACTTGAAAGGCAAGAATATGGAAAACTGAGACGGAGTGGCCACTGAGTAGGAGCAAAACAGGAAGAGTATAGTATCACAGACGTGAAGCGAGGCAGGGTGAGGGGACTGCCCAACCTCTTCGCTGGTTATGCTCCATGTGGCTTTCTGTAGTTTGCTCTTCTGCAAAGCATGCTGAACAAAGGCAAATGACCATTTTTAATACAGCCTGTGACTCATTTCATGTGCTCCAATTGTACAGAGTATTGACTAACAACAGATTCGAGAAATAAGTTGTCAGCTTACCATGTTCATTGTACTTGTGTAGCACCAAATGTAAAATATGTGTACATTATATATACACATATATATGTAATATAATATACATATTCCCCTAGACAGATTCAGACTGTGGCTTGAGGGAATTCGATTCTACTTCTAGATAAAGAATGGATTTTCCCCGACTTATCGAAGAGAATTGAGAATTGAATAGCAGTGTTCTAACGGATGATTGACACAGATCGGGATTGAGTTTCCCATTGATTGAATAACTATATATTGATTATCTGCTTTGTGTCAAGCACTGTGTTAGCCACTGTATGAAGAGCGGTGAGCAGGATAATTTCTTAGTGAGCAAACATTCAAGGAAGGAAAAAGACCATTTGAACAAGCAGTCACAGTGTAGCCTAGTAAGTATCCTATTTGGGGAATCTTAGGCAATTGAGGATGCTCATATCAGGGACGGGGAATCAAATCTTAGGGTCTAAGCAAAAACTTTCCAGAATGAGTGCTCCAGTACTGGCATTAAAGGTCAGAATTCCTTAGGATGACTTGGACACACCCATTCCTGGTTTCTGAATTCCTGTCTCATGATGATCTGTTTTCCTAACTTATGCGTTTCGGCTGTTCCATAGTTTGGCGAAAATATTACTCAACCTCTTCTGCTGTGTGAGACTCATCCTTATGCCTACACACTTTTATGGTTAGTGCTTCATGTGCTGCTTTTTTTTAACTGGATATATTTTATTTTTTTTAAAAATTTTTTATTATGTTAGTCACCATACAGTACATCATTAGTTTTTGATGTAAAGTTCTATGATTCATTACTTGCGTATAACACCCAGTGCTCCATGCAGTATGTGCCCTCCTTAATTCCCATCACCAGCCTATCCCATTCCCTCACCCACCTCCCCTCTGAAGCCTTCCGTTTGTTTCCCAGAGTCCACAGTCTGTCCTGGTTCATTCCCCCTTCTGTTTACCCCCCCCTTCATTCTTCCCTTCCTTCTCCTACCAACCTCCCTGCTATTTCTTATGTTCCATAAATGAGTGAAATCATGTGCTGCTTTTTTAGTTCCTTAAAATACAGTTTTCTGCTTCTTTGAGAGATTGCAAAGGCTGTTGAGTCTGGCTATTGAGGGAACAGCTATTTCATTGCTTGCCCCAGAAGCAAGTCATTTCAGCAATGCTGTTCTGTTATTTATCCACAAGGAGTCTGAAAGGAGAAGTAAATATCTTCAGGCTAATGGTTTACTGACGTGCTAGCTGCTTTGGAACGAAGCATCAAAATTAATGAAGTTATGAGACATAACATTGTCATCTATAGACTTCCTATTGTATAGTTGGCGTATTTTATGCAAATACACTTGGTAAGAATCAGGCAATTTCAATATGTATATTTTTAACCTATACAGCATTTTTTTTCCTCCAAAGTAAGAAAGCACACATTGCCAAAGCAGTACAGGTCCGTGGCAGGTTTCCTTTCATTTTGTTCCTTCCAGAAATGTTCAGGCTAGAATTTATTTTCCTCCCTTTTAAATACAATCTTCCTTTTAGTATGGAAGGTGTCAGCTTAATTAGTAAATTAATTTCAGATAATTTATTATGTACCTGCTTCATGCCAGGTGCTTGGCTGGTAATGGGAAATCAGCAAGTTAGGAACATCACAATCTTTGTCAGAACTGAATGATGAATACTGAACAGTTGTGGATCCTTAGGAAGAAGAAAAACATTGTAAAAGAAAGTTGTCTTGATGTCCTCTACTTTCAGTTAGAGATGGGGAGATGAATCAGAATGATAAGGTGGTTTATTTCAGGTACACGTGGAATCTACTCACTACTGATCATGCAGTCATTACTGGGCCTTGTTCCAAAGTGGTAAGCCTCCACATCTCTCGGTGAGTTGAAGGCTGTGTCTATCACTCTGCCAGAAGGAGGCATGTCAAGAGAGCAATTGTATCTTTGTCTCCCCTCTGCCAAGTGGTCCTCTGGTAGTGGCCTCTTCTGGCTTTGTAGCTGATTTTTTTTTCTTTGCCTTTTGACATTGAATATTTTATGGCTGACTTCTGAGTATGAATCTGAGGTATCCAGTTTTTCAGCCATACTCCCAAACACCAGCTCCAGATCATTACTCATAAGTGGTGTGAATATCGTGGCAGGGAAACTAAGAGCAAAAGAGAATCGGGGCTTTTTACTAGATACAGTTTTGAAATATTTACTAAGAAGTCTGATTTTCTGAATTTGTGTTTTGATGAAGAATCATTGACTTAAAAGGAACCTGTCGTTCCTTAACAATAACATGGGGAGTCAGGGGAGACTGAAGGCAGAGGTGTCAAACAAACGGTATCCAAGACTTACCAGGTTTAGAGGCTGAGTCAGGCTGAGCAAGGACAGAGCTGGAATATTTTGACACCTCACAGGAACTTTTATAAAGCTAAAATGTTTATAAGGGGACTCCAGAAAGGAAGGAGTGAGTACTGACGAGAGGAAGCTTAAAAGATAATGTGGAGAAAAGAGCATCAGGCCAGAGACAGAAGACCTGGTTGGGATGTGGTAGACATTCAGTCTGCGTGCTGAGGTCTCGTATGGAACAGGCTGTGGCATGTGCGCTCCTGGGTCTCTTAGACAAGGCTCACTTGCCATCTTACTTATTCTTCATTGAGCAGTGGATATATAATGGACACCTGAACGTCTCCATCCCCTCTTTACTCTGGAGCGAAAAGACTATGAAACGTCATGTGTAAAGTGCATAGATTTACAAAATGAACATGAACTCGTGTGCAAAATCCAAGAATTTGATAGTTTTTAGGCCAACAGAAGAAAATATGGTGTGGTTTTCCTAGAACTGTAAAGGTTTGGAGACAATGACAGACATAAAAAGAGCCTCACAGAGTTTATGCAGGGGAGGCACTGCAATTCACCTAAATTCTTCGATGCTGTTTATGTAATGATAATTCATGCATGTTGAATGTCAAGAATGTGCTGAATATCTCACGTATGTTATTTATAACTCTTTGCACAACACTTTAGGGTTATATAGGTGATCCTGAGGCTAAGAAAGGCCAAGGAAATGTTCTGTGGGTGAGTAATTAGTAAATTGGGAAGGTGGAATTCAGACTCTGGCTCACGTGACTCGATAACCCATTCACGTACTTCTGTATCTCATTGGCTCTCAGGAACGACTTACTGGATGTCTGTTATTACCAGGGCTCTGTGATGTCCGTTCAGTTATGTCTGATCAAAGAGAAAGAGATCCCCAGTTCTCCAGTCCCTGACCATTTACCATTGTACATGTGGGTTCTAACCCAATTCAGAACTTCCTTCAAGCC
This sequence comes from Ailuropoda melanoleuca, assembly GCF_002007445.2. Taxonomy (NCBI): domain Eukaryota; kingdom Metazoa; phylum Chordata; class Mammalia; order Carnivora; family Ursidae; genus Ailuropoda; species Ailuropoda melanoleuca. The sequence goes on from NC_048228.1 coordinate 94,044,322, forward strand.
TTCTTGAACCCAAAGGGCGTTCACCTATCCTGACAATCTTCCCTGGATCCAATGTAAATTACACCAGTTTCAGGTCTTTTGGTGTAATACATACATGTACATAAAAGTGGTTGAGGGACATCCTTGGCTCTTTTCTTCAACGTCATCATAGGATCATGGCCCAGTGAGGCCTTAACACTCTCATAGAGAAAAGGACCTAAACAAAGGAAACTTAAAGAAAATTGTAGTTTTCATAGTCCAGACTCATTTATGTCAAAAGAACTGCACCCAAATAATTTCCCTGGGGAATCTGTTATATCAAAGTTGGTGGTGTAAGCATTCGGAGGGAAGGCTTGCTGTTAGATTTAGAGGATAGATTGTGGATTTGGCCAACTATTTACATGTATACAGTCTCTAATTGTGTGTGACTGGGCTCCTATAGGACAGCAAACTTCCCTTCCTGAGTGACGTGTTGTAAGCTCTTTGTGTTTTTTGTTGTTGTTGTTAGCCTTATTTTCTCCATTTTCCATCATACCACTTCTCCATAGCTATGTTAACCTCAACATTTCCTCTCTATAGCATTTTGGGTAGGTTATACATTACTAGAAAGAGATCATGCAGAAACATACCAGAGAAAAGCCTGACATCTGATTTAACTACCCATGGATTTAAAAATTTGAGAGAAGTGGTCTCTTTTGCTACACAGAAAAGGAGAAGCAGTGGTGATCATTAGCGCAACTTTTTCTAGTGTCCCTTGTTTCCTATTGTGGATCCTGTCAGTTCAGAGGAGGGTCTTAAGATTTGGGAAACACATGAATTTTTGCATCACAGATTAAAAAAAAATGTTGTTGTTGGTTGTTTTTGGTAAGTGGGCTTGAGTCAACATGCACCATCAATGTGAAATCATGTCTCATGGGGAATAAATGGGATTGGCGGCTAAGGCAACAAGTGACTCATTAGGTTTTTCTAGATTGTTTGCTTTTATTCTATGAAATACATGAAGAATAAATATGTAGTTGAGTAGATAGGTGGGTGGGTAGCTATGTAGATATATAGATAGTAACAGTCTTGTCTGCCTGTTTTGTTTTGTTTTGTTTCCATCTGAAGATGCCACTTTCCTTACCCTGATGCTAACATTGGGAATCCTTTGACAGCTTACTCTCTTGAACACTAGACATATTGCCTGCCAACATATATCTAGTCACACTACTTAAAATTATGTTTAATCATAGAGTGGTACAAAAATATTACCATGGTATGCGGAAATATAAAATGTAATGTGCGTGGTAAATTGGCAACACTGACAAATTAGCGAGATCTCTCAAATCTAACAGACTGCATGCGGAGCAAGTACAAGGGAGCCAGAAGTCCATCCGTTCTCTCTAGTCAGGGAAACAGCACGGCAGCAACCGCGTGGTCTTGCCAAATTTGCTTTTATAATTTGAATTGACTTGTGATTTCTCTCTTCTCCATTGAAAATTCTGGTGGTGGCCCAAATGGTGTGTGGAATGAGATCTGCATATACTAACTAAAAATAAGAACACTTGGGGCCTGAAGGGAGCACTTGTTACAGTTTCCTTCCTTCTCTAGGCCCATTCCTGATTCAGTGATCCTCAGGTCCTGCTCTTTCCTTAGAATGTGAGACTTCCTTGTTTTCTCTCCAAGCCACTTGCAAAAGACCTACTCATTTCCTAAAACTCATGGCAAACTCCTTTTTTGGTAATGCCTACCCTGAACACATTTTTCTCTGCTCCCCCCGCCATCCCCACTCACAAACCCAAAGCTTTGGCTACAACAGCCCTGTGATATACTGGGATTGTTTTCCTGTCTCTCTTCTAACTGGGTTATGGAAGCCAAAACTTCAGGGCTGGCTTAGATTCATTTTTACAGCTTTCTTCAGCACCTAGCAGTAGATCGAATAAATGAATGTTTTTTCATAAAATATCTCTTGTTTTTATTGGTGAAAGACGGAATAATGAGCTCTATGGAATAGTAATTTGACTGAATATGACATTTATGATCCTGAGGACTCCAAGATTTTAGTGCAAATCAGAAAATGGATACCTTTGAAATAAAATAATCTGTCTCTTTTTACACCAGTGATGTAGTCGCATAAATAAAGCACATAGGCAGCACTTAGAGCACCTTAGGAGATAAGCCCTGTCTAAATGCAGAGTCATGTCTTATAAATATGACATGCAATTTGGAGGAAATTAACTTTAATATGGTTGTGAGGGTGATTTAATGTCGGTTTGTTATTACGGAAGGAGGAAAGAGTGGTGTAGGCCATGTGGATAGTAAGTGCTGAGTTCACAGCCGTGCTTTACTGCTGTGGCAGCAGGAAGTGTCCCTGGATGTGTTGGAGCATTACCTGTAGGCTAGGGCTGAAGCTAGTGGCGATGAAAACCAAGATATGTTTGATAACCAGAGGGTGGCTGAATTTTTATGTGATATTTTTGTCAGTTGATGGAAAACTTCAGCTCAGATATGTACCCCCCCCATTTACTTATTTGCAAAACCTGAGTAGCTGGGGTAGGCTTCCTATGAGCTGATGAAAGGACGGAAACTGTGTTGATCAGGACTGACATTGAACTTTATAAAGTTCAAAACCACAGGTGCTTCCTTTTTCCTGGATGACTTGTCACCACTTAGACTTTCATTCTTTTCAAAAGTTTGTTGATTGTTGGAATCTTAGAAAACTGAGAAATGAAAACACTAAGAAGGGAAAGATAAATTGCTATGGATCACCCAAGTGCAGAAATAATTGTATGTAATCTTTTGATGCAGAGAAGTTAAGTGACTTGGCCAACATCACACAGCTAATAAAGGCAGAGCTAAGATACAATCTCAGGCATCCACGCTTTAAATCATGAAACGATATGGCCTTCACTGAAAAATTACTTTGTACATAAACATTGGAGTTAGCTCCCTGACTGGTTTAACGAAACTTTGAATTAAGGCTCCAAAGTTATATGACAGCTTTGAGTCATTCCTTTTACTGTGAAGCATGGTCATTAAAGTCGGTGAGAACAGTTTGGTAATCATGGATAGATTCTCCAAACTAAACAAATAAAGCAATGGAAACTTTCCAGAATTTGTATATGAAAATTGACAGTAGAGTCTAGCTTAAAGTTTCTCGACATCCATCAGCTATAAGTCTTCATTTGGCTTTGGATGTTCGAATATTATCTTCTTTTCTCTTAATCCTTTTTCTCTACGGAAAAATTGGAACAAATGTGTGCTGTACGTACCATGGAAAATACTTTTGTGATATTAAATGCCGCTGGTCTAATGCACATTTCCTGAGCATAAACGAGAAATGTCCTGTCTAAATGGAGCCCTGAAGATTTAAAGGGAATTCTCATCACCAGCTGGTGGCTAAACGTGTTAACAGATGTAGGAAAGGTATCAAATAACCAGCCCTCCCTTACCTGACACAAAAGGTTCTTTTCTCCACTGCTGATAAGAGGTCATGGTCTATTGTACCATGGATTTCTGCAGGGTTCAGGAATGGTCTCATAAGTAAATTCAACAAATGTTTGTTGAACTTTTGCTCTGCCTAGCTCCATTGAGCTGGTTAACATAAAACTTGGCCCTGATGAAGCACCATTTTTTCACATTTATGCTTATTCTCAACATCATCACCCTGGGTTCGCATGAGGAGAACATATAAAAATGCTCTTCTCCCCATCAGTTCTCTATGGGGTGTCTGTTAGCAGCAGCTGAAGCAGCAGCAGGCAGATAATAAATTCAAATTGACTCTCTTATATATCTTTATGGTCCTCTGAAATGAATGGAGTTCATTTCAGAATTCCTGCCTATCTGATGTAATTAGGTATCTCTCTGTCTCTCTTCCTTCTCCTCTTTGACTTTCAGTCTTATGTTACATCTCATGTACTGAAGATGCACATCTCTTACTCATTTCCAACATTAGGTACCATCAATGATTAGCATGCATGGGGGTTTCACTGCAGAAAAGATGACTTCTCTATTGATCACTTATCAGGGTAGCAGTAGTGTTGGGAAGCTTAATATGGGTCTTTGGATTGTTTTGTTTGCTGTTTGTTGCTGAGGGCTGTAATCTTAAAGATGACAAACGTGATGCACGTGATTTATTATGTGGCAAGAGACTAGAATCTGAAAAGTGCAGATTTGGACATCTAAAATTAAAATGCACTAACCTTGAGAAAACAGAAATCTGAGGAGCCAGGAGGGGTCCTTTGCAAGTAGATTTGCTCATTAAAATAATCAGTTCTCTTACTTGTCCTGTCTTGGTTAAATGGTCTTGTCTTGTAGAGTGATTCCTCACACTGTTCTAATGCACCATTTAGAGTTAATGTTTTTGGATTCCTATGATCATAAGGATACCTATGTAAGAGGAAGGAATTCATCAAATATTGGCAAAGTAGAAATGAATTCTTTTTATGAAATTTTAAATATGCTTGCTTTTGAAGGAGACCCTGCTAGTTTGTAATAAGTGTTTTCTTGTGTTCAGGAACGTCTTAGTGCTACTTGGGTTGAATATGTAATTGGCGTGTTTGCCTGTAAACAATAGCAGTTTCATAGGATCCAACCTAATAAGGATAAATACCAACAGGTTAATAAATATTTAGGTAAGGTGATATTTTAAATAAGTATACTTTTCAGGTAACCAAAGCTTATCCCGTTAAGTTTAATAAGTTCTCTATGAACCAGATGAGATGGAATTCTTTCTAAGCAATTGTACCTATTTTCCTCTCTTCTCAAGTAGAGTATACATTTTCCTTTATCGAAGGCTCAGTGTCATTACTACAAGTATTCAAGTACGGTTATGTGATGTTCTCAAAAGTTATAAAGCCTGCAGGGGTATTTCTGAGGATGTGTGCTTATTTTTTTTATAGGTTTTTGTTTTGTTTTGTTTTTTTCTGTCCCCCTGGTAATCTGCTATCTCTTCTTTATGTTCTGAGTGTCTCTATCATGCTGCAGTATGAACACATTCAGGACAAAAGAAGATGCCAGAACTAGAGACTAGTGAATTGAGCCCAAGAAATGCTGGTGTTATATTACAAGACAAAGAAACAAATTGATAATCACAGATGCAGAATATAAGGCAGAACTTAGAGTGGGAACTGTATTAAGGGACGAACTATAAACAGGAATAGGGGGCCAGTATAACTGGACAGTTTGATTAAGGATCTTGAAGTCAGAAATCAAAGGAAGTAAGAATCAGATTAATGAGTTAATGTGTGCAAATTATAATCAGTTCAACCCAGTTAAGAAAAATAAACTAGCCAGCAAGAGTAAAATTTGAGACTGCTGGCTGTTACCTCTTTGTCCCAATCTTAGGCTTCTGATTGAGTGTAAGTGGCCAAAAGCTTGCAAGGTGGGTATTCCATCGGGAAAAAAGAGTCCCATTGGTTCTGGCATGGCCTGATTCTTGCAAAGACTAAGGCTCAGCTTTTCTAGAGGGTCCTAGAATACTCAGTACATTTGATTTACTATGCATAATTCTTTGGATTCTAGGGAGCTGTATAATTAATATATGGTAAATTATGTAATTAATATTGTCAAAATCACATGTAAAATCTGAGTCAGTAGGGCTCTAAGCAAGGATCCACAGAGATCTCATTCAAGTTCATGGTCTTAAAATAGTGGTTCTCAATTGGGCGGGTGGGGGGAGGGTGGTGTTTCCCCTCAGAGACATTAGAAAATATCTGGAGACGACTTTGGTTTTCACAACTTGGGGAGTATTCCTGACATTTAGTAGGTAAAGGCCAGAGATGTCGTTAAACATCCCGCAGTGCACAGGGCAGCCTCCAACAACAAAGAATCTGGTCCAGAATGGCATCTAGGTTGAGAAACACTGGCTTAGGAAAACTGTGAGTATAAGAAAGGAAAGTGGATCTACAGTAAGAACTCGCTTCACCATGTTTACCTGGGTTTGGAGAGAAGTAGCTTCCTAGAAGATATTTCTAAATTTACTTACTTTGAGTTCTTAATTGTCAGTCACACAAGAAGGAAGGATGCCAGGTACCTTGTGCTCCTATCAACAAAATCACCCTAGAAGGAGGGATGCCGGTACCCTTTGCTCCTGTCAACAAAGCCATATTAGGATGTCAGGAATGAGTCAGGACCAGTGTTGGAGGTGAGGCTGTTTGAATGGGTTAATCAGATTGGGGGTCAGATGATGTGATCCCAACTGACTCACCTATTGGGGTAAACATGTCCATCAGACCATCTTATAATCAAGCTCCCTAACTTTATCTAATAATGACTCCTTATTATAGGATTTCAAAGAATCAGAACTTTCTGCCCCTTATCAGAAACTCAAGATTGATTTATATTGCTCTCATATGTGAACTGAGCTATTTATTTTTTTTAAAGATTTTATTTATTTATGTGACAGAGAGACAGCCAGCGAGAGAGGGAACACAGCAGGGGAGTGGGAAAGGAAGAAGCTGGCTCCCAGGGGAGGAGCCTGATGTGAGACTCGATCCCTGAACTGCGGGATCACGCCCTGAGCCAAAGGCAGACGCTTAACGACTGCGCTACCCAGGCGCCCCTGAACTGAGCTATTTTGGCTAATAGATTTGGGCCCCCTAGTCAACTATATGCTCATCTGAGCCGACCCAGAATCATTTAGCTCTTTCTTAGTCTTAGCTGCTCCCTATAAAATTGAAATCATTATAGAAGAGGCTTTTCACATGGCTATATTCATAAATTTTGAACACTAATTCCTTCCAGTTAGATAGATCCCAGGTGTCTCCACTTTCATGCTGATCTTAAAGAATCAGAGAAGTTGTATCAAAGTAACCTGATTTTACAGTTCTTTAATAAATGTTTGAATGAATGAGTGAATGAATCATGTAAGAGTCAAGTTAAATATTTTGCAGTTATGCTACCAGAAGCGCAAAGAAAAAAATGAGAACCACATTATGAAAACTGCAGATCTTTTCAAGAGGAAAGCAAATTAATTTTGATAAGATAACTTTTCCCTGTGAGTACTTTTTCGACTGATGTGTCTCACCCCTGACATTTGTAGACTATGCAGTTTTAGAGCAGATATAATTCTTATACTTCTCGGCCTTGATATAGGAAAGCCATAAGACACCCAATCCACATTAGTTAAGCTGAATTGAAAATAATTTATCTTGCAGCAGAAATGGCAAAGAGACACCATCTAAAGTTGTGTCAAGACAAGAGAGCAAAAATCGAATAGAAGGGATGTTGTTTCAGTTCACCAAGGAGAATGATGTTGTCTCATCCATTCTCCAGAAAAATAGTTTGGCAAAAAAGAAGGTGCATGCAACAGTGTATAGTAATTTGGTACTATAAAACATAATACTTTTAAAAAGACAGATTAGTAAAAGTTGCTATATCATTTATAGGTAATTATAAAAATATCATTATAAGTAATTTTAAAAGCTGTTGATGAGAATGCTCTCGCTTTCTTTTTTCTCGGAGAAAATGTGCTGAGGGCACCTGGGTGGCTCAGTCAGTTAAGCGTCTGCCTTCGGCTCAGGTAATGATCCCAGGGTCCTGGGATTGAGTCCACATCCTGGTCCTTGCGCAGCAGGAAGTCTGCTTCTCGCTCTGCCCCTCTCCCCACTCACATGTGCATGTGGGTGCGCGTTCTCTCTCTCTCTCTCTCTCTCTCTCTCTCTCACATGCTCTCTCACATGCTCTCTCACATAAGTTAATTTTTTTTTTTTTTTAAAGAAAATGCTCTGAATGAGTAAGGAAGTTGAGAGAGAGGTTTGGGAGAGATGTCTGTCAGATACACATGAACATTCTGGAAGCTACCAAGTTATAATCTCTCTTCCCTTTCTTACTTCCCTTCCATCTCACCTCTTTTCCCCCCTCCCTTCTTCCTCCTTCCCTCCTTCTCCTCTGTTCTCCATCCCTGTGCATAACTGTGTAATCTCTGTTTCCTCTTCCTTCCTTCTCTTCCTTGTTCTCTCTTTCCTTCTTTGTCCATGTCCTAGATTACCAGGAGTACAGAGGGGCTCAATGTTATGACCTTCTCACAAAGAACAGGGGGAGGTTGTTGGACAGTGAGAGACTGTCACTTAGACTTTTTTTCAATAATTTTTATACAGTTATCAAAGGAGACAAAGTCACCTCAAAAGAATGATGAAACATGGCTCTAGACCATATTTTTTAAAGCACAAATTTGATATATTCCTCAGGTTTCTAGGTTAAAAAAAAAAGCTGATGACATAAATTATTTACCCCAACATATCTAGTACAGAATCACATATTATTAAGTATTAGAAACTGTTCAGATTTGAATGAACGCTCTGAACTCTTTTGTCAGCAAATGCATACATACTCATACCATTTTTGTTCACTTTTATAATGTTTTGAAGCCTACCCATGGTTTTGTCCATGCTTTTGTACTGAGAAGTACAACTGTTGTAGAAATTTTTTTTCCCATTGATGATACAGCCAGTGTTTACATGTTAAAAGAAAGAATGCACATGTCATCTTAAATTGCCTATAAGACATTAATTCATTAAAATGTACTATTATCCAAATAACGACCCCAACAGTATTCAAATTCCCCTAGGTACTTAGTGGGACTTTAGAACATTCCCTGACTCTGTTAGTTGCTTTGGAAAGATTTCCTTCTCACTTTTGGATCTAGTAATTAACAGTAGCAGCAACATCTTCCATTGATGAAATAACTCCTATGTACCAGATATTTTCCAATGTGATTATATATATGACATTATTTCATTCTCATAAGAACTTTATTGGGTAGGTCTATTCCATGGGCATCATTGGTTTCCTTCACACATGATTAAATTGAGGCTTAGACACTTCGAAATGACCTGGCCAAAATCACGGACACTAAGTGAAAGAGCTGGTAAAAGAAGCTCTGAGAGCCCCCAGCTTCGATCTTTGCTCTTTCTAAGGTGTCTAGTGATTGAGGCAATGCCCACGCAGCCTTTTCTCCTGAAATCAAGAATGCTAAGAAATGAGGAGAATGAAGACTAAGTGGGCTAGTTGCTGTTATGGCCAGAGATTTTTAGGTCTCTAGGAAAAAAAAAAAAAGGAAAAAAAGAAAAAAAATGCCCTTAAATCCCACACAACAGCAGCTGTCCATGTCTATTTGTCTGTGGTGTGAATACCAGAGCAAACACTTATGGAAATGAATCTGTGTTTCAGCAGCAAAATAAAATGGAGATTCTAGGCTTACCTCGGGAGAAAGGTGTGGGGAGGGTTTATCTAGGGAGTAGGCTACGTGAGAGAGGTCTCAGAAACTATAGTAGAAGAAAAATCCATCTGTGCTCATAGACTGTGGGTAAATCTTCAAAATGTGCCCTAATGCTCATGAAATAATTTGTGCTTTGCTAAAGGCAAAATGATAAAAAAAAAACATACTTCTCAGACTGATGAATGATTGGGGGAAGAACCTTTTTCAGTTTCTGTGACACACAAGGAAGGAGTTAATCTACAGCACCAACAGTAGGCTTAACCCAATAAAATAAATAAATCCTGCTCAGTTTGTTAAGCTCTGTCTTGTAAAATTCCTTAAATGATGTATGTAGGCCCCTATATAAAATTACTTTATCCATTAAAAATGTTTCAGCATAGTAAAGATGATATTATTCAATCATATTTGTTATTATTTTTCTAAGCAATTATATTAACTTTTGCTTTGAATACTTTTAAAACCCAGGGCTTATCTGTTACAGATTTAATGACTCCCATAAATAGAAAAGGAGGGGATTCAGGGTTCTAACCCAAATGACTGACTCCCGGGGATCTTCTATCCTTCACAGGAAGCCGAGAGGGGGGTTATCACATTCCATGATGCTTTAGAGTATGTGCTGTAGGCTGAAGCAAAGTGGAATACGTTTAAGATGGGATTATTTCATACCACACTGAATTTAGGAGAGTTAATCTTTCTCACCTTCGGTTTCTATATCCGTTTTGGGGGACAAGAAGGCCCCCCTAAAAAGTTTCTTCCAAAGATTAGATAACTCAACAAAATTTTTCGCAATGGGGCCCTGTCCACAAAGCATATTCAGTAAGTAGATATTGTAGGTATTTTTCAGGCATAGAACCTCTAACGGAAGTTCACATCATAGACTCATTGTTTTTCCTTTTGTCTGTATGTTACTTTTTTGCAAAAACAGTATAAAAATACCACAAGGAATTCAAGTAAAAAAAAAATGGCCTCAATTACTCATTACTTAATGAGATTAATGTTTTTCTTTAATCTATGCATATTTCTCATAGAAACAGAATTTTTATAAATTTCATAGTTTTATATATTAGGAGTTAGCATTATATCGTGAGAGCTTACATTTTGCTATGGTTTCCTTTTTCTTACAGCATTTGTTCTCCCCTCCCAACAAACTGGGTTGTAATTCTCTGCAAAGGAGATATGCACATGTAGAGAATGCAGTTTTATTTCACAAAATTAGGATTATATTCTATACATGGTTTTGTAACTTGTTTTCTCACTTACCAGTGTGTAGTAGGCATGCCTCTAAGTAAATGACACAAACTTATAGAAATAAAAGCTCCACATTTATGCAGTATTTTTTGTGGTATCTGGACAACTGAGACTATCCTAAGTACTTGTTGGTGGAGGTATATGGGGGATGGACTAAAGCATGTCCATATTACGGAGCAGTATGTGGCTATTTAAAATATATATAGAGAGAGGTCCCTTTGTAGATATTTATACTTTTTTTTTTTTTGAGTTGGAAAAGAAGGCGGGAGTTATTGAATCCAATGCCCTCTTTTTATAGATGGGAAATGGACACCTATAGCAACTTGACCAACTTTGATTCTTGAAAGATCCAGAGCGCAAGTCTGACTTAGTCTGCTGCTCATCCCATGGCCTCCCAGTCCTGGCATGTTGGCCATGAAGTTCCCGTGGAGCGGAGGGTCAGCCGTGCAGGGGTCTGAATATGTGTTCACAGCTTGCATTAGGGAGGCTTTTAGTATGATTTCGCAGTGGGAGTTTAGTAGTGCATTTACCGTACTGGAGAGTGTGTAACGTGAAAACTGCATTAGGTGGTTTTCAGTCACAGCACATAGTTAGTGTCACCCGTTGTCACGCATTTGTTCCCTGACTGATTTTCCTAGAGAAGGTCAGAGCCCTGCATTACTTCGCTCTGCACCACCGTGGCAGGATCCTGAATATTTCATCACATTGCTCTGATGAGACGGGCATACAGCGGCGGGTTCCAGGGGAGCGCGTGCCGTGCGCGCGTCCTCAGACTGCTGTTTGGAAATGAATCCTTAGGGCACACTCAAGGACACGCAGAAGGCACAGAGGATTCTAAGATATTCTTTTCCTCCAGCTAGTCAAAACTGAATCTAGGATTGTGACACTAAGTCTGAAAGGAGCATTTTCAGCCGTGATCTCATATTTTACTTGATGCTCAGTCAAGGCAAGAATGTATAGTTTGGGGAGAATGGCAGCCATTGTGTTTCATGGGTGTTATAGTGCTTCGTTTTCCATAATGGCATATTCATTTAATCTGAAATTTGCCTGTCCCTGCAGCTCCAGTTGTTGTCACGGTATGACGTAAGTGATTATTATCTGCAGGACTAGGATATGCGTTGCTTTTTAGGCATTTGGCCATGGCCTTAGTTTGGTTATGAAAACACCCATGGAAAGTTAAACAGGAACTTTGTGAAAATGATTATTCACACTAAAGAGAATCATAACCTGGTGTATGCTAGTACTGAGTAAATATGTTTCTGTGGTCATCTAACACTTTTGCATCTAATATTTCTAGCTGTTTACGTAAGTGAAGAAATCCTTTTCTGTTGTTGAATAAATCAAGAATATTTGTAATCACCATTATTTCTTACAGTCTTTAGACTGGGTCTCTGTTTTCTTGTTTTTGATTTTAAGCTCTTCTTTGATTTTTTAAAATTTGCGTCTTTTGAAAAACCTACCTGTTTTTTGACAAATAGTATAAGGCAGCTCAATCTTGAATGAAAAGTAGGGCAAAGCCATTTATAACTGAGACCGTGTGACAAGAGCCTTGTAGGTCACCTCTGTCTCCATCAGGGGTTCCATCCATACTCAGCTTTAACTGTTACTTCTACACAGATGGCTTCTTAAATGTGACCTTCAACCTTGACCTTTGTTCTGAATGCTAGATCAGTGTTTCTAAATGCCCAGTATGTGCCCTAGCATCATCTGAAACTTAGTTCCTGGTCTACCTGGTAAGTGATAGAAACTCAATTAAGAATTTCTTAAATCAACCTATCATTTGTTTATGTTAGTTGGGTTTAGGGGAAGGCTAACATATTTTTTGCTTCTTTCAATTTTTTTTAAGTATAGGCTGCCCTTCACTTAATTACTCCAGACCCCAAATTGTCTTTTCTGACATCTCACCTCAAAAAAGAATGAGGCAGAAAGGCCTGTGTCCCTCCCTTACAAACCAAACCAAACCAAACCAAACCAAACCAAACCAAACCAAACCAAACCAAGCCAAACCAAACCAAACCAAACTTATCGGCTGGAGTTCAGCTTACCCATAATTATATTAACCAAATTGTTGATAATGCTAATTGAAAAGGAAAGGCCAATCTTCAAAAAAAATGAAATAGAGGAGGAAAGAAAAGTAACATGTTGGATCCTAAAGTTTGAATCGTGTATGTGGCCTGTTTTTAAATACACCGGCCATTCTGGTAAAATGGTATGAAAAGGCTGTGTCACCAAGCCTAGGAGCGTCCATTAGATTCAAACAGACACCACGGGACTGCCTGTGGTTGCCTTTTCTGAAGCCAAATGAGCAACCTGATTGTTTTAAACCCATCGATTGCCTTTGATGCAATCGAAAATGGAGCTTCCTTGACATTCCTGCTTTGCTCTGAAATGGAAGTCTGGGGATGTGTTACCAAGACCACATTCCAACCTCAGAGCAACTGCAGGCGGATTTAAGCTGAATTGTCTGATTGGAACTTTTATAGATCCGTAATTTTATCATCTTTGAATTTCAATTTACCTTTTCTTTGTGCGTTCCAAGAAGGCAGTTGGCTTAGTTTGCTTAGATTATCCAATTTCTATGTTTCTGAGAACGCAGGAGATACCTCATTTCTAAGACTCTGTGCCACGTACTCCCGGATTCTGTGTCTGTATGTTGAAGGTGGGGACCACGAAATCAGTTTTAAACCAGGCATTCTAGGTGGTTCTGATGCAAATAGGCCCTAACCTCTACTTTGAAGAAAACAGGGTAGGAGTATGGATAAAATTGATATGGATAAGTTCTAGGGATCTCAATAAAGAAAAAATATATATACACATATACGAACACTGTAAAATTGCTATATTTTGTAGGATCTTGTTTTAAGACTTCCAGTAACCACAGGAGATTGCAAGGCTGCTTCATAGCTGAGTAAAGTGAGTCTGAGTAAATAACTTGATATTTAATTCCAGTGCTAAATTAGAACGCCAGGTCCTTACTATATAGGCCTCATCAGAAAGTGGCAAAAAATAATAATAAATCACAAAGAAAATAAGCTAACTTAAATCCTTCAAGACATAGTTTTCAGCCTCATTTTATGGAAGAATGGGCCTTGGAACACTCCAGTTCCTCTTTTTTTTTTTTTTTTCATAATCCAGGCATAAATCTGTGCATGAGATGGTGACAACTTTCCTCCTGGTGGCCCTCAGTCTCCTGTCCTTCAAAGTGCCACATGCTGACGCCGAGCTTGTTTCTATGCCCACCATCTCAGCCCTATCTCTGTTTGTAGGACTCTTCAATATATTTTTATTTTCTTTTAAGTAGTATGCATTCATCTGACTCTGACTCTCGGGGCTCTCCATCAGCGAAACACATCTGTTCCCAGCTCCCATTACAGTAATAATAAGGCTTTTACATAGGGATCCAAGTGGGTGGGACCCCACTGAAGGAGCCCTCAGCTCTAGCTAGCACATATTTCCAATGGACCGTTTCCCTAAAATATACGCTTAGGTCATAAACACTTTTTACTTATCTCTGAACACTCATGTTGGAAAAACTGTGACTCTTGCTCTTAAAAACAAAACAAAGCAAAAGAAAATAGCTAGAATTTTATCTTCTGGAAAGCATATCACTTCTTTAGCTCTCCAGTTTTTCAAAGACCCTTGTAATTTGTATTAATGCATCTATTCGCATGTAAATATTTGTCTGTATTAATGATATATAATTATTGATCAGTAGTTTTGGTCTCATTGTCTGAGACCATTAAGTTATGGTAGAATACCTGAAAAATTGCATTGTGTAGGTATTATCTAGAATGCTAATTAGATGGGTTTGGTTGCTTTAGACCCAGGCATACAAGAAAGGGACTTCCCATGCCAGTAAGTTGGATTTTGACTTGCTTTGTATTCACAAAGCTGTTTTCAAACTTGATGCAAAAGAGCATGTTGGCATGCTCCTTATTTACTGAAGTAGGTGAAAAGTGATGTTTCTGGAATAATAATGGACCTGGCATTAGGGCCATCCTTCTCTATTGGATGCTAGCTAGTCTGATATTTTATCAAGACCCACTTTCAAAACCTGTGACTTTGCCGCAAGGCTCTGCTCTGCTTCTCTCTGCAGCCCCATGGTGAGCTATTTTTAAGCTGCACATGTTTAATTTTGCAACTTGTGACAATTTGAAAAGCATAACAATGTCTATTCCAACTGAGACACACGGAATACAGCAAGATCTATTGAGAGGAGCAGAATTAAGGGGAAAACTTCATTGTGGCAAGTGTTCTCAGCAATCACTGGGTTTTTCTCTTCCTTGAAGGAAAGCCAACCCTCTTCCCTTCATCCATCAGCCCTGCATATTCTTCCATTCTAAGGAGCAAAAGGTGATCCAAGTGTATTTAAGATTTGCTTTGCTTGGACTTCTCAAAAAGATGTGGTAAAAAAAAAAATTATCCAAAATGCAATGAGGAGAAATACATCTTAAAAGGAGCCTGTACTTTTATGTTACTCAGTAACTTACTTAACAAGACTACTCCTTGCTTGTGGAATCATCCCTCAGAGGACCTTTGGTTCAGACTACATGGTGTGTCAGTTTGTCTTTACGTTAAATTTAGCTGTAACTTTACTGCAAGAAATGTTAGTAGCCTCTGTACCATGTGCTGAAGTGCTAAGTAGTTTGTTCATCTGTAAAACCTTTGAGCCTTGGTGAGCTGCTGTTAAATTCACTCACCTTTCTCTGTGAATGACAGTGGGGTTGGAGAAGAATTTCTGAAACATAAAGGACACCTGTTATTTTTGAACCTATAATTTTGATTATTGATATTATTGGAAGTGATGATACCAGTCACATTAGCTGATAATTAAGAGCATTTTTCTTTCTTTATTTTCTAATACTCTGTAGCATTTTCTATTTATTGGCTTAATTTTGTTTTGTTTTCCTAAGGATTGCAATAAGCAACAATATTTCTCCTACACACCTCCCAACAATAAAAAGATACAGGCAATGGGTTCTCCAACAAACATGAGTGATTTTTGATTGCGTTCCCTAGAGACAAGATTGATCAGGTTGGGGCTCTGGGCTTCCACATCAAAATTGAGCTTTTACAGAGGGCTGATTTCAAGAAGGTTCCCCAACAGAATGAACGGCAGAATGCTGATTGTCTAGAAACTCTAGAAAGATGACACCCATACGTGTACTCTAGGTATCCACATGGCTCATGCTTGCCCCTCCTTCAGATCTTTGCTTAAATGCCACCTAAGTGAAGAGTTTTCTGATCACCCCAATTTACCTTCACTGCTGTCCCCTCCCTCCATCCAACATATTCTGTTCTTACTACGTTTTACTGTCTCTTTCTCCCCATTTTAGTATAAGTTCAGTGAATCACTTGTTTTGTCCAGAACCTAAAACAGTAATGTATAGTCGATGCTAGAAAGGTATTTTAAAAAATTTTCATTTATTTAATTTTGAAGTAAACTTTTCTCTTGAGAGAATTGTAGATTCACATGCAATTGTAAAAAATTACACAGAGATCCCTGAGGTAAAGCATCCAGTTTCTCCCAGTGGTAGCATCTTGCAAAAACTATAGTAGAATAGCACAACTAGGATATTGACATTGATATAGTCAAAATAGGGAAGATGTCCATCATGTTGCATTTTTATAGCTATATCCACTTCCTTGTGTCCCCTACTATTTTTTTAATTGTTGGTGTCCACTAATCTGGCCTCTTTCTATAATTTTGTCATTTCAAGAGTGTTACTTAAATGGAATCATGCAGTATGGAACCTTTTGAGGTAGGCTTTTATCATTCAGAGTAATTCCCTTGAGAATCCTCCAAGTTGTGTATATCAAAGGTTTATTTTATTGCTGTGTAGTATTCCATAGAATGGAAGCATTGTGGTTTGTTTAGCCATTTGCATCTTGAAGGGCATCTAGATTGTTTCCAGTTGGAAGTATCACAAGCAGAAATGCTGTAAGAATTTATGTCAAAGTTTTTGTCTGAATATATATTTCCATTTCCTTGGGGTCAGCTCTCAGGAGTGCAATTGCTGGGTTATATGGTTGATGTATTTTTAGAATTTTAAAGAACTATTAGACCGTTCTTCAGGATGGCTGTACCATTTTTTATTTCTACCAGCAAGGTGTAAAAGTTCCGGTTTCTCTGCATCTTTGCCAGCCTTTGGTCTTATCACTATTTTTTCATTTTACCCACTGTGGTAGATGTGCTGGGATGCCTCACTGTAGTTTTATTTTGCATGTCAGTAGGGACTAATGGGATTGAAAATCTTTGCATGTGCTTATTTGCCCTTTGTACAGATCTTCTTCAATTTATAATGGGTTCCATCCCATCATCAGTTCGAACTATGGTGATCAAAAATGCATGTAATATATCTAACCTACTGAGCATTCTAATTTAGCCTAGCATAACTTAAACTTGCTCAGAATACTTACATTAGCTTATAGTTGGGCAAAATCATCTAACATAAAGACTTTTAGAATAAAATTTTAATATATCATGTAATTTATTAAATACTATACTGGAAGTGAAAAACCAGATGGTTATATGGATACGGAATGGTTGTAAGTGTACTGGTTGCTCACCCCAGTGATTGCGTGGCTGACTGGGAGCTGTGCTGCTTGGTACTACCAGAAGAGTACTGTACTGTGTGTCACTAGCCTGGATCAAAAGTCAAAATTTTAGGTAGAGTTTTTGCTGTATGCATATCACTTTGCAACATTGTGAAGTCATAGAATTGTAATTCGGGGTCCATGTGTATATCTTTTTTCAGTGAAATGTCTCTGTTGATCTTTTGTTCATGTTCTGGTTGGATTGTATGCTTTTTACTGTTGAGTTCTGAAAGTTCTTTGTATATTCCAGATATTAGCCCTTTGTCAGATGTGTGGTTTGTAAATATTTGTGCCCATTCCATAGCTTATCTTTTCATTCTCTCAACAGGGTCTTTGATGAGTGAGTTTTTAAATTTGATGACATTCGACTTACCATTTTTTGCTTTTCTTTTTTTAAGATTTTATTTGTTTGACAGAGAGAGAGAGAGAGAGAGAGAGCACAAGCAGGGGGAGCAGCAGGCAGAAGGGAGAGGGGAAAGTAGGCTTCCCCTGAGCAGAGAGCTGAGGGTTGGACATGGGGCTCAATCCCAGGCCTTGGGATCATGACCTGAGCTGAAGGCAGATGCTTAACCATCTGAGCCACCCAGGGGCCCCTCATTTTCTGCTTTTAAGTAATACTTTTGGTGTGAACTGTAGTTTTACTCTTAAGTGTATGATTCAGTGTGAGCTAGTATTTGTATAAAATATGAACTCTTGGTTAAAGTTCACTTTTTGCCTAAAGATGTTTAATTGCTTTGCCTCCACTGGTTGAAGGGCTCTTTCCTTCATTGACTTGTGCTTGGCATTTTTGTCAAAAATCAGTTGTGCATAACTGTGTGGATCTATTTCTAGGCTTTCTATTCTGTTCCATTGAACTATGTGTCCATCTCTCTACCATTAGCACACAGTCTTGATTACTTAGCTGTATATCTCTTGAAATCAGGTAGAATGATTCCAAGACTTACTCTACTTTTTAAAATCATTTTAACTACTCGAGTTCCTTCGTCCCTTTCAATATATATGTTTAAAATACTGTTTTCATATTTTAAAAAATCCTACTGCGATTTTGAGATTGGAATTTTTGGAATTACATTAAACCTGTACATCAGTTTGGAGAGAATTGACATCTTTACTATGTTGAGTCTTCTAGTACCTGAACACACTATGTCTTTTCATTTATTTAGATATTCTTTTATTTTTGCATATGAGTTTTTATAGTTTTCAGAATACAAGTTTTGCATGTTTTGTTAGATTTACACCTAAATATTCATTTTTTGAGCAATTGCAAATGATACCGTGTTTTTAAATTTCAGCGTCCATAGGTTTATTGCTAGTACAATTGACTCCTCAGTAGTATGATTCAGTGTTTAGCTAGCGTCCTGTGACCTTGTTGAACTCACTCATTAATTCTATGGGTGTTGTTGTTGTTGTTGTTGTTGTTATAGTTTCCTTGGGGTTTTCTCTTCTTTCTGCTCTAGGCATTGCCACCTTTGTGATGCTCCTCATAGGTGTTCCTTCTCCATTCTTTTACTGCCCTATAATTCATCCTTTATGTAGCAGATGGGATCATACAATTTCCCTGTTCCTGGGAATGACTTTCCAGCACATACAGACTAGATCCAAACTCCTTACCCTGGCTCTACTGCCCTACACCCTTGTAGGCTCTGTCTAGTAGCCCCATCTGTCTTTATGAAATCATCTCCTATAAATCTCTCCAGGCTCAGTATGCTTCAGTGGCCACACCCTTCCTTCTGTTCCTTTAGGATGCTGAAATCTTTCTCAGCTTGGGGTCTTTGTATAAACTTTTCACTCCACTTGACTGGTTCCTTCCCCTAAGCATTTCATGGTTGATCATTGTCTCCTTCTTGTAATGTATATCCCAGCTTAACTCTTTTTTGTTAGAGATGCCCCCTTGACCACTCATGCTCTATTCTACCAGTCTAGTTTCATAGTCTCCCTAGCTCTTACCCACATGTGATATTTTCTCATTTTTTTTTTGCCAATTTGTTTTTTATACTGAGGTATCAGTGCCATGAATACTATATAATTTATGTAGAAATTATGTACTGAGGACTGGTTATGTTCCACCCTTGGTTCTAATGCCAGAGTTTTGTCTTTCTCCATTGCTACTCTCTCTCCAGCACTAGAACCACACATGGAATGTAACAGGTGCTCAGTACATAATTTCTTTATAAATGAATGAGTGTTGGATTTAATGTCATCTCTACCATACCTTATTTTACTCTTCAACAAAGAAATACGATATCTAGATCCCCATTTTACAAATAAGAGAAAGAGGCTTTAGAATAATTGGCCCAACTATGGAACTACAATAGTATATTTCTTCTGCCTATTTCAAATTTGACGCCATTACTCATGCGAATATGTAAGAGCAAGGACTTCAAAACTTAGTTTGCTAAACTTTGTGTATGAGATTGTTTTTATTTTAGACACTTTCAGTTGATGTTCTGAAAATTCCTGGAAAGCATCTTTCATTATCCCATTCAAATGGTTATACCGTCGTGTCTGGGAATGTGGGAGCATTCTAGAAAGAGTGAGTTACTCCTCAATCTGTTTAAGTTTATGATTCTAGGAGTACTTCTTTCTTTATTGTAAAAAAACATCATTTCATGCATAATATTCTTGGAAAATGTTCATTCCAACTTCTACTTGTCTAGGTATTTAAATGAGGATGCACATTCTATGTATACTAAATCTCATAGAGATATTTTATTTATACAAAACAAGCAGAAACAAATAAACTCCCTGGGAATATAAATTAGAGCATAGACAAATCCTAGAAACTGCCCAAGGCACTCAAGAATAAAAACAACAAAACCTCTGTACCTTCAAAGACGGCCAGCCTATAGTTTTCTGGCTTTCATTTCACTTCCTACCTCCACAACCCTGTCTTCAATAGAAAAGTACTTTGTGAAAACTGCAAACTCTCACACTTGTTCTCACCATCAGTTCAAAAGAAGCCAGTTGGTAAGGAGCTAGCAAGTTGCATTTTGCCTTTTAGAAAAATGGAGAAACTGAGTCAATTCTTTCTCTTAGGTTAATGCAGGAAATTAGTTTGGGAGCTCGGTTGCCTGGAGGCAAAGTACAGGGGCTTAAGAGTTGTGGTTTCCAGGCTACTGTATTGTGAAGGAGACTGATTTTTTTTTTTTTAATTTCCATACTTGAGCCTGGACAGTGCCGAAAACACAGCCAAATTTAGGTAACATCTTCCTTTCCACCTCTGTGCCCATGAGTGGAATATATTCACCTCTGAAAAAACAGCCTTGCCTCCATTTGGTGGTAAATCTTCAACTCTCTCTGTTTGGAATCAGGGTCAGCTTTCTCCGATGTGCTTTTTTATGGTTTAGGCTTTCTGAATCTGATTAACACTGTAACAGGGAATTGTCTGATGTCTGACCTTGACAGCATGCCATTCTGCTTCCCTTTTTTGGGGGTGGGGAATCATTCTGTACAGCTCTAGACCCTGAGATTCCTCCCCCGTGGGCTCGATTGCATTAGCAGGCTCTTTTTATTGTTACCCAAAGGGTTTCAGCCCCAGTGACCTGTCATCTGTCCCCTCACCTGCTTACATGCTGATTCATTGATGAGCTGGCATCACAGTCCCCGCCTCCCCGTGAATGGTCGGTGAGGTTGCAAGTGCTCCAGGAGAGGGGCTGCTGAGCCGAGCCACAGTGGGTTACTACAAGTGGGAACCGGCTGCCTATCTGTTGCCACAGAAGAACTTGGTGACCATCCTGAGAAGCAGCCCCTTCTCCCCAGCCTGTTACTGTTCTGTCCGTACCCGGCTTCTCTAGCTTTTTAAAGGAATTTCTGATTCAGGCACTCACAGCTAATTCCACAGGAGTTGAAAGGCAGCCTGTGACATAAACTGAGACAGAAGTTTCCCCTCAGAGACTGTCTTTTTTTCTTTTTCTTTTTTTCATTGGCAAAGACTTCTGGCTCTCATCAGAGGAATACCTTGTTGCTTAAGATGAGTGGCTGTAGAAAGCGGTGTAAACGTGAAATACTGAAATTTGCCCAGTATCTTCTCAGACTATTAACAGGTTCTCTTCATACAGGTAATGACTTTTTTTTTTTTTTTTTTTTTTTTTTTTTTTTTGTAAATAATAGAGGTTGGTAGAGCATGGTAATGAAGTTGAAACGGAATAGGAAAGGCTCACTATTTCTGTGTTGTGTTTATTTTTAATGTTGTCAATAAAATACAATTGTGTTTGCTGAGATTCACGTTTCTAAAAATGCGTGCAGTGCAGCTCTAATTTGGGGCTAGAACTGGATTCTGTGGATGTATCTTTTATGTCTTTTTGGCAGTGTTGCTGTTAAATGTGCTTCAATCTAAGGAGGCAGTCTGCTGAGTAGAAAGATTTTTTTTTTTTTAAATGCTTGCTCCTGTGAGGGGTTTCCTTCTCTCTCCTGCTTTGCTGCAGTTTGTTGGAAAATCCCTTATCTGTTGTCTTCTTGCAGGTATTTAGAAATCCTCTAGAACTCTTTGATTATTATAATGCATGGATGATTTCTAGTATTTGATCACGGAGCTTGGGCAGTGAAAGAGTTAAGGCCGTTTCTTTTGAATTTCTCAGTTTCTGGCAAAATGTGAGCAAAATGTGAAAACAGCTAAAGAGTAAAATGTCCATGAGAGGTTTGATATTTCATTGCATTTATTTCGATGTTAAAAATTTGCACGATTGAAATAGAAATTCTATTTAAATCTAAGTGTTGATAGCAAGAAAATATGTTTAAGATGTTCCAGAATTATGAGCCCAAACCAGCAGTTTTGCTACCCATGAAATTGCTAGGCAGTGCCGTCCCTAAGGTAGTGACAGGTGGGACCCAAACTACTTTGACTCTGACAATAGGTATTTTTAATGGACCGTCAAACTTCTGAGAGGCAAAGCTTGCTTGATGCCATGCTACCGTTTGATTCTGGCCAATGAAGAACTATTGTTAGCTTTATTTTTTTTTTTAACTCAGATTTGTTTTCTTTGAATAATTAGAAAGAAGGACTAGCAAGTAAACTTATACATTATGGTGTAGAGGTCGAGAGATGGGTGTGAACAACACTTGCTCTAGGAAATAAACCCTTTATGGTTAACAGAATTACATATACGGTTCTGTCGACAGCCTGATAAGGAAAAACACTTTTGAGAGAATAACCATGAAAATCAATCAGTTTCCGGGAGCATTAAGTGCTAATAAACATTATTGGGATTGTGATCAGATGCTAATCTTTAAGGAGTGCAAATTGTGGTAACTTCTGATGTTTTTAAGAGTAACCACCAAGAGTCTGTACCTGACTTTTGTGAACTTTGAGCTCTGTTGTATTTTTCCACCCAGTTTTTTTAATATATATTTCTGATACCAATACACAGTTCCATCAGTATGACTGCTTTATCGTATCAATGTGATCAGTGATATCAATAAGATATTTGCTTTAAACTTTCCATTAAGATGGTGTGCCATTTGTGATAGTGTGTCTCATTGGACCGTGCTCGATATGTGATCTTTAATCTTGCTATCAAATTAGAGAAATATTTTATAAAAGAAAGCTTTCTATGAGGTTTCCATGGTAGTGTGTATTTTCCTCTTTGATAAGGCAATGTTAAGGTTCTACATGTTTCTAACTGGATTTAGGGGCAGTGTTCTGTCTTTTTTGTTCAGTCTGTGTCTAGTTTTCTTAAACTTTCATTTTCAAAGAATCTTATGAAGATGGTAAATGGTTGTGAAGTTGTAAACCATAAATATTGAATACAAAATACAGTGGGTGTCCAATGACTGGATGGTAATTTATAATATGAAATTTATGGAAAGCTGGTGTAGCAGCAATTTTTCAAGACCTATTTAATGCATACTTAGAAATCAATATAGGTGGGATGCCTTCTCCTCTTTCTGAGCCACCAGAGGGGGGGAAAAAGAACTTTGAGAAATAGGACAGATGATTATACAGTAGTAAGATAGATTTATGGCCTGAGAAGTGTGATTACAGCAACTTTTTTCTTGTAAAAATCTTTTCGGTTCAGACTCTAATACTAAATGTTTTAAGATCTAGCCAGAATCTTTACAGCCACTGAAAATGCAACTTGGAAAAGCCAATTTATGCATTTACTAGATGCTGTGATAATATACACTGTTCATATTGCAGAATCTAATGTAAAATTCATTAGGACACTTTCAAGTCCCTTGGCTAGTAATTAATGAAGAAGTAGGAAGCAGAGTTGAATTAGTTTAAAAAATTTGCTTTAAGGTTGGCTATGCAAGCAGTTGCTAATTGTATCCTGAACAATCAGCATATGTCTTTGTAGTTATCAAAAATTTAAAACAATACTAGCTTGCCTTGTATGATTTCTTTTTTTCATTTTACCAGCAAGCTCTTTATTCTCACTTTTCAATTAAAGATGTGATCTGAGGAAATAGTGATTTTGTTTTACATTTGAAAACAGGTAAATTCCAAAATACATAATCTGTATTGTTGGCAATTGTCTTTCATTTGATACCCAAAATGCCCATGCCTTTACGCAAAAACAGAAAATTTAAAGTACAAAGAAATTTTCATGGATACATACTCTCCTTTGATGTGTTTTATTGGTGTTATTACAAGTTAGAGGAAAGCAGCTTCCTTTTGAGAGCTTTTCACATAAGTTTTGACAATGCCTATGAATGCTTATAAATAAATAATTTAATTAGGAATTCATCTAAAATAATCTTTGTAATAGAGAATATAAACTCAATGGTAAAGATTTGTCCAGATAAAATAATTTTATTTTATCACAAACATTTTACTTATTTTTATCATGGCAAATCACTCTTCAAAGAGTAGATTTTACAAACACATATATTTGGCTTTACTTATCATGAAAATAGAAGCATTTTTAAAGATCCTTTGTTATATATAATACTTGCCAGAAATCCCTAAGCAAATATTACATGTCAATGGCCTTTTCAGTGTAGTGAGGTACAATACAGGATTAGCTATCCGAATTCCTTCTTTTTTTTTTTTTTCTTTTTAAAGATTTTATTTATTTGACAGAGATAGAGACAGCCAGCAAGAGAGGAAACACAAGCAGGGGGTGGGAGAGGAAGAAGCAGGCTCATAGCAGAGGAGCCCTGATGTGGGGCTCGATCCCATAATGCTGGGATCACGCCCTGAGCCGAAGGCAGACGCTTAACCACTGTGCCACCAGGCGCCCCCTGAATTCCTTCTTGATTTGAGACTTGCATCTTCATGTACCATATTAGGCCCGTTCTAGATGTGGCTCATGACAACCAATATATCCTTATATATGTAAATAAATGAAAATGATTTGTGAGGATTATAAAATGATGCTGGTAATTTGAGCGGGCAATTTGATAGGCAGTTTGTGTACCATAGGGACTATGTCCTATAAATGCTGACCCATTAAGAAAAGTTGAATGATATTACAGATACCAGATTTTGATCTGTTTCTTCTTAATGTGTGAAATTTAGTATTGGGATGTTTTCTAGTACTTATCTGGAAGGTGTTTGGACATTTATCAGTTCTCTGTACGTAGTTTTCTTGAAAAATCAAGATCTGAAGTCATTTTCTTATTAACAAGTATGCCCCAAATGCATGTCTCAGGTGGATATTACCTGGGTCTCTTTTTCAGGCTTCAAGACAGCAAGTTACAGGTGCGGCTGTGTTCAGCTCTCCACCTAAGGGAAACAAAAGCAATTTAAATCAAAATATCCTGTTAGGCACTGAATCACTATTTAACTTGTGGGCTTAAGTATTTCAAATTTAATGAAATCATACTATGAAAAGCATGAAGTAAGCATTCATCACCTCATCAAGTAGAAAGTTTAGATGGAGAGAGAAAGTGCACACAAGTGAGCACATTTATTTTGCAAGTTTGCGTTGTTTCCAGCCTTACATTCATTGTTGAAGTTACTGTGAATCAAGCCATCCACAAGGCTAGTGACATAAAGATTGAGATATTTTTATGTTACATTTTTAAAGTGTGAAGAGAAAATAAAGGGTGAGCTGTAGCAAAATCGAAGAATTAAGAAAGCCTGTTTCTAGCTATATCTACTTCTTTTTGCTTTTCCTTTCTTTCTTCCTCCTGATTACAGATCACAAGATCAAGTCTTCAGTCCCCTCTGACCTTCTCTTCTGTCCCCATCACTGCCACATTTGAACACTGGGCAGACACGTCTCCTGCAAAGGATGTGTTCCTGAAGACCTCACATATTTAAAAATTCACACAACTCAAGTTTAATCCTGGCAAAAGATGACAGGTGTTTCTATTTCCCAGTTCATGTGGTCCTGCCATGTGACAATTGAATAAGCAGTTTCTATTCACTTGGCTTGCCTGCTCTGAAATTGTGTTGTTCTTGATTAATTTTTTATTTTTTTAATTCAGTCAACTTTTGCAATAAAGTGAGATTATATGCCTTATAGGACTATGTCAAATTTGCACTACTGAAATGCATAGGAAGTGCCGCCATGGTATATACTCAGTTTTCTTGTGCTTCTTCTCTTGAAACCTGCCCTCAGGTAAGAAGAAAGCAAAGAAGGATGATTATACTTGACTGCCAGGAATATATGCCATTGTATTGCTTTTCCCAGCAGAGTATGCATTTGAAACTTTATCAGAAGAAGTATTGTGGTCTCTATGAATGAGTTGGACTTTTCATTCAGGAGTGGAGGGATATTTTGAGGGATTTAGCATCTTGCCTCCTCTCCTCAAATTCTGCCATTGTTGTCAAATCTAGGTAGGGGATCCCTGAATTCAATGGAAAAAAAACCACCTATATTTGCAGATATATACTGGTTGTCCCTTTCATTTCAGAAGAAAACCTCATGCTAATGTTTAATGACCTTGTATTTGATGTTACTTACCACGTAATTAGTATGAGGTAAACTCGTAGGGCTTAAAGACTATGAAAGAAGACTGTTTTATCATGGTGAGAACATCAAACTAGTCAGTGATGTCATCTCAGTCTTAGATATGCTAAACTCTTAAAACTCATTTGTTGACTGATGGACAAAACGAATCCATATGTTGCATACAGTCTAAAGGGAAGAGCTAATGTCCATAGAAGGGCTACATTTGACCCTGTTGGTTGAGGTAATCAGAGCTTTCTTATCAGAAACTTCAGAAATTAGTCATCAACACTTCATTTAAGTCCTTAAAGAAGTATTGAAGCTTCACATGATGGGACCAAGACTGTTGAGGACGTTATACATTGATTGTGATATGTAACAGTTCCATTCCTGGCAGGAAAAGAGATCTCACACTCCAGAAAATAATTTAATAAAGGGACTGTGTATGTGGGCAGGGTGTAAGGGAATCACAGGGGTAATGTGTACTGTGAAGCTAGTAACAGCAGGCAACTGAGGGGCCAAGGGAGGGGAGCCCTCTCTGAAGCCTGGAGAGGGAAACTGTAATGCGAAAGGCTGCCTGACAGGAGATGTGGCCTTTAGTCAAGGGACTCAGCCAGCACACGGAGACCTGAGAGGTAGGGAACTCCAGGGCAAAAAGTTGCTGGCCTCACTTTCCTCCTTTAGATTTATTGCTAGTGCTTCCACTGGCTGACCCCCTTCCAGAAGTTAGTGGGAAAACCACTTCAAGTAGGGGAGATATGCTCATGGCCGTATTTATTATTTTCTTTTAACCCACTGTAGGTATTACCACTGACAAGGTTTCCTTTATTTAAAATTATTAACATTGGTCATGTCGCTTCCCCTCAGAAGATATTGGAAGTTGAATGAGGAAGCTAATTGGATCCTTGGGTGACTCGTAAGGTTTCTGTCATTCTACCACATCTTTCACCATCTTCGTTGATCTTTTATTTTGTCTACATAGCTTCTGTCCAAAATTTTTCTGTGTGTTTCTTAAACCTTATAGGGAAAACAAACCTATAGCTTCAAACAGATTAACTATTTTTGGAGGAGATGTCACTGTAATCATTCAAATTAAGGCATAAGAAAACAATGCAATATTTGTTACATAACAGAATAAGATTATAACCAGGATGATGTGGCTAAGGATGGTGTATGCTAGCTATGATGGTGAATTTTCTTTGATAAAGTATGTTTTCTCTCGAAGCCCATTTTCCAGCTTTGGGTTACAATGGTGGGTTGGTGGGGAGAGGCCAAGAGCTGAGGAGCTGCCCTGACTTGCGGAGGAAAGCAAAGTCCAGCTGGCTGCACCAATATATTTTTTTGCAGGATATGCTAAACAATTTGATAAATAAACTAGTTTTTATCACACCTCTGCAAAGGATGGCTCTATGCCAAACACTATTCATTTCTCCTGTCTGATAGAGATACTGCAGTAACATCAGAATGTCTCAAATGTTTTCTATTTGGGACCTATGCTTAATTTTCTAAAGGTGTGTGCTTGGGACTGTGAAGGAGATCTGCATTTCTGACTGACTGAGGAGGTGCAATAATCATGATTTTTAGGGGGGAGTGAGTCAGAGAGAACTGGATGGGTGGTCAGGGTGGAGACTACACCGCGTTCTCCTTGGGGGGAGTGAGTTGGGGGAGTAAACTCACATAAAGCATTCCATCATTTGACACCCTCCTTTATGTGTCTCGAGTCTGGCTCGCTCTCTGGCTCTGTTGTGCTTCCTCTAATGTCTTTTCATCACGTTCTTAATGACCATAACATAAATATATTACATTAGAAATGAAAAAAAGAATTCTGAGAATGTGTTCCAGGAGAGCTGTTTTCTCTGCCCAGCACCCAGCTTTGCTTCTGGAGGACAAGGGCATGCCCAGAGGAAGAGGTGGGAGCCTCATGTTGGCATCTCAGCCTTATCCCCCATCCTAAAGTCCTGAAAGTCACCCAGCCACTCTGAGTTGAGTCAGTCCGTGTATGAAATGGGGATATTCCTCCATATATTTCTGTTATTGTGAAGCACTCAGCAAATGGTAGCTTTGTCATTATTACTGATCTGGTATCTATAGGATGTTCTGTTTTTGTTTTCATTTTTTTGGGTTTGTTTCAAATTGAATTTTCCCCCAAAGGTAATTGGATACGTGATCATCGGTGTGCTGCCTAGTAATTAGGAATAAACAGAAAGTAACCTGGATAAATGACTGCAATTTTTAAACTCTTTTGCCTTTGATTTTATTAGTTTTCAATAACTGTAATTGCCATTTATTCATTCAACTAACATTTATTAAGTGCTTATTAAGGGCTGAGTTTTGTGGTTTTATAAATTATTTCTTTGTCATTCCTTCCTGCCCTATATTACACTGCCAGTAGAGCCAATAAATTCAAGACAGTTAACCTAGCAAACCCACATGTGCTAAGATTTCGAAAAGCAGAGGGGAGCTGTGTCATGTGGTTTTAGCCAAGAAGAGGCAAGTATGGTGGGCAACCTAGGGGAGGCAGTAAGCCTTTCAGATATGTTCCTCTGAAGGAATTAGAGAGAAAGGCTGATAAGGGAGGAGCCAAGCAATGAACGTGAGGAAGCAGCTGGGAGAGAGAGGATCAATGGGATTATTTGCAGAAGAAAGAATGCCTCCGCTACCATAGTACTGCAGAAACTACCAGCAAAGCCCACCAGAAGGTTCTATTCCTTGTCCAGAGAAATACTTCTGTGGCTAACAGTGATCAGGTAGTGAATGTTACATTTCTTACCTGCCCCTTGGATCTGTCTTCACTGTGTGATGTGTACAGACCTTCTTACTTTTTGAACTTTTGTATACACTTTGTGTCTGTCCCATATTGTTTAGCATTTAATGACACACCAATCCTGTATTATTAACAGATTCGTGTATTAGAGTCATATCTCAAGTAGATTTGAGTCTTCTAAAAGACATTTAAAAATTTATTTATTTATTTTAGTCAGCAGGGAGGGGAAGAGGCAGAGAGAGAGGGAGAGAGAAACTTAAGCAGATTCCGCATTGTGGAGCCCAACCTGGGGCTCGATCTCACTACTCCGAGATCATGACCTGAGCCAGATCTGAGTTGGATGCTCAAAACCTGTACCCCCAAGCGCCCCTCTAAAAGACATTTTAAAAAAATTTAATTCTCCAGCTCTCCCCAACACACTGTGCGCTGTATAGTATCTGGTCAAAACCACAGTTTTGAGGGAGGATATCATAAATAAGTATCCATTTCTTCCTATAATTATATGTGTTACTTTCTGAGCCACATTATCAGACTTAAGCTGTACCACTTGAGCAGCCCATGGGGAACCTATCCCGAGGTGCCAAATCTAGGATGTGGTGGGGCGAAGGTCTGTAACTGGATTTGTCAGAATCCAAACTATATCTTTGTCTCACTACACAGTTCTCCGTCCTTGAACTCAAACTCACTCCGAAGTGCAGTGTGATGACTTTCGTTCTCAGGTCAGATATCACCTTAGTTAGGCATTTCCAATCCAAAACAGCCCCCCTGCCCCCAGTGCCTTTCTTTTAATATCATCCTTTTGAAATTTATGTTACGGATAGGGTGACCAAAACTGAGGCACTTTGGAGAGTAAAAGGAGGCGATCTGAATCACAGCACAGACACAGGCATGAATCAAGACTGTCCCAGACAAACTGGGGTATTTGGTCACCTTCTCCATGGGAATTACCACTAAAATAATTTTGATGATTTACAAGTGTCTGTAAAACTTGAATGTAACTCCTTTCTAAGGGCCTTGTTTATTTTGTTCATTATTGTAATCCAGACCTTGCCTGGCACGTAACAAGTGTTTGGTAAGTAGTCATCTGATGTATGACTGCATTGCACTGAAGTACTTGTAGGGGCCAATGCTACATCGCCTGCTTCTGTTTTTCTGCTTGTCTTCCCCCAAGTTGGTAGGATTGTTACTGTTTGCCTCTATCACTTCTTGTGATCTCGGTCATGTCAGGTACCCATTCTAATCTCTACTGTGGTTCTGCTTTTTCTTATCTCTGCCCAGTACTTCTTTCCATTATAGTAACTGTCGTACATAATCCAGAGCACAGAAAGTCTGGATTCTCTCTAATTGTACACAAAGAAGGTATAACTACACATTTAAAAATAAGGGTAAATGCTGTGTACTTGTCCATTTGTTTCAAAAGTCATATATCCTATGAGTGATTTATGTATAAATGTCTATGTGTTTGTATTTTCTCATTTTCCTACAGTGAACATATTATATGGATAATGATTGCATTTTACTAATTTTAAGGTAATAAAATACAAATTTATGGGTTCTTTGGTCTTTAGCTACAGTTAACCTGCTGGAAATAAGAAAATATGCCACCTTGGATGTACTATAGTTTTAGAAGTATTACAAAAGATATATTATCAGGATTTCAGTTTTCTGTCTGCAGTTTTCTTCTCCAGCTTGTTTCTAGCTTTGAGGAAATTGTAAGTTCCTCTTGCTCAGTATTACCACCTCTACAATGGGAAGATTTCCATTAGGTCAGGTCACCAAGTTAGGATAAGAGACTTAAAGCCTGCCAAATCAGTCATGTTCCTCTTCTATGATATGTTTTATTATGGGGCATACATAGAAGAGTTTCCTACCATCTTATAATTCCCTGAGCCAAACAAAAGTCAAAAGGCGTCAAAGAGCTATGAAGCCAGTTCTATAAAAGGCTTTTAGAACTTTAAAGATCAGTTTTATGCTGTGTCTACTAAAGTCCCCCAAGGGAAACTATACAGCCAACTGCTGGGCATTTACCCAAATACATGCGATTGTGCCTTCCAATCAGGCCCTCCTAGCCTGCCTCCAAGCAGAAGCATAGTCTGTGATCTCTGAAGGTTAAGAAATTTGTTGGAGCTCAATTAGTGAAAGTGCACAACACAATGACATTAACAAAGACAATGTTATGTATATCGTGCTACATATATAAATAGTTGTTATGGAATGTATTATTGGATCACAGACATGTGGACTCTCAATGGACCATAAAAATCATTTCGTCTGATTTCTTTCTTTTCAGAAGAGAATATGGAGGCCCAAGTTACTGGAGTGATTTCACCAATGTCATGAGACTAGTTAGTCTTGTGACTAGTCCATTTATACTACCATTACAGAAGCACATAGTTCTCACAACTTCTCATTGTGATAAGCACCTGTGTTGGTGGCTTGGTTTGAGAGAAATGCCTGGGCTTAACTCGTCTTAGCACTGCCTCATCTTAATAGGGCATCTTAAGCAAGTTTACATTCAGGCATCCCATGGTGCCTGTTTCGTCATCAGAAAAATTAAGCAAACACAATTCCAGCTTGCCAGCAGGGACTTTTCGAAGTCAGCATTTTTAAGCACAGTAGTTGGGGATCAGTATTCATTCAAGTAGTGTTAAGCCCTGTTTGGATGCTGATAAATCATGGGAAGCTTGGCAGCTAACGTCACTCAGTTGTTTTGGAGTCCTCGGAAAAGGTCAAAGTGTGTTCAGTTGATAGCAATTTAAAATTTTCAAAAAGTAAATAGAATACCTAACTTAAAGATCTCCTTTAGAAATGATACGATTTAGGGGCACCTGGGTGCCTCAGTCATTAAGCGTCTGCCTTTGGCTTAAGGTGTGATCCCAGGTTCCTGGGATCAAGCCCCGTGTTGGGCTCCCCGCTCATCGGGAAGCCTGCTTCTTCCTCTCCCACTCCCCCTGTTTGTGTTCTCTCTCTCACTGGCTGTCTCTCTCTCTCTGTCAAATAAATAAATAAAAATTTTTTTAAAAAAGGAAATGATACGATTTAAAATCTATATATTTAAATGGTTATACTCAATGATGCTTTAATACTCTCACCAAAAATCCTTTCCTACCCAAGAAGTGTCCGTAACTTATATATTGCTTCACTATGTGCAACATAATTTTTTTTGCCAAAAACTCATGAATGTAAAGTCCTTACATTTTTTAAGCTAGTAGTTAATAAAGCCTTTTTTCTTCATCAATGGATAAAATTAATAATTGTATCCATCTTGCCTGTTTCCTGGGATAAAAGATGTCGTGGAATTGAAAATAGCACTGAAAAGTAGAAATTATCTATTTCAGAAGTCAATAGTAAGAACCTGCTGATTTCTTAAATTCTTTATGAAATACTGTAAGGAGACAGGTGGTATACATAGATTTAGGAATTTAGGAAAACCAAATTTATTTTATATAATTCATTTATGTTTTAAGATTTCAATTATTACCAATATAACAAGATTAATCTGGAGAAGTATTTAATTATGAAATAATGAATTTTTATTTTTATTTTTTTTTTAAGATTTTATTTATTTATTCGATAGAGATAGAGACAGCCAGCGAGAGAGGACACAAGCAGGGGGAGTGGGAGAGGAAGAAGCAGGCTCATAGCGGAAGAGCCTGATGTGGGGCTCGATCCCATAATGCCGGGATCATGCCCTGAGCCGAAGGCAGACGCTTAACCATTGTGCCACCCAGGCGCCCCTGAAATAATGAATTTTTAAAATCGCAGAGTCCATATATAAATTTAAAGAATACACAATGACTATACTCTCAGTTCAGGACAAGAAAAGCAGTCATTGGAAATGTGAAGTCAGCCTATTCAAGCCTCTAAAAATTTAGGCGAATGATATCTCTTCCTTTGTTTTTGTTTCATTTAACATGATACTGAAATTTTTATTTCAAAGTAAGTGCTCTTTTTTTCCTGTTTATTGATGAGATTGTATACTCCAGATCCTGACCTCTGTAGAGGGACAGACCTATGCTTGAAATCCGGCTTCACTGATCTTTAGCAGTATGACCTTGGGCAAGTGAAGTTACCTCTCTCAGGCTCAGTGGCCTCGTCTGTAAAAGGGGTGAATGACAGTACCACCTTTGCAAAAATTTTGCTAATCATGCAGATCATGTGTGGAATTAAGACAGAGCCTGACACAAGGTAACTGCTCAGTGACGTGTTTTTATAATAATCACGTGTGTAAGTTCATGGATGTTTATCGTGCCTCTAGGATGTGTGGCATGGCAAGAGCGTATGGCGAGGCATAGGAGCCTGCATGAGACTCGAGGTGCACGATAAAGAAGCTTAACATTTAGTAGAGGAATTATATATAAAATAACTTTAATACAGTCTTGAGTAAGCTAAATACCAGGAAAGAGGTACAGACAGTGTATCAATAGAATCCAAAGAGAGGGTTCACTCTGTTTTGTGGCAAGAGGCATTTTAGTGGTGATAACATTTGACATGGGTTTTAGTGGCTTTGGGTTTGTAGATGATGAGTTGGTGATTGGACTTCCCAAGAAGAGCAGAGAAACAGAGGAAGGGGATATATGGAGACAAATATATTGCTAGGGTTCATTTATCCAGCAGATATTTGTTACATGTCTAGTCTCCTATAGACACTCTTCTGGGAACTTGGAATACATCAGTAAACAAAGGTTCATTGCTGTCCTATAGTGAGGAGGTAGATAATAATCATACTAAGTTGATTAGATAGTATGTTTGTGGGTGATAGGTAATCTGGGTAAAAATAGAATAAGGTAAATGGGTTTGGGAGGGCTGTGGAGGTTGGGGATATATATTAGTTTTCTAGGGCTGCTATAACAAAATACTATAGACTTGGTAGTTTAAACAATGACAATTTATTTTCTTAGTTCCAGAGAAAATTTATTTTCTCATAGTCCAAGCTCAAGGTGTTGGCAGGTTTGATTTCTTCTGAGGCCTTTCTCTTTGGCTTGCAGCTGGCCACCTTCTCACTATGTTCTCACATGGCCATTCCTCTATGATGATACATCTCTGATAGATTCCTATGTGTCCAGATTTCCTTTTCTTATAAGGGTACCAGTAAGATTGGATTAGGGCCCACTCTAATGGCGTTATCTAACTGAATCACCTCTTTAAAGACCTTATCTACAAATACAGTTGCATTCTGAGGTAGTAGGGGGTTAGGGCTTCAGTATATGAAATTGGGGGGGGGGATAATGAGCTCATAACAGGATGGTTACAATTTAAATCGAGTGGTCAGGTTAGACTCTTGAAGAGAATGACATTAGGTCAAAATCTTGAAGCAGTCAAGAGAGCCATAGAAGTATATGGGGAAACAGATTCCAGGCAGAGACCATCCTGTGCAAAGACCCTAACACAGGCTTGTGTTCAGTGTGTTCAAAAAACTGAAAGTAGGTCAGTTAGCTGGAGCAGAGAAAAAAACCAAAGGGAGTAATTGGAGATAAAGGCGGACAAAGGGGCCGAGAATATAGAAGCCTTTACAGGCCATGGTGAGAAGCTGAGCATTTGCTCTGAGTGGTGCTGACGGCCACTGCAGGACTCTGAGCAGGGAGTTCAATTCAATCATGCTCATCACTGGCTGCTCTTTTGAGCTGTGCAATAGAGCAGGAGTCAGCAAACTACAGCCCACGGGCCAAGTCCAGCCCATTGCCTGTTTTCATATGGTCCATTAACTAAGAATTGTTTCTACGTTGGTAAGTGATAAAACAGCCAAAGAAGAATCATATTTCATGACAGAGGATAATTATATGAAATTCAAATGTAGCACCCAGAAATAAAGTTTTAGTGAGACTCTAACTCATTCGTTTGCATGTTACCTATGACTACTTTTGTGTTCTAAAGGCGGAGTTGAGTAGTAGTTAGGCAACCTGCTTGGCCTGCAAAGCCTACACTATTTTCCATCTGATGATTTCAGAGTAAGTTCTCTAACCTCTATAGTGTGGGTCAAGGATTGAAACAGTGGGGAGAGTGGTGGCTCCAGCCAAGATTGTAGCAGTGGAGGCCATATTGGGGGTGTGGGTGGACAGTACTGCTAGTGAATCAGTGTGTTTGGGAGAAATGATGAGGAGCGTGGATTGGGGAGAGGTTGGGGGTTCGATCCATTGCAGTTCAATGGGGTATCCCTCCAGCCTTTGAACAGAGATGTGCCGCTATCACTGCACTAGATGTGCCACTAGGAGTGGCTGACTGCAAAGCTCAAGTCAAGAGGTATATTGGTGGCCTGGAAATGGAAAGATGAGGACAATAAAAAGGTAGATTCAAGAGTACCCTGAACACACTAGGCAGCTTTTTCATTTTCTGTGCCAGGGAGGAACCTTCTGTGATAATATAGCAGTTTTGCAACACCTTTAAAAATATCTTGAAGTGCTAGAATACTAGTATTCCAATTATATACCCTTTGAGCTAAAATAGGGTGCTTCAAGTGAATCAGGCCGGATGCCTTTTACAATTTAGGCCTTTGGGTGTATGATATTGAAAATATGAACTCAAAAGAAGACCATCAGAAAAAAAAAAAAAAGAAAACATGAAAAAAGGAATGATCAGTAATCAGTAGGGGGTCTGAGGAACTCCCAATCTGGATTTCCAACTGATTTAATTTAATTTCCAACTGATTTAATTCCAACTGATTTAAAATTAATTTAATTAATTAGATTTAATTAATTAACTAGCAGCTAATTATTCTATTTTCTTGTATGAGCTGCTTTTATAATCTAGAACTTCAACCTTACTTTTAAAGTACTTCTATAGATATCCATTATCTTTGCTAAGATACCTGAGTCATGTTCTTTCCAATATATATTTGGAAGATTGATGGGTGAAAAGACACTTAATTCAATTTTATGTGTTCCTTAAATCATCTCAATCATATTTTTTATGTAGAACTTTGTTTCTTCCTTAAAAATAACCCTTTATCATTATTGAAGGTGATTGCAATATTAATTATATAAGCTTAGCTGATATAGTTAAAGCAATGCTCAGTGTCTCATGTATTATGTCCAAAGTTACCCAAATTTGATTTATAACATATATTTTCTGACTTTATGGTGTCCCATCTTTCTGAATGCAGGTGATGATAAGTAATGCTGAGACTCAAAACAGTCCAAATATAGGAAGAATAGAGTGGGCTAAAATGTTATAAGTCTTCTTTAAGAAAGAAGGAATTACATAGCATAAAATAGACTTCAAACCCAGAGCTGATTTATTCATATATGAAGGAGTACAACGTTCCTTGAATGAATATATTTCTGTTGACAGGATCTTTCAGACATAGCTATATTCTGAATTTGGACTAGTTAAAAGAAGCGTGAAATATCTCTGCTGCAATGAGGAGAGGAAAGTAGGATCTCTTGTTCATCTAAAAATAATCATTCTTCACCCAGGATAGAGAGGTGATTGAGTATCCTCACTAGAATTTCCAAAGAAGAGTCATTTGTGGACAAGATTTGAGGATGAATTATCCAGATTATGATTTAACTTTGGAAATGCCACTCAAGTTTTATATGCAGGTAATTGAGTTAGGAAGATGATAAAATTCATTTCCTATTTTCTGGTTTATCTTTCTTAAAAGGGGGGGGGGTTCTTATTAGGCCTCAAAAGTTCCCTAGCTCTGAGAAGTAAAAGACACAAGTGTCACAAATGTTGATAATGAAATGAGCTGGCGAAGACAATGAATTCCAGAGCCTAGTAATGGGAGGCAGTGGCTCTTCTATCCATTCCTGTCATTTTTCAGAGAACCTGAGGCCCCACGAGGCCAAGATCATTGACTGCCCTAATGTTTGGCATTGTTGTCTCAGTATCGTTGTCTCAGTATATCCTTGTTGGTGGACTGGATTTATCTAAAAATTCAGTGGCCATGTTTGAGCAAGAACTCCATTCTCTGGCTAAGAACCACCACTCTCTCTTTCTGCTAGAGTCCAGGCTACAAGTCCTCCTAGTATCTGATGCCCAAGGTGGTATAAGTAAGCTGATTTTACATGGCACTCAGACTTGGCATTCTGCAGCAGCAGGATCATATAATAAGGAAGTAGCCCTTTCATAATTTCTTTGAATCTTTTGATAGCATCATGGACACCCTGAGCTCCTGCAAATCTATCTTTATCACCCCTCAAAAACCTATAACTCTCCATTTTTTTTAATGATTTTTTTATTATATTATGTTAATCACCATACAGTACATCCCCGGATTCCGACGTAAAGTTCGATGCTTCATTATGCGTATAACACCCAGTGCACCATGCAATACGTGCCCTCCTTACTACCCATCACCAGTCTATCCCATTCCCCCACCCCCTCCCCTCTGAAGTCTTCAGTTTGTTTCTCATAGTCCATAGTCTCTCATGTTTCATTCCCCCTTCTGATTACCCCCCTTTTCTTTATCCCTTTCTTCCCCTACCGATCATCCTAGTTCTTATGTTCCATAGATGAGAGAAATCATATGATAATTGTCTTTCTCTGCTTGACTTATTTCACTTAGCATTATCTCCTCCAGTGCTGTCCATGTTGCAGCAAATGTTGAGAATTCGTTCTTTCTGATAGCTGTATAACTCTCCATTTTTAACAAGAGAGCAAAGCTGAGGTTCAGTCTTCAGCAAGGGAAGAGGAGAAACCTAAATTTTGAGAACGTACCCACATTTGGTTTAAAAGGTATTTTTTTATGGATTTATTCCATTTATGCCAAAAGAATGTTCTTACCACGGGAATGGACATTTTCATGTTATGATACATTTATTTAACTGAAACTGATTTATTTTGAAAACATCAATCCAGAGATTACACAGATATGGTAAAACTGGTTAAATAGTTAATACTATGCAACCATGAATGGGGTCCACAAAAACTGAGCTATGGAGACACTTCTCCACGCATGACTATGGCTGTCGTATTTGGAGATGCAGGTGGCACAGCATAGGGTGAAAACCCATGGGATAAGAGCAACAAGACAAGTTCTTGTTCCTGATTTGTTGGGGAAGGATACTCAATCCAAGAGAAAGAGTACAGCTGGAAACAGCTGAGTGTAGTGCAGCTCTGCATTCTCAGATAACTTGCAGAAGTGTTAACACTGCAGTCTCCAAGATGTAATATTCAGAACAATTAAGGAACATTACCCACTCATCATAACCAGGAGGGGCTAATTGGCCCCAATCATCAGCATATGCTCTTCCTCTTCAAAGTGACTTTTACCCAGACGCATACAGATCCAAACGCTTGTTTGAATTACAAGTAGAGAAAGCCCACACCCACGAGCCTGTAGAAGGGTGGGAAAGTACATGAGTGTGCATGCACAGACACATGCGTGCACAGTGTTAACTCCTGCTTGATCTGCGGCCTTCCATGTCCGGCAGAGCCGAGTTTCTGGTTATGACTCTAAGAAAAATACAGATAAGGATCTAATTCAATAAATGCAGCAAAAAGCTGTAAGTATTACTTTAACTCTGCTGACAAGTCATTAATATCCTCCATTGTAAATCCAATTTGTTAGAATTTTTAAAGCTTAGAAGATTGAGTGTGCTGATAGGATGCAGATTTATCTCCATTTCTGTTTTTATTTTTTTAAAGATTTTATTTATTTATTTGAGAGAGCAAGCAGGGGAGCGGGTAGAGGGGGAAGGTGAAGGAGAGGGGAAGACTCTCAAGCAGACTCCATGCTGAGCACGGAGCCTGACATGGGGCTTGATCTCAGGACCCTGAGATCACGACCTGAACCAAAAGCAAGCATCAGTGGTTTGACAACTGAGCCACCCAGGCGCCCCTTCATTTCTGTTATTAAATACTCCCTGCAAGGCGTAAGGGTATGTTTTAGTATCTTTATGTGTAAAGATGAGTTGGGATGTTTAAAACCATGTGTAAAAGCATGTGCACAATAATTTGCCAATTAAATGCCATGTAAACTTTCACTAGTTCTTCAGTAACATTGACTACAATGCAAGTAGAAATGATAGACCAAGTAATGATTCGATAGTGTTTAATACTTAATGCTGAAAATCAGCTGTTTAGAGAAAAAGAAAAAAAAACTCCTTAGAGTTGGCTATTTACTTAGAACATAGGAGACTATTTCATCATTCATTATCATTAGCTCGTTCAGTAGGTACAGTGCGTTAGAATTGCTGGCTCAAGAGAAGATTGGTAGTTTTATAGGATAGTAAATTCAATAACACTTCTTTCCCTCTTGTTTTAAGTTTATTTATTTTTAAATTTTGCCAGAGGTAGAAGTTAAATTTTTACAACATAGGATTTGAAATAAGATCCAAAAATATTAAAGAGAGATTTGTTCTTTTTTTTTTTGATCTTCCATTTTTAATAAAATTTCCCTTCTTATTCTTATTATTCATTTGAATTAACTTTCTGCCTTCATAATTAAGCATCGCATTTTATTTATTTTTTTGTTATTTCAAGTCAGTCCTGTGACTATTGTAATTCATTCAAGATTAGGCTAGTTAGTATCAGAATAGAAGTTGGTATATTTCTGGGGCGCCTGGGTGGCTCAGTCGTTAAGCACCTGCCTTTGGCTCAGGGCGTGATCCCAGCGTTCTGGGATCGAGCCCCACATCAGGCTCCTCTGCTGGGAGCCTGCTTCTTCCTCTCCCACTCCCCCTGCTTGTGTTCCCTCTCTTGCTGGCTCTCTCTCTCTGTTAAATAAATAAAATCTTAAAAAAAAAATAAGTTGGTATATTTCAATCAACTAAGAGAATCAAGAGGACATAAAGAAAATAATGTAAAGTAACATGCACTTTTTTTTTTTTTTAAAGATTTTATTTATTTGAAAAAGAGAGAACATGAGCAGGAGGAGGGGTAGAAGCAGATTCCCCATTGAGCAGGGAGCCCAGCGTGAGGCTTGATCCCTGGGCCCTGGGATCACAACCTGAGCCAAACGCAGTCGCTGAACAGACTGAGCCACTCAGGCACCCCAAGAGGCATGCACTTCTGAGTCATCTTGAGTACAACCTCTTAGTTTGTGGCCATGGGCAAGTAACTTAAGCTCTCTGATTTCTTATTCATAGAGTTATTTGTGACAAGTGCTTTATAACCCGAGAGATGTTAGGTAATTGCTACTGGCCTCTGATGATCCCTACTTCCTGGCATTCATGGAGTCTTGTCATCTCCTCCCACGTTGTACCAAGGTTGATCTCTGTGACCATTAGAATATGACAGACATGATGGCATGTCACATCCAAGATTACATTATAAAACATACTGTGGTTTTCACTGTAGTCACTCTGTCTCTGTTGAATCAGTCTGAGGAAGCCAGTGGCCATGTCATCTGGTTAGTTTATGGAGAAACACACATGGTGAGGAAGTGAGCCCTCCGTCAATAGCCACGCAAATGCACCTTATTGTCAAATCTTCAGATGTCTACTGATCTGGCCTATGTCTTGAGTGCTATCTCATGAAAGACCTTACACCAGAACCACCCAGCTGAACCACTTCCAAAGTCTTGACCCACCAGAAACTGAGAGATAAACAGTTACTGTTTTAATCCATTAAATTTGAGGGTACTTTGTTATACAGCAATAGGTAACTAGGACAATGTTGTTTTCCCAAAATCACCCTCCCTCTATCCCTTATAAAGAGCCTGTGATACTTCCATGGAATCTGAGCAAGACAGCAAAGGTTAAGAAAACAAACGTAACTACCCATAAATATATACTAGACTGATAAAAACCGAACACATAGTTAATATACATAGACCTTCCCCTCCCCGCAAGTGATAAGTAAATTATGACCAGAAGATTATTACCTCAGTTAAAAAACCCAGCAGCTCGGGAATGGGTGTTTCTTTTCCCCTTTTCAAAGGTGGAAACCAACATTGACAGAGGTTAAGAGATAATCACAGGGCAGATGGGTTACAGAGCTGGCATCTTAAATGAGATCAGTCATATCCCTGCTTTGTGTATTAAGGAAGCATCAAGAAGCTCCAAGAGAAGGTCTGTGAAGTACACCGCTTTACTGCACAAACTTCATATTCAAGAGGATTTGTTTCCTTCAAGTTGCAGGATAGGCTCCAGGGGGATGTATTTGCTTGAAGTGTGACCTTTGAGTCAAAGGGGCATGGCTGGGGTATAATTCAATTTTATAGGTATCTAACGTTGTTCCTGGGAATCATCAGACCTTTAAAATGAATACTTACTCTTGCAAGCCAGCCGGGTTTCGTGTCTGCCCCCAACACGTGCCTTGGAGCAGAGGCTTCAGGATGGTACTCTGGTTTGGAGCACCAACCATCATAACTGCTGCTCCTGGGTGACGTTAGCAGAAAGGGGTCTATAAATCTTACAGAAACATTAATAGAGAAGATCAGGTATAGCCAAGTGAAGACCTGGCTTCTGTTGACCGTTGAAATGTGTTGAAGATTCTGTGAAGGAGAGATAATGGGGAAAGGATGTCCACGTAGGTAATAATTCTCCATGTGCCCGTGGTGGGAATTTTCTCCACATTCACTTGGCCTCTGTTATAATTCTAAAGTAGATCCAAATCACTCTGTGATGGGTATGTTATCAGACACCCATGCAGAAGGACGAAGCCTCCAAAAACAGGCTGTTGGCTTCTGAAAAAATTGGCATGGTCTCTATTGTGGTGGCACTGGATTTTCTAGATCCCTGTAAGGATTCCTTTATGTGGCTGGCTACATTTGAAAAATATTTGTTTGCTTTCCTAGCTAACCATTCTTGTTAGGTTTGGGGAATTCGGTAAGCTCTGACTGTTCATAATTCAATATTTTAGTGACACATTTTTAGGTTTCTAAATCAGTTTTATGAGGCATGTGATAAAAATAAAATCAAAATCTGTTGAACACTTATGGTGCTTAGTCAATTCTGGATATGACCTGTGAGAAACGGAGTAAAAACAAAATGACACTGAGTAACCCATTTTTACTTCATTTTTATTAAAAGAAAAAGAATGACTAAACCAGTGGAAAGCATAACGAGCACTAAAAATTTTGAAAACTTTTCATTCATAAGATTCTGTGTACTTATTTTATCAGATGGAGTTGAGGTGCAAAATGTAAGTTAAATATGATGGATTTTCTTCTCCAAATTTCATGGAGATGTTACCGTTGAACTTTCAGAAATAGGTTTGATGTGTTGATTTTCACCCCATTTCAGATATGACTTGTTCAAATAGGTTGTGAATCCTAAGTTAGGGTATTATTTTTCTACCAATAAGTAAAATAAAATCTTAGCAGTTATGCATATTTTATACAGAAAACTAACAGATATTTTATTTATTTTTTTCAATTTATTTATTTTTAACTTTTTTATTATGTTCTGTTAGTCACCATACAGTACATCCTTAGTTTTTGATGTAGTGTTCCATGATTCATTATTTGCATATAACACCCAGTGCTCCATGCAATACGTGCCCTCCTTAATACCCATCACCAGCCTAGCCCAATCCCCCACCCCCTCCTGTCTGAGGCCTTCAGTTTGTTTCCCAGAGTCCATAGTCTCTTGTGGTTCATTCCCCCTTCTGTTTACCCTCCCTTCATTCTTCCCTTCCTTCTCCTACCGATCTCCCTACTATTCTTTATGTTCCACAAGCCATATGATAATTGTCTTTCCCTGCTTGATTTACTTCACTTAGCATAATCTCCTCCAGTCCTGTCCATGTTGCTGCAAATGTTGGGTAATTGTACTTTCTGATGCCTGAGTAATATTTGATTGTATATATGGATCACATCTTAATCCATTCATCTGTTGAAGGGCATATCGGCTTCTTCCAGAGTTCAGCTATTGTGGACAATGCTGCTATGAACATTGGGGTGCATATGGCCCTTCTGTCCACTACTTATGTATCTTTGGGGTAAATACCCAGTAGTGCAATTGCTGGGTCATAGGGTCACTGTATTTTTAACTTTTTCAGGGACCTCTATACTGTTTTCCAAAGTGGCTGTACCAAATTGCATTCCCACCAGCAGCCAACAGATATTTTATCATGGGCAACTGTTATTATGAATGGTTAGAAGATTTACATTTAAGAATTATTTAAAATGAGGTGATCACAAGAAGTTTACTGTCTTTTAAGATATAGATATAAATTTCATAATGACAGCACCTTGTATTTTACTTTGAAAATCTCCATCTTTCCCCAAATAGATCCTTTTCTGTAACCTAGAACAACAATAACAACAAAAGCATTTTACCTCAAATGCTTTTTTTTTTTTTAAGATTTTATTTATTTATTTGACAGAGATAGAGACAGCCAGCGAGAGAGGGAACACAAGCAGAGGGAGTGGGAGAGGAAGAAGCAGGCTCATAGCAGAGCAGCCTGATGTGGGGCTCGATCCCATAACGCCAGGATCACGCCCTGAACTGAAAGCAGACGCTTAACCGCTGTGCCACCCAGGCGCCCCTCAAATGTTTTTCAACTTCAGGGTTTAGGTTTATGAAAAGTTTTCCACGTTTGGCAAAAGATGATGATAATGGAGTAAAAAGTTAAGTGGTATAAATTGATATGGGAAAGTTGACC
Organism: Ailuropoda melanoleuca; assembly: GCF_002007445.2. Classification (NCBI taxonomy): domain Eukaryota; kingdom Metazoa; phylum Chordata; class Mammalia; order Carnivora; family Ursidae; genus Ailuropoda; species Ailuropoda melanoleuca. Next base: position 94,087,439 of record NC_048228.1, read on the forward strand.
TTTCTGACCCTTGGTTCCCCCCTCAGTAAATACTGTAGTGGGCAAGAATAGGGACCCGGGACCAGACTGCCTAAATTCAAAGCCTGGTTTTGAGACCAATCCCTGTGTAACTTTGGGGTTTATTCTCTCTATGTCTCAGTTTCTTCATCTGTAAGATGGGGGCAGTGATAGCCTTTATTTCATGATGCTATTATGAGAATTAAACGAGTTATATAGAAAAGGCTTCAAATCGTATTTGCTTCATAATAAGTACTATATTGGTGCTTGTTAAGGAGCTCATGTTAAGATGATCACATGAAACAAAATGTTAGTAAATCCTGACATAATGCAGGTACTCGAGCAATAGAGAGAGATACAGAGATAGAGATGTATACGTACATCGTGTTTATGTATACTTCTGTGCTTTAGTGACGTACGCGTGCCTGTGTGTACGTGTGAAAAAGGAGTTTATTAGTTCCAGATTGACAATAGCTCCCAAATCCACCCAGATTAGCAGACTTTGTCACCCTCCCTCTCCAGGATCCCTGAATTAGTCAGAGAAATGAGTCTTCCTCAGCTCTTAGTTGGCTGAGGCTGATTCCTCACAAAAGGTTAGTTATTTAGACCATGCTTCTACTTAATATTTTAGAACTAGCACCACTTATTTTGAAATGTAGTATCTTCTTTAGTTTCATCGTCCTTTAATTTATAATTTAATGAATTTAATTGAATTAATAAATATACTAATTTTAGATATGCTTTGACAAAATGACTCTGTCACCACCTGTCCTCTTGCAAGTAGGTTATTTATGATTATATTTTCCCAGGCCCTTTCTTCAATCCCATATGGAGACAGTAGAACACAGATTTGACTTCCGCCTGAAGTGGTTCCCTGTGATCAGCAACAATGGCTATCATACTGTTGATTGTCTGCCTTACGAGTTAAAAAAAAAACCAGAAATAGATATAGACAGCACATACTCCTTAATATGTGCTTATTTATAAATCATACACATACTGTACTAAAATCTTGTAGAAATTACAACACATAGAAACATTAAAATGTAAAATAGTGAGATATATAATAAATATTTAAGCGTTTTTACTAATTAACAAAATTTAAGCCTTTTCGTACTAAAACGTTAGAATAATATATATTTTATCTTCTTGTATATAATAACAGGATATTTATAGTAACTTTAGTGAGAACAATATGATTATATCTTAATTATTTCTGAAAATGTTGATTTTACTTTTTTTTTCTTTTTTATTATGCTTCAGATCCAAACTTACTTTACATATTAAGGAGTTGTGCTTTCAGTGGTTGAAAAAATTCTTACATACATGTGTGTCTGAACATAAAAGAAGGACATCATACCTCCTGCTGATTGAACCGTAATATGCACCTTCCCTCCCATCCATGCCTTAATACAGCCATGGTTAGAAGTCCACATAATACCTATAGGGCGAAGTTCATTTTTAAGATATAGAATGTAACTCTGATACCCGCTAGCATCTTGATAATTTCACATCGTTAGAGGTTCATTCATCTCTGATCTGACTACACCATCATTTCTGTTGCCCATCATTTGACTGAAACCAAGGTCTGCTGAGGGTCAGAAGAGTCACCTCTGCTATGTTCTTGTCCTGGGCAAACATTATGAGTATTGCTGTTTTATGAATCATCTGTTTCTGTTACCTCTTTTGTGAAAGTGAGTTGGGATGAAATAACTCTGAGCAGCGTGTTCTCTAAGTCTCCCTAACCAGGCACACACGAACCAGAAGGTGTTGAGCATTTTGTTGGGCATGGACTAGTGTGTGTTGGTGCCGCACGGGATAGCCTGCACCACTATAGAACTTCCTTTCCTTCCATTGAGGACTTCTGTGCTTCAGTGACATGCAATCAGTGTGTGAAGAGTTATAGTGCAACTTAATTCTCTCTAAAAAATAAATAAAAGCATTATTCATAATAGCTTATAAATATTTTCTTCCCATACCTTATTCCATAACCACAGTGGAGACCACCAATTTATAAGGAGGCAATAATTTGCCTCATCTTTTTTTTGTGAAACAAGACTTACCTGTGCCATTACACAGAGGCAGTCATCATGGGTTTACAATTTTAATATAAAAACACAGAATCCTGTCTGGGTACATTGCTATGGAGTGGATTTGCAGAGCCCCTTGAGCAGACTCCGATCATAGCACTACTGTGTTAGTCTATCCCTTCCTCTTTCTCCAGTGTCCTCCCCCACACGCCCCAACCCAAGACTGTGAGCCCAATGAGGTTAGTAATTGCATTGTTTATGTATTATGTCTTTAATCTTAGCTGAGCATATAGTAGGTTTTCAGTAGAAGGTTTTTGTATTAAAGAACACGCGAAATAAAGAACAGAAGTGGTTGGGCTGCAAAGGAATATATGCTAAGCCATAGACAGGTGTGTAAAGGAGAATTCAAAAGCTAAAGTGAGATGAGCAGGAATTTTGTTAAGATCTGGCTGTGGTCTGAATGTTTGTGTCCACGTCCCCTCCCCCAGCCCCTCTACCCCTGGCCCAGATTCTTGTAGCAATCCTAATGTTCCCTGTGATGGTATTAGGAGGTGGGGCCTTTGGGGTGTGTTTAGGTCACGAGGGTGGAGCCCTCATGAATGGGATTAATGCTGTTTATAAAAGAGGTCCTAGAGAGGTCCCAAAGAGATCCTAGAGAGGTCCCTAGGCCCTGCACAGGAGGCACCGGGAACTGAGCGCTCACAGCTGCTGCACCCCGTGTGCTGGCACCGTGGTCCTGGACTTCACACACCTGTGAGAAATGCATGTTTGTGTTTATAAGGCTCCCGGTCTATGGTATTTTGTTGTAACAGTCCAAACAGACTAAGACAGGGTTGTAGAATCATGGAAGCTTTCTGAAGCTTTCCGCTTGCCTGTCCTACCATCTCTCATGTCTCCTGCAGAATAGTTGGGGTTTCGGGTTGGCTTTGTCGTCTTCCTCTTCAGTTGTTTCCTTGGAGGGGTGGTACAGCAGGGGGGGCTATAATGGATCTCATAATGATATAGTTGTCTTGTTTCCCTCCCAGAATTTTTGGCATGATGATGATAATGTTTGTTTTGTTGTTTTGTTGTTGTTGTTGTTTGTTTGCTTGTTTACATTTATGAGTGGTTGTCTATTTTTCCTTCTTCTTGTCATGCGCCTCCCTTCTCTTTTTATGCCTCCCTGGTCAGTGGAGTTTAGAAAAGTCTGGAGTTGAGGAAAAGTAAAGCGAGAAGAAAAATCTATTTTGGGCCCATCCCCAACTCCTTATTGACTACCACTAGCTGAAGTATATCCTTTAAAAAGACCTGAAGGAATGTCTAGAGGAGTTTCCATTAATGCCTTTTATCTAAAAGACAGCTTTGGCATTTTCACTTAATGTCTGTAAAACTGCTCTGAGTAAGTACCATGTGAAACACAGAGATTAGTATTGTTAATTTAATGCAGTAAGCTTAGAGTCTTTATAAGATACAATCTCCTTTTGAACTTTATGTTCAAATCAGTAGAGACCAGAGCAGAGTTTTTCCGAGGAATATTAATTCTGCTGCTTCATATGTTAGGCAAATAGAAGAGCCAGAGAAAATACAAATACTTGGGCTTTAACACCAGCATGAATCACACTGATATATGGGAAAGTAGGCCTTTTTTATTTGTTTTTTCTCATAAACTGCTGGGGAAATTGGATGAACTTGCTCTATAGATAATGGATACAGTAATGTAGAGAGACGATCTGTTGCAATGATGCACTTGGAAAGGCTCTAATGAGGTAAAGATCCAGCTCAATTGATGGACATAAAAAACAAAAACACAAAAAACAAAAGTTATTATGGACAGAGAACTGTATATTTTATCCTCAAGCTGTTTCCTCTAAATCACAGAGACGCAGTGTTACCTCAGAAAGTGCATTATGCTCTCATCTTAAAAAAGTAACAAAGCTGAGACATTCCAATTTTATTTTTATGCATTCCTTTTCAAAGGTTATCTTTTATTTTGAGAGAATGTTTGAAATAAAATGTTTGAAAGGAACGTAATAGTCTTCTATAGGTGGGAGCAGCGACAGTATATGTACAGTCAGAGAAATGCTTGGAGCAAGATGGCGCCAAAGAAAACACAGGGGATTTAGTCAGTGATTGTTTTGATATTAATAAATCTATTTGATATTAATAAACCTTTTACTATGTAAATTTATTTATTTATATTTTTATTATTTTTATAAAGATTTTTATGTATTTATTTGAGAGAGAGAGAGTGAGCACGGGTTGGGGGACAGTAGAAGGAGAGGGAAAAGCAGACCCCCTGCTGAGCAGGGAGCCCTATGCAGGACTCAGTTCCAGGACCCTGGCTGGGATCGTGACCTGAGCCCAAGGCAGACGCTTAACCGCCTGAGCCATCCAGATGCCCTACTATGTAAATTTTTGACAAATGTATCTTTTACTATGTTTTACTATATTAAAATTCATTTCTTCCTTTCTCCATCCGCAATAATTCAAAATGACAAAAGACCACAAGGGACTCCATGTACTGTTAGGGGAAGAAGGACGATTTCCAGGGACCTATGTGGGTGGCCACAGCTGTGTCTACAAGTGGGAAATGGAACATCTGGATAATGAGGTTCTTCTGCTTCCAGCATAGTTTGGAGTTGTCCACGCAAGTTTTGCAACACGGCTGGTATGTCTTTATGATTTACCCTCTTGCCCATTGCAAACAGCAGAAATTCCATTGTATGCAGGGCCATCTGGCTATGTGCCTACTTGTCATGTGAATGCTCTGTTTTAACTTTCCATCTGCAATTGTCTTACAGCCGTGATTTCGGGTTTTGGTATTTGTGTTGATTAGCTTCTATAGAGAACCTGGGTATATTTATTTAAAATATGGGGGCAGGGGTCTTCAATGAAAAGAGTAGAGCTACCCTATGACCCAGCAATTGCACACTAGGTATTTACCCCAAAGATACAAACACAGTGATCCGAAGGGACACATGCGCCCCAATGTTTATAGCAGCAATGTCCACAATAGCCAAACGGTGGGAAGAGCCACAATGTCCACCGACAGATGAGTGGATAAAGAATAGGTGGTTCATATATATGATGGAATATTACTCAGCCATCAGAAAGGATGAATACTTGCCATTTACATCGACGTGGATGGAACTGGAGGGTATTATGCTGAGCGAGATAAGACAAATAAATGGTTTCACCCATATGTGGAATGTAAGAAATAGGGCAAAGGACCGTAGAGGAAGGGAGGGAAAACAGAATGGGAAGTCATCAGAGAGGGAGAAAAACCATCAGAGACTCTTAACTGTAGGAGACAAACTGAGGGTTGCTGGAGGGGAGGTGGGTAGGGGGATGGAGTAACTGGGTGATGGGCATTAAGGAGGGCACATGATGTGATGAGAACTAGGTGTTATATGCAACATACAAATTAATGATAAATTAATTACATCTGAAGCTAATAAAGTACTCTAAGTTGGCTCACTGAATTTAAATTTAAAAAACAAAAAGAAAAGAAATGAGTAGTGGCCATTCCTCAGCTTTTCCTGGCTCCTTTCCAAGTTTGCAGTTGTATTAGGAATTAGGTTTATAGCTATGTACTGCTTCCTATGATATTATCAGTCTCATACATGTGTCTTTAAATGCCTATTCCTGTCTTTTATGGCTTCTCTGCCCACTATCCCTAACCATGGAAGAGAAAGAAGGGTTAACGAGAACAAATCTTCCGTCTTATCCAGAGAGGACCTGGACATGGGAAACATCTACAGAAGTTTATAAAATTTTTACTTACCGTCCCTTTCCTGAACTTTGGGAATATGCTGAGTAATTAGAGAATCAGTAGTAATCTTAAAAATAATGATTTTTCCTTTCTGTATAATGACAACAGCAGTAATTGATCAAGGGCCCCACTCTATGTCAGGCACTGTGCTGATCCTTTATATATGCTATTTTATTTAATCTTTGCCAAAAAATACTATGATGTGCATTAATAGCCAGCCATGTTATATATATAAAAAAATTAAGCATCTGTGAATTTAAGTCAGGACCTTCCAACGTCTGGAATGCCAAGGCTTGTCCTTTTTTTTTTTTTTCCCTTCAGGCTCTTGGAATATGAAAAATTAAATAATACTAAATAAGTTCATTAAAACTATTGTGGTGATTTTAAAATTATATGTGTAACAAAGTAAAAATTTTAACACAAGAACAATGCAATAAAATCTAATGCATAAAATCTTCACAGTATGGTAAATCCAAAAAAAAAAAAAAAATTAATCCATAGTGTGTTACAGATGACATGGTTAGAGAAAGGAGCAGGACTTCTATTTGTATTATGAATGTCGTTTTTTAGTCCCTTATATGTATTTCTGGGAAGCAACTGAGACACAGGGGGATGAAATAACCTGCTCGTGGAAACACAGCTAGTAAATAACTCAGCTAAAAGATGAACTCAAGTGTCTGACCCTAGAGTTTAATGCTTTTAATGACTCTGCTAGGCTATTTCCCTAGGTTTTTTTTACTACCAGAAGCCATTTGCATCTTTCAAATAACAAGATAAATAGAAATATTTATTTGACTTAAATTTATTTTCATAATAAATACTTTCTCAGTTTCCCACCATCTGTATGCCTGTTTAAATACTAAGCTATACAGTATTTCTTTTGGTTGCTTCTGTTTTTATTGACAGATACACCTGCTGAAGAGCATTCATAGTGTAGTTTAAATGTAACCAGTGCACAGAACCATAGTGTAATTCACAAGCACTAGCAATGGATATGAACTCAGAATACCTGGGTCTGAATCCTACTTCTGATTTCTGTGCCTTGGATTTCTTACCTGCAAAGTAGCGGTGGCGTGGGAACAAAATTTCAGAAGCTATCGAAGTGTATCTTGCAAAGGGACTTCAGTATATTAGACGTTAGGCTTTTCTAGAATAGGTTTGGTTAGAGGCGGTCACAAAGTGTGTGCAGAAGGGCCTGAAGGGAGGTTTGTGGGTTCTAAAGGAACTTTCGCTTTCAGAAATTACGCAATGTTATACTCACAGTGAAGGTATTAGGTCTTGGAACAAGTAAGATCGTGATCGCAGGTTCAAGGCCCATGTGGGTCAATTTGCAACACCCAGAAGCTAGTTATAAGACCAATCCTATGCCTTTGAAGGCATGCAGAACACAGGTAAAATAGACTTTTTTTAATCTCCCTGGCCTGTGAACAGAGGCATTCACCATCACAATGCTCCCTCACTCTTAGACCTCCCCTCCCCTCACACCCCTGTTGTGCACCTGGGTCAGCTTTTCATAGTCAAGAGACTATTATCAAAACTCCATCTGTACACTTTGCAAAAAGGGTTTTTAAAGAAGAAGGTGGCAGTCAGCTTGATAATGTGCTTTAATGTCATCTGTGTCTACTTTCTTTTCTCAAAAGCACCAAGACTGAAAGTAAGTTAGAAACTTGTACTGACAAGGGCTACACCAGTTTAAAAACTGATTTTAAGTTATTTTATGTGTCTTGTTGAGAATAATTGCTTTCCCTTTTCCCCTGATAATTCTAAAATAGCCCTCACTCTGAGGCCTTAACCTTCTTCCACTTGCCTGCCCCAAATGGGACTGTTTTGAAACATTTTCTGGGTAAATAGCTATTATAGCAACATTTTTTTAAAAATGTCAATATTTCTTCTTTTTTTATGGTTTAAATTACCAATGTAAAATGTATTGACTTTATGTTTGATTTTCTTTTTTGAGCCCTAGGAACAAATTATTAGAGTTACTGTTTAAGTTTCCTATTAGAAAATAGAAAGTACTAGAGGATGTTGGTATAACCTTTCTCCTATTCCTCCTGGCTTTTTCCAGATGTAATAAACATTTATCTGTGCAACGCCAGCCTGAATCTTTTCCTGGGTTAATATTTTAGTCCTTCTGCTAGTTCTTTGTATAGGATCTGTGGGTTTTTAGAGTGAACATATGTAATTGCAAAGCTGTTACAATCATTTTTATATAGAAACAATTATTTTAGACCACAAACCAAAATTACATGAAGATAATGTTACGTAGGAGGCCTAAGTAGAAAGAAATAGGGTCCTAATTAATGCTGCTTTTGTGCTATTATCATTATTCTGGGTGCATTACATAATGCTACATTTATAACGGGCAACAAGTTCCCGATGCTGTTTAGCAAATCAATTTGTAGGCAGATGTTATGGTATCCTATCTTTCAGGCCAGTGGGCAACTTTTATTCTATTCTGTGGTGTTGGTGGCTAGAGAAAAAGATCTTCTGTGGATTGTGGGAAGAGAAATGTATATTCAGATAGTAAACCATGTAACTTTGGAAATTTTTTTATGGACAAAAATAAAAAATGACTATGTAGAAATAAAGAGAAGCTATATTTTCCATTACTGGAAAAGGTTTTAACAAAAATACAACAAATGTCAATATCTCTGCAAGCTCAAGAGGCCTGTAAAGTCAGAAATACCTCAAGGCATTCCCAACTCTGCTTTCTGTTCTTTAAACTTCAGGATGAAGGCGACAGTGTGTTTAAAATACCAGAAACAGTTGCACTCCAGCTAATATCCTTTGGTCCAAGTGGTGAGAGGAAGCCCTGACAGATTTCCAAAGGGGAGCTTTGGATTCAACCCTTCCTTTGAATTGTCTGCAAACTGCTTGGGTTAGATTGTATCACCCCTCACCAGGAACTAAAAATTCTCCCTATAGTTGGACAACTGTCCTTACTCAGTTTAGAACTAACATGTTCTTATTTTTTCCCTTGAGAAATAAATGCTTTTAGTAATTTACCACATGAAAATTGTTTATGTTTCCCTTTGTTTTTGGCACTTTTTTGTTTTTGTTATTGCGTATCTGCTATTTTATTTATTTTTTATTTTGCCACTTGCCTCTCAATATTTCAGGGATGTCAGTTGTAAAATCAAGGGTAAAAAGACTCTTTTGAATGCAGTAAACTAGAAGGAGGGTGGGAGTTGGAGTCCGGAGAAGAATTTTGTCTGGAACCTTCAATCCTGTAGATGTATTAGTAACTTTGAGTCAATTTGGTTAGTCACAGGGTCCTCATAGGAATGGCAGATTCAGTGACAACTGTCTCACAGAATTGGGTGCAATGCAAATGGGAAAGTGAAAATGCTTTACAAATGAGAAGAGTATCATTTTGTTTCATCACTGCAGCCAATATTGGGAAATGGAACTAAGTTTCAAGAATAGACCTTCTTTAGACCTCTGGTTAGGGACAGCTTTAACAAGTTAGAGTGGTGGATGAAGATACCCATCCCCTATGAGACAACTCTGACCTCTCTGTCCAAGTTGGCAGTGATGTCTTTTTACTTCTCCTGTAATTTTTTGCTTGTTTATATGTTTTGTTTGTTTGTTTAATCCCAGAAGTGGAGTATGCCAGTCCACACTTAAAATTCCCCTGAGCTACATTTACTTTAATCTCCATCTGTCTTCTCTTGACTACCCTTAACCCCACATCTTCAGGGAAAATTTGAAAAGATATATGGGTACATCAATAGGAAATTAAATATGTTACATGTTCTGCTTGATGTGAATGGTCCTAAATGCATAAATTACCTTAGATGGGAAGAAAAGGTTTATGATAGAGTCCAGAATATATAGAAAAATCATAATGAAGTTAATTTAACCAAAGTTTATAGAATTTTTCTTATGAACAAGGCACTGGGGTAGCTAATTTAAGAAGCATGAGGGGGAATAGCATATCTATCCCTGCCTCCTATAGCTTACAGTGTAGATGAGGAAAGATTGGTCACTCACTTGACTTCCCATCTATATGATGGGTAAAGTATTGATAGAACTATAGGAGTGCTAGTTGAAGGATTAGCCTGAGAAAAAATTCGATGGCAGGAAAGGAACAGATATAATAAACAAATGGTGATTAGCCTGAAACTAGAGTATAGAGTACATGTAGGGTGAAATAGATAGGAAACAAAGTCTCTTGGTGCTTTTAACTAGATGACTCTCATCAATTACTTAATCCAATATCATCCTTTCATCAGTCCATCATCTATTCTCACCACTTTATAAATAAAGAAACCAGAGCTTAAGAAGATGAATTAACCTGTCTGAAAAGGAGTAACATTTAGGATTTGAACTCAAGTTTTCTTGTGTCCTAGTGACCATACTCTTTCTGGCATGGAGATTCAAAAATAACAATAATGAATCATTGTGATTTATTGAGTACCTACTGTATGCCACAGTTTTCATTTTCCTTAATCCTCAGAAGGACCTAAAATGTAGCAATTATTATCCAAATATCCAGATGTGGATACTAGCTCAAGTTTATTTGATGTATAAAAGTAATGGAAGTTAAGGGTGAGAAAGAGAAATGAGGATAGAAATGGGTTGGCTTTGAAAACTGGAAGAGGAGTCTATTTTATATAAAAGTTAATAAGGTGGATTAGTATTAATGCATGATCAGAATCATACTTGAAGAAGATTCAACTGTTTATCAGGACCAAATGAGGAGATGAGATCGTTAGTAAGATTTTAAAAATGAATATCCAAAAGTTGGAAAGAACTCTTAAAGCTCAACAATAAGGAAACAAAAAACCTGATTAAAAAAATGAGCCAAAGACCATAAAAGATAACCTTACCAAAGAAGATATACAAAATGCGGCACTCCTGGGTGGCTCATCCAGTTAAGCGTCTGACTCTTGATTTTGACTCAGGTCATGACCCCAGTGTTGTGAGATCAAGCCCATCAAGCCCTAAGTTGGGCTCTGCTCTGGGTGTGGAAACTGCTTAAGATTCTCTCTCTCCCTCTCCTTCTTTCCCTCCCCTCCTCCCTCCATTTCCCTCTAAAAAAAAAAAAAAAAGATATACAAATGGCAAATAAGCATATGAAAAGTTACTTTACATTATATGTCATCAGGGAAATATAAATTAAAACAACCAAATACCGCTACACACTATTGGAATGACCGAAATCCAGAACACTGTAAACATCTTGTGGTTGAGAATATGGAACAATAGGAACTCTCATTCATTGCTGGTGGGAATGCAAAATAGTTCAGCCACTTTGGAAGACAGGCTGTTCTTACAGCACTACAAACATACACTGACCATGTGATCCAGCAATCATGTTCTTTTGTATTTACCTGAACGACTGAAAAACTTATATCTGTACAGAAACCTTCACCCTAATGTTTTTAGCAGCTTTGTTTATCAATGCCAGAACTTGAAAGTAACCAAGATGTGACTCAGTAGGTAAAGGGATAAGTAAGCTGTGGTGCATCCGGACAGCGGAATTTTATTCAGTGCTAAAAGGCTACGAGCTAGTTAGCCTGTGAGAGGACATGGAAGAAACTCAAGTGCATGATACTGAGTGAAAGAAACCAATCTGAAAAGCATTGGAGATTGTATGATTATGACTGTATAACATTCTGGAAAAGGCAAAAATACAGAGACAGTGAAAAGATCGGTGGTTGTCAGGGATTTGGGGGCAGGGGAGATGAACAGGCTGAGCACAGAGGATTTTTGGAGCAGTAAAAATACTTTTATGACACCATAAGGATGGATATCTGTCATTATACAGTCATGCAAACCCATAGAATGTACAGCACCAAGAGTGAATTGTAATGTAACTCATGGACTTTGGGTGGTTATGTGTCAACATAGGTTCATTAGCTGTAACAAGGGTACCACTCTGATGGGGAATGTTGATAATAGGGGAGGCTAGGTGGGGGGAGGGGAGGCAGTAATCTATGTGGGAACTCTCTGTACTTTCCCCTGGATTTTGCTGTGAAACTAAAGCTACTCTAAAACAATAAAGTTCTATTTTTTAAATAAAGTTCTAATTTAAAAAAATGGAATAAAGTAAAGGTGATGGTCCAAAGTGTTGGGAACCAGATTTTGGCAAAGACTCAGGTTTTAAATATATTTTTAAAAATTATTTTTAAGTTCAATAGATTTAAATTAAAATATCAACCCGTCTTGTATTCTTACCTTCTTTTCTTCTGTGATTAGGTAGTAAGATACTCCAGTAGATGAAATATGTGCACTAAAATGCCAATCATACACATATTACCAGTTTTTAAAGAAAATATAGTGCTTTATTTCCACCATAACCAGTTTTTGAGTGCCAGTTGCATGCAATTTTCTCTGCTGAGTATAAAGTGTGATAAGTATACTTGGATTCTTAAGGATGTAAGGTCTTAGCATTCCCAGAAGTTTGCCTTGTGATAGCCATATACATATATATTTTAACATCAGGCACACAATAATAGGCTTTCAATAAAAGTTTTTGGTTGAATAAATCAGTGAGTGAATGAATCAATCAATGAATCATTCAAACACTGTGATCAGTGTTTGCTGAATAGACATGTGCTATTCTCAGTGATATTGTCAACTCAGAAAGATGAGATATCAACAAACCTTGGAACGTAAATATGTCATTATCTTTCATGTTCATGAGAATTATATTTTAAATAACTCCAGTTTATATTTCTTTAGCTAGCAAACCAATAAATGGATTTGTAAAAGACCCAATGGTGGATTTAAAAAAAAACCCATATTTTTATAGCAAATGTATAATAAGCTTCTAGTGTACCATACTGATGAAATCTTCAAGCTTCATGGAATCTGAAATTTGACTTAACATTAAGTCAGCAATATTTTTAAACTATTTTAAGAAGTAATCTGCCATATATGTCAGTGCAGGCTACAGTGTCTAGTTCATCAATTTCCTTTTTCACTTGCTTTCATATTAAAATATAGTATCTAAAACATTTTTTATGATATCTTAGTTGCTTTTTTCCCACTGAAATGAAGAGTTTAAGTATACAGGCTTTATTCCATTTCTTATCCTCACTCTGCATTATGTTAAGCCACCCAATTGATTGCAAAGCAGCTAAAGCTGAATTCTTTTCAAATAGATTTTGAGGTAAAATTTGTGAGGCTAATCTAATAATCAATGGACTACTTTGTGAGCCTTGCATAAAAATATACATACTGTTTTGAAACACTTTGGTCAATTTTACTAATTTAGTTTTAAAAGTAGGATACATTTTGCAAATGGACTGCTGTAATTCTTTTGCATTACCAACAGCTTATTGGAGAACACTTACAGAATCCTTAAAGTCCTAAAGCAGAAGAGAAGATTGAGGCCAACTTTGTCATTTCACGAGAAAGGCAGAGATCACGGGCCAATACCCTGAGGCAGTTTAGGCTTCTTTCCCTTAATCTAGTGCTTGTGACACTCTGCTGTCCCCACCCCCACCCACCAAGACCAAAGTATGTTGTATTAAAGAAATGAAAAGAAAACAAACACAAAAATATGTATCATGTAGATGTTTTTTTTATAGACTTGAGCTTTATTACGTCTTCCTGCATATAGTATAGCATACGTCACATCATCTACAATAGAATGGTGGGTTCTTCAACTTAAGTAAGCAATCAGCTCACTTCCCCTAGAAGTACAGTGACACTGTGTTTAATAAGACCTTTCAGTGTTTGCTTCTGGAAAGTGTATTCTATAGTTATAGGATTTGCCTTGTTTTCAATATTTATCTCTACGCTTATGTATCTTAAGTAAGATTATGTTGAAAGATATTTGATAATATTTTAATAACACTGTGCTACAGAATCATCAAATATTAAACTATAGGCAAGGTAAGTCAAAAAAGACTCCAAAGGATGCCAGAAAATTGCACAGACTTGTGCACAAAAGCTCACATATTGAATCAGAAAGAGCCTCATTTGGAGTCCAGTTATTTTCATTTTACAGATAGGTCCAAAAGATATGCTTTCCTACTTTTGGTGTTGTAGACTAGGAGAAACATTAATAATAATAATTTTTTCCAGTAATGATAATCCCAATTATAATAATTAAATAATGAGTACCTGCGTACGTGTCATGAATCAAGTGCTATGCCAGGTGTATCTCTAACCCTCACATTAACTCTACAACCTGAGGGTTGTATCCTGACTTTAGAGATGAAGAAATGAGGATTAAACATGTTTTGTCTTGCCTGGGATCGGGCACAAAGGGTAGAATGCAGAAAAGGAGTCATTGTGATGACACCAGACCAGTAGATCTGTTTATTGTGATCAAGTGTGCACCCAGAAAATAATAATCCGACAGAAGTAACAACCCAATGCCGAGGAGCAGCCTTAATTTTCTTTAATTAAAAAAAGAAAAGATAAAAATGTTGTAGGAGAACTAAAAAGCAAATGATTGCAGCACAGGGTTGGAAAGACTCAGTAGTGCTTTCTACCACCACTACCTGACTGTTCAGTGTGAGTCACATTCATCTGCTATTATTCGTATTATTATTCATAATACTAGCTGACATTTGTTGAGCTGCATTAGGGACTGTTTCTTGAAGATGAGAAAGAGTAAGGATGACCTTAGCCAATTGAAAAGAGCATGAGAGAGAGGGAGACAATGGTGGGCAAGTGCTCTAAGTGTGGAGAACGGTTTATGCAAAGGCACAGATATGAAACTTTTGTGGGTTTAACTGTGAATCCCATGTTGAAGTGCTAAGATCAGAATGTGCCGTTATTTGGAAATAAGGCTGTTGCAGATGTAATTAGTTGAGATGAGATCCTACTGGGATAGGGTGGGCCCCTAGTCTGATAGGGGACCTGTGGACACAGACACACAAAGAATGTGGAGATGAATACAGAGAAAGGGGTAATGCGTCTATATGTCAAAGAACACCAGAGATTGTCAGAAAAACACCAGGAGGTAGAGGAGAAGCTTGGGACAAATTCTTCCTCACAGCCCTCAGAAGGCTTCAACCCTACCGATGCCTTGGTCTTGGACTTCCAACCTCCGTAACTGTGAGGCTATACATTTCTGTTGTGTAAGACCCTCCACTGGTTACAGTAGCCCCATCAAACGAATACAGAGACTAAGGAATTCCAAGAAACACAGATTGGCTCATAACTCTCAGTCATTAACAAAGAGCAAAGTGTCGTCTCAAAACTGGTGAGATGGCCGAGAAATGCCCGGAACATTTTAAAACTCTTCTATTCACAATAATAATGCATTTAAAAACAGAACAAAACAAAACAAAACAAAAAAACCACCTGGGACTAAACGTTATGCATTGTGATCTTTAAATTCACTTAACGACAAAACATTGATTTCACTGTGATCTATGCTTACTCAAAAGACAAGCATTTAGCATCTGTGATGTGCCGTGTTCTGCAGGGTACTGGTCACAAGTCTGGACTCAACGGAACTAAGAGTAGAGATCCGACACTGGACAGTTTAGGATGTAGATTTTGGAAAATATCCTGCCCTCCTGAGGTATCAATGTCTTCATCAACTTTTCCAGTGAGCGGGGATACTTAAGATTACAGTGGTAACCTGGTTAGTGAATTGCACGTTTCATAGCAAGCCCGTGGTAATGGAGCTCTGCTTTTATGATTGTTGTCATTGTATTATTTTTGTTAGGGTGAGGAGATGTTCATTTTATCCTTCTGTTCCTTTCGGCTCCTGATTTCTCCGTGCCTGTGAGATGCCTAGGCTGTCCCTGGCTCTGTTCCCCAGCTCCTCGTTGCTGGCTTTTGATGGGGCATGATGATCAGATGGCCATGATCAGTTCTCTGGCTTGCATTGCAGATTATCTATTAAGTAGCCATCTCCTCAGCCACCGAGGCATATGGTCAGCACTTCCAGGGCTTAAAATAAATCTGCATTTTAACATGTGAGATTTTATTATGCAAAAAAGAGCCCACATGGGGTCTAATCTTGTTCTTATGCTGCACACGTCTACTTGTGCATTCTGAATGGAATAGCACATTAGGCCCCAGGCCTCCCATTTTATGACATTGCAGAGATATTCTGGGTGAGGGCATCCTAAAAGTAGCATCAGCCTGGAACTGTGCAAGGTGCGGGAAAGAAAAGAAGGAAGAAGAGTAATTTTCCCTTTACTCCTTTTGTAGACCAGTCATTCTTCTTCTTTCTTCTTCTTCTTTTTTTTTTTTTTTGGTTTTATTTTCAATCAAGCATTTATTTAGGACCCACTATATGCCACCTGTTTCCCCAGGTACTTGGAGTGATGGTGGGCAAGATGGTACAGCGTGGATGCAAGGTGTTTGCCAGAAGAATCACCCCTTTATGCTGATTAGAAAAAAAAAAAAAACACACACACACACCCCTTTCTCCTGGGTGATGCAGCTCCATCACAGAACACCTACCATCGGCACTGGAGAGCATAAGGGATTTCAGACTGCACCCTTTTGACTAAGTGCCATTGCACTAGGCACATGATGAAGGCAGTTAACGTGACAATTTATGGAGAGCATCCTCAGCAGACAACAAACAAGGTGGCTAACTCTAATGCTGTGAGGGCGGCTGGCTTTGGAAGGGGGCATGTACATACTGGAGAAGTTTATTAAATCTCATTCTGTACCCTTTACTTACACAGGGACCATTTCTTATGTGAATGGGCAGAAAGTAGTGGTTTCTGCAGCATTTGGTTGAGCAAATACTTGAGGTCTTATATTTTAACACTCACTATCCTTTGTTCTAAGATTTTTCTAAACATTACTATTCTAGGATATAAATAGAAGAGATTAATGGTAAGAGATTGCTTTGTGGAAATTAGGGCCAAGTGTATTGTCCTGTATTAATAGAAGCTTATTTGAGGGTCCTAAATGGGGATATTTTTTATCTTTTCTGTTATGGTATGTCATCTAAGTTAATAAATAGTACAAAGGTAAAAGCAACAGCATCAAGCACAAAATTGTAGGCTCTGGAGACTGAGAGAATTGGATTTGGATTCTTTTTTTTTAAAGATTTGATTGATTGATTGATTGATTGATTTGCCAGAGAGAGAGAGAGAGAGCACAAGCAGGGGGAGCGTCAGGCAGAGGGAGAAGCAGGCTCCCCACTGAGCAAGGAGCCAGATGCATGCACTCAATCCCAGGACGCTGGGATTATGACCTGAGCCAAAGGCAGATGCTTAATTGACTGAGCCACCCAGGCTTCCCTGGATTTGGATTCTAATTCCAGTTCTTCCACTTACTTGTTTTGTTACCAAGGACAAGTTACTAATTTTTTATAGGGCTTGCAATAATACATCATTATTTGGGCACTCTGAGGATTAAACAAGGTAATGTAAGTAAAGCATTAAGCACAACCCAGTGCCTAGTACATATTCAATATGTGGTAGCTGTTGTAGTTGATGTTGCTGGTACTTTATAAAATTCATAAGGATTTGCAACATGTTAACTAGCATTAATCAAGACAATGGGTTTTCCGTTTACCTATATAGAAAGAGATGTGGCCGTAAAGCCATTATTTTATACATGCATAATTGCGAGCATTTTACTTCTGTGGCATTGGACAAATAATATTGGCTAACACATATGTGACTGTGCCAAGCCCTATCCTGTGTACTTCCTACTAAGTAACTCATAGCATCCTTATAATAATATTGTGAATAGATTCTATTATGACCATTTTGCAGATGCAAAAACCGAGGCCCAAAGATGAGAACACAGAGCTATTAAGCTGCAGAGGTGGAATTTTGACCCAGGCATTCTGCCCCAGCTCTGTATTTTTGATAGCAATGATATTCTGAATTTCAGTGATAACCAAGTTAACGCGTATATCCAAATACATGCACATATACTGCAATACATACGTGTGTGTATGTGTGTATTTGCCTAAAAAAGCTAATGCATAGAGACTTTGCAGGATATTTCTTTCTCTTTTGTTCTCTTGAGGTCTGTAGCCATGCTTAGACTTTTCTGTTTGTGGTCCCCTTTTCCCTAGCAGGCTCATTGAATTATACATCACATCATATGCAAAATGAGATGCTCAGTTGAACCCTCTCTGTTGCCCAGCAATGGATGATGGTTCCACGTTGCTTGAAGTTATGCTTATGCATATCCTTAGGCATTATTCTCTTTGTGTGCTTCCTCGCACCCTCCTCAAGTTATTTGCATGATGGCTCTGTATCCAATTATGTATCAAGTGGCAGAAGGATGACATTAATATGAATTAACTGTATTCTGCAAGCTCTTTGGTGATCTTTGGCCTTCAATGCTGAATAAACTGATGTGTCAGTTAGAACTTGTACCTGGCTGCATTTAACAGAAATCTGACTTTTGTAGCTTAAGCAAATAGGCATTTATTTTCCTCACATATCAGGAAATACAGGGGTCCTTTGTCAAGTACTATGTGGTGATTCTCAAGTCCTCAATATCCCAGATTCCTTATGTCTTTCCACACTGCTTAGTTTGTGTCTCTTCTGGTTTATGCCTCAAGGTCACAAAATGGCTGCTCCACCTCCTAACTCACATCCTCATTTCAATCAGGAAGGTGCCAGGTATTTCCCCCTACATCTTTTGGACAGGACTCTACCACAAGGGACTGTGGATCTATGGGCCTGGCACACTGCTCCCAGCAAGATCTATGTTCTGTTAGTAAGAAGCATAAATGCGAATTAGATAGCTGGGCAGTTTCTGCCATAACTGAAAACTCATACTGCAAAAGTGATTTACTGCTTACACAGATGTGCTACTCAAGCAACGTATATAAGATGTCTACTATGGATCTGGTGGTTTAGAGGTCAGTGAGAAGCACAACTGTCTTTCCCTAAGGAGACCTACCACCCTGGGGCACCTGGCGGGCACTCAGTCAGTAGATGTGACTCTTGAACTCAGGTTTGTGAGTTCAAGCCCCACTTTGGGTGTAGTGATTACTTTAAAATATGAAAATAAAAAGAAAAGAAAACTTGCCACCCAGAAGATGAGATGGGTGGGCAAACACGTAACTATAAAGTGTTATGACAGAGGCATACCTGTTGGAACTTTGAGGAATCAGGGGTAGGGTCAAGATGTACACATTTAATTCTGGGTAGCATTAAGAGAAATATGAACACCTAATGATGATAATAATGGCTGATTTTTCTTCACATGAACTATGTCAGGCATCTAAAAACATAGTTATTAATCACATCAACTTGATATCTTTCTGTCCCCCTCTTTATAACCAAGTTACATGAGGCAAAGATGAAGATGGATAATTTTCCCAAGGTCAAATAGCCAGGAAGTTAGCTGGAATTTGAACTCAGTCAGTGTACTGCGAGAGTTCTCGTCAGCAGCAGTCAATGCTGAGGACACTGAGAACACTTCCTTTGGCTATTCGTTTTGTTGTTGTTTTCTTAAAAAAAAAAAATCCAGAAATTTCTTTGGTTGTTGCCAGTGGTGTAGGACCCTTAACTTGTTCAGCATTCAACATATTTCATAAGTCGGCTTACCCAGGATTGGCAGGCGTTAGCTTGGTCACCCCATAGCACAGAAGGACCCTGTCCTAAAATCTTTTCAGTTAAGGAATGGTAAGTTACAAATATTCATATTTTTCTTAATATTATAAAGTACAATACTTTATGTCATTCCTTTGTCAAAATATCCCATTTTAAGTAAACTCTACACTTAACTAAGATTTAATCATCATTCATCTGTCTTTCCAGAGATGTTCTCTTGCTGCCATTTCTGGACAGCCCTCCTGGAGATAACAGCTTACTTGTCTTGGCTCAGGCTTTGGTTTCATTATACTTTCTTCAATACTTGAGGTGGTAGACGAGTTCTAAGATGAATCCCCAAAGACCCACACCCTCGTAAAACATCCTCCCATTGACCGTGAGAGGGCTCTGTGATGATGATGTGTTATCCCAATATCGCTCCCATAATTGGGTCTGGTTACTTGGCACAGTCAACTTTAAGAAAGGAGATTATGCTCAGTAGGTCTGACCTAATCAGGCCAACCCTTAAAAGGGCAAGGTTCTTCCTGGCAACAGAGGTTCAAAATGAGAAAGGGATTTAACAGAAGGGAGAGTCTCCATTACTAGCTCTGAAGAGAGAGGAGGGGACACATGAAAAGGAACCAGGATGGCCTCAAGTTGCAGAGAGTGGCCCCCCATGCTGACAGCCAGCAATGGAATAGGGACCTCAGCCTGATAACTGCAGGGAATTAAAGTTTGCTACAACCACATGAGTGGCATAAGACCCCAAGCTCCAGATGAGAAAGAGCCTGGCTGGTACTGTAATTTTGGCCCCATGAGACTATCAGCAGAGAGCTCAGTTATTCTGTCCCTGGACTCCTGACCAATGGAAACAGATAATAAATCCGTGCTGCCTTAAGTTACTAAATTGTAGAGAATTGGTTAGGCATCAGGAGATGGCTAATACACCTTGACTTTGATTCCAAATACTAACTCTTCTTTCTGGGCCTCAAATATGCATCTGAGAACTCACGCAGGTCATTTAGTGGGTACTAGAATGGGTTTTGCCCAAACTATACTACAGACATTACCATCAAGGTGAGGAATAGGGACCCAATATCATATGAATAAGTGTATTTATTTTTGTTACTTTATGATGTGTTCCAAAAAGATTTTACCTGTGTCTTCCCATTCACATACCTTCTAACACCCCCTACTAGGAGTACCAAAAAGGTAAAAATAAACACCATATGATACACTGATTAGAAGTCACAGTTCGGTGGAACAAGGACAAAGTCCAAGGTGAAAGAAAATTTAAAAAAAATACAAAACGAGTAGACCATGCACTAAGGGTTTTTCCACATAGTGAGAAATGCCATTTGATGCCCCTTTTCTTGCTGAGGGAAATACAGACCTTGTGGTATGGGTTGGGAAGGAAAATGCTTTTTCTGTTGGTTTCTGATTCATGGAGTACTTTAGCAATCTTTTTTAGCTTTCATTAACATATGAAGATTGAGTTCAGGGTTCAAACATAATAGGCATTGTTTGTCCAGAGCACACAATGGTCTTGCGTGAGGATAGAAAGGCTAAAGATTTGTGATTATGTGCATTTTTCGTAACTGTTTGCAAAGTTGAAATAAGGCACCTGCCTGTGATAAAATATGACCATCACTCACTCTTGTAAATTGCTCTTGCCCATTCACATTTAGAGGTCATTAATCTTGTTTCCCTTTATGGATGGACATTCAGCACATTCCCACAATTGATTTAGCGCTCTAGTTCAAGAGTGGTATAAAAAAAATTCACAAAGTGCAGTTGAAGAAAAATGTCACAGTACAAGAGTACAAGTAAGCAGGGCTATCTGTATCTTAACTGCAGAAAAACATAGGCATTTCCAGAAGGGCCTGTGAAAGGAGCAAAGGAACGAGACAAAAAGAGCCAATAAGTCATCATAAATTCTTAGCCTGGAAAGGACTTGTTAAGGCCCACACAGTATAGGAATTCCCTTTTGCACTATTGATAAGGGAAGACTACTGTAATATATAATTGAAAACATCCTGGATGTAGGCAAACTAGCTTATAAAGCACTGCATTCTTTCTATGATTCTTTAACCACCGAAGACGGATACTACTTTGAACATATATTGCAGTTTTTATACTTTGTGATATGTCTGATTTTCATCTCTTCCTCCTGTGTAATACCCTGAATGCTTGTAGGCACTTAGCATATTTGTGTTGAATGTAAATTTCTATTAAATTCTGGCTCCAATATGACAATCTAGATACTGCCTACTTATCACTCACATGACTATAAAAAGATAGTAAAAAAAATTAACACTGTGCACGTGGCTAAGGTGCTAATACTCTTTGTATGATCTTTCTTTTCTGATGCTCTTCCTCCAGGTCATTCACATGCCTTTAGACAATTATTTCTCCAATCTGTCTGATGGCCGTTTAAAATTAAATGTGAGTCGAGGTATCTGGTCACCTAGAAGCTAAAGTGCTTCAGCCTTAAATGTAAGACATAAAACCAGGAGGGCAGAAGGGAGGCTTCATCCTCCTGTTCTTCTTTATCTTCCATTTAAACTGATTGAGAATATTAAGCCATTATCAGTTCAATACTGAACAGAAGCTAGAGTATATTAATTATAACGAAAGTAACATCTCATAAAGTGTTTAATCAGGAGTAAGGAAGTATATGTCATTGAACAAACAGAAGAGAATTTAAAATCACATCATAGTCAAATGAATAAATATTTGACTTTCTGTAATGTGCAGGGCCTGTTCTTGCTGATATACATGGAAAACAAATGTGGTAAATATGACAATTTTCCCTCTCTTAGATGGCTTACTTTGCTACTGCACAATGCATGATTACCATGATTTCCCTTTAAAATGGTGTATATGTCAACGAAAGTGTTGACAATTTTCAACCAGTTTCTAATGTCTATTGAATTTTCTCTAATTGCTACCCTTCGTGTTCGTGTTTGAAATTGATGTGAATCACTGGCTGAACACATGGGTGTTTCAGAACCTGGGGGTGTGGGAGGTGTGTCTGATAGTTCTTTCCACTTCAGGCAAGGTATAACCATGTCTGTAAACTGCACCTCCCATAATTTATAAAAGTTGAGGACTTACTACACAGTTTCTCAAGAGCCCCACACAATTTCAGAATCTAAGCTTTCTGAAATATAACATATTCACAAGGTCTTACTACTTCTTTGCATATTTAAAAGCTCATTTTGCATAATAATTGATGGCACATGTTACATTGAAAAAAATTGAGTGGGATATACAAACCTAGGGCTCTGGCTGAAATGTTGAAAAAAACAGAGATTTTTAGTCTATACCCTGTGTAGGGGAAAAGGGAGGCAAGATGAAGAACAGGCAGGAAAACATGGGATACTCAGCACTGGGACTCAAGTTGCAGAGAGGAATTTGACTACTTGTTCTTTGCTATAATGTGCACTGTGAACTCAGTTTTCCTTTCTTGTGAGTTTTTCAGCCAACTGTACACTTCTTAAGAGTAACCTATAAGACTAGAACTTTCAGAGAAATAGAATAAAATGAGATTATGGTCGAAGATAGGCAGAGAGTAAAGGTCAATGGAAGGTGCCCAAATTTATCTACACCTTCCATAATCATATAGGTCTCATATTTGGATCAGGATAAGAGAAAAAGATTGAAAAGAAAAAAAATTATATTTCTCTAATCTCTAGAGACAGTATGTTATATAATACACTGAATGCTTGTAGGCACTTAACGTATTTGTGTTGAATATAAATTTCTATTAAATTCTGGCTGCAATATGACACAGTTCTACATACTGTCTGCTTATCACTCACATGACTATGAAACAGATAGTAAAAAATTAGCACTGTGCATGTGGCTAAGGTACTAATACTCTTTGTATGATCTTTCTTTTCTAATATATAGACAGCAGAAATTATTATCTATATCTAGGTCTATCTATTTATCTGTATCTATATATATATATCTATATATGGTAATCTTATTTTTAGAAAGAAACATTAGGGAAGCAATTTCCCTGGAGAATTCCAGAAGCATTTATGTGTATTATGTATTAATCATTCTTTAAAAAAATGTATATGTGTCTGTGCATATTATATTTTCCAATAAGATTAAGAAATGTGGCATTATGCCTAACTAAGATATAATTAAGATATAAGATAAATAGGAGCTTAAAGAGAATGAGATTGAAAGAGTTAATATTGAGTGCATATTTAAAAAAGTGAAATTTGGGACACCTGGGTGGCTCAGTTAGTTAAGTGACCGACTCTTGATTTCATCTAAGGTCAGATCTTGGGGTTGTGAGATTGAATCCCATGTCAGGCTCTGTTTTCAGTGGGAAGTCTGCTTGAGATTCTTTCCTTTTGCCCCTCCCCCTGCATGCTCTCTCTATCTCTAAAATAAATAAATTAATTAAAAAATAAACTGAAATTTAATTTTTGTTTTAGAATATAATCCATGGGTTGCCTTGGTGGCTCAGTTGGTTAAGTGTCTGCCTTGGCTCAGGTCATGATCCCAGAGTCCTGGGATCGAGCCCCAAGATGGGCTTCCTGCTCAGTGGGAGTCTGCTTCTCCTTCTCCCACTGCCCCCACCCCCCGCAGCTCATGTTCTGCTACTTTTTGTCTCTATCAAATAAATAAATAAAATCTTTTTTAAAAAAAGAATATAATTCACAATTCAGGGGCATCTTCAAATTATTAGCTTTTGTTTTGTTTTTCCTCAAAACTTCCCAGCTCTTTTGATTCTTAAAGAAATAGGAATGGGAAAAAGGAATCAGAGGAAACTAAAATTGCAGATCTGACCTTCATCTTGTCATGTGAGACTGTGCCTTCTGAAGAATGATACTTCAGTTTGCTATTTAGTGAGAGAATAAAGTTGTTCATGGTTAATGCAGTGGGTAATAGAATGGTGATTGATTTATCATAGTGTTAATCCATGACATGTGGTAAATAAGGTCATATACAGTGCCACAGGGAGTACCATACAGAGAGAGTGAGGGCTGCCAGAGCTGGGTGCAGGGAGCACGTCACACATATTGCCATGTGTATCCCAGGCTCTTGTATGTAATGGGGCACAGGGTTGCATACTTGGGTTCTTCAATGGCTGTTGAATTGAAAATGTTAGTACAACAATGTTTTAGAACTATTTATTTCATTAGAACATTTTGGAAAAGAACATTTGATCACAAATCTAAATTGATATTTGGGGATTATTCCTACCGTAATTCAATATAGGGATTTGATATCTCTAGTAATTCTACAGATATTCTGTGTGCCTCTTCTTACTTCTTCTTACTCATGCCAACCAGGACAACAACATCAAGTCATTAATGAGATAGACTGGGCCAAAGAAGATAAGGCCTTAGCTGGAGTAGGGGAGAACATTAAATAGGATAGCAAGAAATAACTTGGATTGGGTAAGATGTTATTCCGGGAAGTGGGAACTAGATTGGCAGCCCAGTCAAGTTGGAGTTCATTTCAGGATAGGCAGTCATGTACAGTCTACTGTGTATTTAGGGTCTGCTTAGTGTATTTAGGGGATTCTAATGTCTTTACTGTGTAAGAGATTACCGTCTTGTCTTGATGGAGAAATGAAGACAAAGAGCAGATTAGGGTGATAAACCTAGTGATGGGAAAACTGCTTATTAGAATTCAAACAAGAGATTATTTGACTATAAGAATGAGAAAAGTTTTCATGGAGTGAGATTTGGCATATTCTTGGACACTGGAAGATATTGCAAAAGATAAGAAAGGACATCTGAACTAGTGTGGACAGTGACAGCAAAGACACAGAAGTGTTTGTTTCTTTTTTAAGATTTTATTTTATTTGAGAGAGAGAGAGAGAGAGAGAGAGCACGAGCAGGGGAGAGAGGGAGAAGCAAGCTCCTCTCTGAGCAAGGAGCCCAACACTGGGCTCAGTCCCAGGAACCTGGGATCATGACCTGAGCCGAAGGCAGATGCTTAACTGACTCAGCCACCCAGGTGCCCCAACACAGAGGAGTTCTGATGCAAAATGTATGATCGGATTATCTAAATTAATCATCTAATCACATAGTCACCTGCTCTTACTTTAGTACACGGTACAATGATTTAATAGTCATGGTCTCTACTACCCATGGCAGGAGGAAATAATCTCTACTTTTGAAGAAGGCATGGTGGAACTCATAAGTCTCAACTGAACAGGGCGTCTCAGGCAGAAGTGAAGTGGCGGACAGGCCTGGGGCTTTATTCAGGAATTGAGAATAGCACGGGGTCAAAGGCAGACAAGAGGTCTCAGAATACAGACTGTCCCACATAAGATCATGGCCCGTATAGCGATCGTGCTCCAACCAGGGAGCTGTTGGGCTTTGTCTCGATTCTAACCAGCTTTCTGTGGGCACATTGGCGTGTTTTGTTTTTTGTTTTTTTTTTAAATCTCAGATACTAGATATTCTCTTTTCATTAAGTGTTTAACATCATCAAGTATTTTTCTAGTTGTCTTAACAGCTTCATCAACCTGTCAGGGCTTTGGTTTTTGTAGTTGTTATTTTCTGTCTTTTGCCTTTAAGATGAAAGATAATGTTACACAATAATAAAAATTCAGGCTTTGGTGCCAGACTGTTTTGGGTGTGAGTTTGACTTCTACTTTTTAGAGTCTATGTGACTTTGGTCCTGAATTTGAGGGTCAAATTGTTCATTTCTTATATGAGGATAATAACTGTGTATACCTATTAAGGAAACTCTTTTAAGCACTTAATACAGTGGTTAAAGACACAGACTTAGGAACTAGTTTCTGGTTTGAATTTTAGTTCTACTGCTTATTAAGATGTCATCTTTAGCAATTTATTTAACTTCTCTGTCTCAATTTACTTATCTGCCAAATCAGGTCAAAAATGGTACAATCTCATGGGGCTGACTTAAGGATCAAATGAATTATTATGTTTAATATACTTAAAACACTTCCTGGCTTATAGGAAACATCACATTCATGCTTTTTATGTAAAAAATATATTTCATAATTACTAATTTTATAACTTTAAGGCTTGTTTTTGTGAGTAAAGAAGATAACACAGTTCTATCATAGAGTAACTTTCAATAAAAGCTCTGGTACTCTAGGATAATAATATTTAACTCAAATATTCTCTGAGTCTGGTCTCAGAAAACTATTAGTAAATGATTACAAATAAAGGTGCACAATGAAATTAATCTACTAGACTAGTTTATATCTGATCATAGTATTTTTATTTCTAGAATCTTAAGATGTTTTAAGGGACTATAATAAATCACAGAGTTCAAAAATCGAAAGTCTTCTATAAACTAAAGTTATGATTCCATTTCAATGACCAGAATGAAATAAAGCTAAAAAAACAAAATCGAAAACCCAAATAGATTACTAAATCTGCCATGAAAACTTTGAGAGAATTTGTAAGATCAAGCCAGGATTTTCAGAGGACACTGAAATGCGTTCAGTAAGCCTAGGCCTTACTACACTAACCAGAAAGCAAAAACAGAGTCAGGATCAGGGTACCTTTGAATGTGGGTGTACCCTTTCAATGTCTCCTGACTTACCGTCTATAAAACTTCCTCAGCTTTCAGATGAGAAAATCAGAGCTTAGAAATAGGAAGTGTTATTGTCAAGGTCATAAAATTATCTGCCATTCAGACCTTGCTTACCTCCAGGCCTCATTCCTCCCAGTATGCTTCACTGCCTACTAAACCAAGCTTTACCTCCCCTCAATCTAGGTCCTTCCACGTTTAGTCCATAGTGCTATGCTATACCACGGGTTGGACAAGAGTTCTATACATTTGTCCCATTAGAATTCTCCAACCCTTTCTCTCCGAAAGTAATATGAGATTTGATTTATGATTTATCAGGTGGAAGCTTATTCTGCTTATGTATTTGCTGTTCTGGAATCCAAAGTGCCCCTGGATCTCTGTAGATAGTAATTGCATTGCATATGTTTCTGTTCAGTTCATGGAGATGCTGGAAATGGAAAAAAAAAATTACAGCATTCAATAATTCTTCCAAGGTTTTGTTTGATTTTAAAAAACCAGGGAAGAGTCCCTGTGGTGAGCCATAGACAGCTGAGAAGTCTCTTTTCTGATATACAGCTGACCCTTGAACAATATGGGGGTTGGGGCACCAGCCCCTTTACAGCTGAAAATCAATATACTACTTTTGACTCTCCAAAAACTTAACCACTGAAATTCCCCATAAGAGTGAAACCGTATGGTATTTGTCTTTCTCAGACTTATTTCACTTAGCATTATACCTCTAGATCCATCCATGTGGTTGCAAATGACAAGATTTCATTTGCTTTTATGGCTAATATTCCATTGTATATGTATATCACATAGGAGGAATTGAAGAAACAAAACAAATGGGCAAAGAAAAAAAGTGACAAACCAAAAATTAGACTCTTAACTATAGAGAACAAACTGATGGTTACCGGAGGGGAGAAGGGTGGAGGGGATGAATCATATAGATGAAGGGGATTAAGAATACACTTGCCATGATGAGCACTTAGTAATGTAGAGAATTGCTGAATCACTATATTGTACGCCTGAAACTAATATAACACTATATTTTAGCCATACTGGAATTAAAAAAAAAAAAAAAACCCAACAACTTAACTACTAACAGCCTACTGTTGACTGGATGCCTTACTGATAATAAAAACAGTTGATTAACACATATTTTGTATGTTATATGTATTATACACTGTCTTCTTACAATAAAGTAAGCTAGAGAAAAGAAAATGATATTAAGAAAATCATAAAGAAGAGAAGATACATTTATAGTACAATAGTGTATTTATTGAAAAAAATCTGTGTGTAATTAGACCTGCAGAGTTCAAACCCATGTTGTTCTAGGGTCAACTGTTTAGAATTAGGGGAAAAAAAAGTCTAAGACTTAATGAGTAAATCATTGAGAATTGGGGGTATGTATTAGTCAGGGTTCTCCAGAGAAACAGGAGCAATAGGAGATATATATAAATATACTATATCTATACGCAGTGGTGGAGCTGTTGTGTCCAAATTCTGCAGGTGGGCAGGTGGCAGGCTTAAAACCCAGGGAAAAATCACAATTAGAGCCCAGAGGAAATCTACTGGCAGATTTTTTTTCTTGCTTAGGGAAGGTCAGTCTTTTTTATTAAGGCCTTCAACTGATTAGATGAGGCTGACCCACTCACATTATGGAAGATAATCTACTTTAGATTTCTGTATAATATGCTGCAAATGTCATCTGTACAACACCAAACTCATAACCCTTTCCTCAAAAGAGGACATAGAGTTCTTGAAAGTCCCTGAGTGATGTTTATTTTTCTCCTTAACATCCTGTAACCTAAATTCTATTATGTAAGTTCAGCAATACTTAAATACTGTGATAGAAAGTCAATACATCTTACGTGATTAGAGGGTAAGAGAGGAAAGAGAACAAAGAGATTTACTTAATACACACAGAGACAAATTTATAACATACACATTTATAACAAAATAAGGAACAAACTCATGACAATTACAGTTTTCATTGATATAACTGATCATGTAGTAGTAGCTGGTGATTCATCGCTAATTTTCTTCCATCTCCCACTCATTCTTCCCTTTGCCTCTGCAAGACCTCAGCTAATCATGGTTCTTTACCTGGTGGGGTGACCTAAACTTTCATTTCTGAAGAGTCTGAATCATTAATAGTCTTCCTGAATTTGTTTTTTGTAGCTTGCCATCAACCGTAATCACAGGACATGGTGACACTAAGAGATGCCCTGCGTATTCTGGGCATACTCTTCTTTACCTCCATGTAGAGTAGCAGTTAGAATTCTCCTTGGTAGTCAGGATCAATCCCATCTAGTAACTCCCTTTTTTGCCTGTTGACTCAGAGGCATGAGAGCCCAGCGTTTCTGGGTGGTAGTTTTAACCTCCAGTTTAATGGAATCAGTATTGTGGGGTTTTTTGTTGTTGTTTGTTTTGTTTTGTTTTTTGTTTTGTTTTGTTATTTTAGCAAAATCGTTCCTCTCTTTGGAACTAAGACTTTCAGACCAAAAGAGCACAGAGTCATGGGAACAACAAGAAAAATCTTGCTAGTAGGTCACTAGAGGTAATAGTGAGTGGCACCACTCCTGTTTTCATCCCTTGAAACCTGGACCTGAGAATCCTGGCTATCGGAGAAACAGCATCATATATCAGATGCCAATTAGGGCATATAGAGACTCTTGAAGAACCTTGCTCAAGCCCTGCAAAGTATTGCCACTGACTTGGTGTTGTAACTGAGTCTTCCAATGGGCATTCTTCTGTTCTGTCAAGTCAGATGCTTTAGGATGGTAGGAAACATGGTGAACACCAGCAAATTCCATGATCATGGCCCCACTGCCATATTTCATTTGCTGTGAAGTGGGTTCTGTGATGAGATATAATGCTGTGTGGAATACCATGATGGCGGAAAAGCATTCTGTAAGTCCGCGGACGGTAGTTTTGGCAGAAGCACCTTATGCAGGGGAGGCACATCCTAGCCTGAGCTGTCTATTCCAATAATAACAAAATGCTGTTTTGTCATGATGGAAATCATCCAATATAATCAATTTGCCCTCAGGTAACTGGCTGATCACCACAGGGAATGGTGCTATATTGGAGACTCGGTGTTGTTCTCTAACTGAAAGATTAGGCATATAGCAGTAGCCGTAGCAAGGTAGGCCTTGTGAATGGGGTCCATGTTGCTACAGCCTTGACCTTGTAGAACCTTCATCCCTGTCTCCATGGCCACTTTGTTCATGAATCCTGTGGGCCATGATAGGATTCAATGGGGGAGAATATGACTGGTATCCACAGAATGAGTCATCCTATCCATTTGACTATTAAATTCCTCCTGTCAAGGTCGCCCTTTGGTGAGCATTCACATGGGACACAATTTCTTCATGTTTTTTACCCACTCATAGAGGTCTCTCCACATACCTCATCCCCTGACTCTTTGTCATCAGTGCTCTAATCATGTTCCTTTCGAGTCCCTGATCATCTAGCCAAAGTATTAGTCACAAGCCATGAATCAGTATATAGTTGTACATCTGGCCATTGTTTCTTCCAAGCAAGATGAACAACCAGGTGCTCTGCTCCAAGTTCCGCTTGTTTGAAAGGTTTCCCTCACCACCGTTATTCAGGGATGTCCCCCAGAACCGTTCCAGTGCTGCAGCTGTCCACTTTTGGCTGATCCCTAAGTACTGTGCAGAATCCCCTGTAAACCGGATCATACATCTCCCATTAAGGTCATATGTGAGGACTGAAAGAAAGAAGGTAGTACAATAGGAATGGGGACCGTGGGCATTTGGGTCACTTACTCACATAACTTACCTGTGCCTTCAGTGCCTGCTCAAGCCTGATCACACATAAGACACTTCTATTTTGTGATCACAGTCACGTGCTGCTGTGCACACCTAACTTTGTGGCTCAATTTTGTGGTTGTTATTGACCCAGATAACACCCAGATCATGATAGGCAGCTCAGGTCTCATTTTAACTTGGTGGCCCATGGATAAGCATTGAGTCTCTACTAAGACCCAGTAACAAGCCAAAAGCAGTTTATCGAAAGGAGAGAGTAATTATCTGCAGAGTTTCAGGGCTTTGATCCCAAATCCTAAGGGCCTGTGTTGCAGTTTACCTATTGGGCCTGCCAAAAACTCCAAATAGTGTCCCTATCTGCCACTGGTACGTCAAACATCATTGACTCTGCTGGGTCATAGGGCCCAAGTGGCAGAGCAGCTGGTATGGAAGCCTGAACCTGTGAAAGAACCTTCTTTTGTTCTCGGCCCCACTCAAAACTAACAGCTTTGGGCTCATTCAGTAAATGGGCCAGGGAAGCACACACAGATCAGGACTATGCTGCCTCCGAAATCCAGAGGCCCACTAGGCAGAGATTCTAGATCCACTGTTATGGCTCAGAAACCTAGACAGAGCTGTAATAGTTTGGTTGGTTGAAACATGGACCAGAAGGTGGCGCATACTAAATGAACTTAAAATGTTAGAGCTGCTCTGGTAAATAATCGAAGGTATTCAAAGGTTTAGGAAGCTTGACATGTTATAATGGATTTTTCTTTTAAGATCTGTTCACCCCCTCTAGGAGGGGGCAGAAGGCACACCTTTCACCATGACTTCAAGAAATAAATTTGTGAGGGGGACACCAGCAACCCTGAAGAGCTTTCTGATCACTTTTGCCTGTAGGCCAGAAAATGCAGTGGGAACTGCTATCCCTGAATTGGGAAAACAAGATCCAGTGGGGGTAACTGGATCTTGGGGTGGCAAGAGCAAAGTGGCGGCACTCAGTTGCCTGGGGCAAGGTGGGCATGGCTCCTGTAATGGCAAGTAGAGTCAAAACAGCAATCGTAGTCTGACTCACAGAGACCTTAGGCATTGGGTCATTGATCATGGTATTTCTAAAAGTTAAAATATGGAAGCCTACTAAATTCTTACTTCATATGGATAAGTAAAAGATTTCTAGGTCAAGTGAACAAAAATCTAACTTGAATCATAAAAACAGAATCATGCTCCCTCAATGAGTCCTCAGCCTTGAGACAGTTTGTGTGCTCAGAACCCCTTGAATGAAGGTGAGAGGCCAGGGGGCCTTGAGAAAGGACCCGGCCATATTTCCAAAAATATATTCTGTTCATCTTTTCCTGTCCTTTCTTAAAGTGACCTATGGCCTTCTCTGCACTTGAGAAAAGGAAATATTCAGACATTTCAGGGATTACTGGACACTGGCTCTGAAGTGCCACTAATTCTGGGAGACCCGAAATGTCCCTGTGGTCTACCGGAGTAGGGAGGCCAGATGATGATGCAGTTTTCAGTCAGGTGTGTTTCACAGTGGGTACAAGCGTCCCGGAACCCATCTCATGGTATTTGTCTGGGTCCAAAATATGCAATTACGACAGTCATACTTAGCAACTGGCAGAATTCCCAAATTGAATAAGATATTCAGTTTAACCCCAGAGAATCCATAAACTAAAGGGTGAGACAGGTACATTGGGGTATATCTTTTTACTTTGTTTTATTTATTTATTTTTATTTTATTTTTTATTTTATTCTTAGAGCATGAGAACACAGATAAGTGTGTGAACAGGGGAAAGTGGTGGGGTAGAGGGAGAAGGAAAGAAAGAATCCCAGAGAGACTTCCTGCTGAGCATGGGGCCAGATAGGGGTCCGTATCTCAGGACCCAGAGATCATGACCTGAGCCAAAATCATGAGTCAGACGCCAACCCACTGAGCCACCCAGGCACCCCCAGGGTTGATAATATTTTAAAGTGTTTTTAATCTAAAATTTGTTATAAAATTTTCTAAAATTTGGTTATCTTATCTTTGAAACAAGAAGAAATTTTACTTGCAGTTTATCAGTATTCTTGTCAGGTTGATATTTCCTCATTTAAAATTTTGTCTAGTTGATGAAGGAGAACTCTAAAATTTTGAGATATAATTTAAAAGTATTTCATGGAAAGGTAATAAATCCTTCTCAAAATTAGTTAATGACACAGATTGCCTCTTTTCACTGACAATTTCATATATTTGTTGATTCTCAATTTCTTAGGAGTTTCCTGTCCTATTGTTGTGCTTCAATTTTATCATTGCTATTTTGCCACTCCATAATTAGTTTTACTGGTAGTTTTCTTCAATTGAATAGTTAAATGTGATTTGAGTTACTATGATTAAATCTAATGGATTGCATTTCCTGCTGCCTTGTTTGATTGGCAATGTGGAGAAATAGAAACACAGTTGGTGAAAGAATTCAAACTATCATTTCATATCTTGGAAAATCTCAATGTCTAAATTGTCTTACTTTCTCATTTCTTAGCAATAGTTCTGTCAAGGACTTTAAATACAAGTCCAAATTTATACCATTTTTTAAAACCCAATTAATCAGAATAATTTATGTGAGTGGCCTAACAAACCCCATAAAATTATTTTTCCCTTTTTTTTCTTATAAAGGTAATTCTTCACTTAAATTAACTGGTACATCAGTGACTTTAGATTATTTTTAAAAAATGTTGTCAGAACATACCTGGAATACCTCAAAAACTCTTGCTTTGGCTACATTATTTTCCTTGTGCCAAAAAGTCTCACTTGGGGATCCTTCTTTCAAGACTGGTGAGTTCACACAATCAGACATCCTAGGCCATAGCGGAGAAAATATGTGCATTCAGATGGAGAATTTTTATGAAATGTGCAGCATGCCTTGCAGCAGATTTGTTTGGCTGTCAAAGCCTCAATTACAAGCTAGAACACAGTTTCCAAAATCCAGAGTGCAGAAATTGAAATCTCTGGTGCCCAAGGAATGTCACTTTTCTGGGACTGTGCTTATATTTGCAGGAGAGGTTGCCAAGATCGTGTTAGAATTTGCCTTGTAAAGGTAGAGCTTTTACTACTGTAATAAAAATATGGAAACATTAGAAATGGCAGGATGTTACTACGCTCTTTTTTTTCTTTATGGTTGTACAATTTATATTTCCAAAGGATGCCTAACAAAAAAAGTGCAGCCAGGAAAAAAAAAAAAAAGACTGTGTATTGAATGTCATCTCAAACAGACCTGAATCTAGAAGAAATGTGTCATTGTTTTAAACTGGCCTTGACTCCATACTGACTGTCTCTTGGGTTGCTGATGAATTATCACTGGTCTTGATGTGATCCTGATTGGGGGATTTATTACATAAGTATCCATCAAGATGGATGCAGTGCTGCTCTCTGTAAGCTCTCTTATTCTAGAAAACATTTTCCTTTGACAATTGAAATGGACCTTTTAGTTCGGCTAAATTATCATGAGCATTTTTTTTAACCTCCCATGGCACTGGTGTGTTATAGTGTTCTACTGTTTGGGGAATTTGTTGAGAGGAGGAGAAAAAAAAAATAAAAGTGTACATTTTACTGTTGTTAATGTTGTTTTGAATTTTACCTTTTTTGTTTGTTTGTTTTATTTAGCAACTAGCTCTCTTGTTTTTTTTTTAATTATGATATGTTAGTCACCATACAGTACATCATTAATTTTTGATGTAGTGTTCCATGATTCATTGTTTGCGCATAATGTCCAGTGCTCCATGCAATACGTGCCCTCCTTAATACCCTTCACCAGGGTAGCCCATCCCCCCCACCCCTCTTCCTCTAAAACCCTCAGTTTGTGCCTGACTTACATAGAGACAAGGGCATGGGCATTACAATTAGCAGTCACTATGGAATGGGACTTACAGACTTGGAGTTCTGGTGTCAGACAATCTCAGTTTGAATCATCATTCAGCCACTTAATTATCTCTGTGACAAGACAAGTTCTTTTTTTTTTTTTTTTTTTTTTTTTTTNTTTTTTTAAAGATTTTATTTATTTATTTGACAGAGATAGAGACAGCCAGCGAGAGAGGGAACACAAGCAGGGGGAGTGGGAGAGGAAGAAGCAGGCTCACAGCGGAGGAGCCTGATGTGGGGCTCGATCCCATAACGCCGGGATCACGCCCTGAGCCGAAGGCAGACGCTTAACCGCTGTGCCACCCAGGCGCCCCAAGACAAGTTCTTAAACAAATCCAAATTTTGTTTTCTCATCTTTTAAGGAAGTAAAATGTCAGGACCTATTTTGTACAGTTACGGGGCAGATTTAATGAGACGGTCAGTGGAATTTGCCTAGCACAGCACTTGGCATGTCATAAGCCATGTGAGCAATTGTTTATGCAGTTTCAACCCCAGTCTCAGCAATTATTGGCTAGGTGACCTAACCCTGAAGTATTTGCTTTCTCATACCTGTTTGTTCATCTTTAAAATGAAGATAATGATACCCCGCCTGGAGAACTCTTGAGAATTAAAACTGGTGTAAGGTGTCAAGTGTTTGACATTTAGCAGTCGATCGGCATATACTA
Source organism: Ailuropoda melanoleuca (assembly GCF_002007445.2). Classification (NCBI taxonomy): domain Eukaryota; kingdom Metazoa; phylum Chordata; class Mammalia; order Carnivora; family Ursidae; genus Ailuropoda; species Ailuropoda melanoleuca. Next base: position 94,122,519 of record NC_048228.1, read on the forward strand.
GTTTACGCCTCTCTTCACTGTCACTCACAGTAACAACAAAATAATAGCAACAACCACTATTAAATGCTTCCTAAGTTGTCAGTCTCTCTATACCCTACAGAAAGACAGATGCCATTGTGCTTCTAGTAAAATAATATGCATCAGTGGCATGAATTCACAATTTTGTGAAATGTCTGGGGTGCTGTGGTTTTGTGTTGAATAATTAGTATCTTTTACTTTGGACCCATGTGTAATGGTTTCCATCACATTATTTCTTATTTGCCCACCATGAAGAAATCAATTGTTTTCTCTTTTATCCAGCTTCTGCTAGAAGAAAAAGTAATCTGATCTAAAGCCTTGACTGAGGTTATATGCCTTTTCAAGGTTCTTAGGTGAACTTTCTACCTCTACAGAGGGAGTTCTTTAGTAGACCCTGGAGCTTTTCAAAGAGAATGTCAATATTACATCTCATTGTCTGCTGCTCAGCAGGAAAAATCGTGGACCCAACACCAGGTGTCTCAGTACAACGTACAACATAAAGGTTTCATTTTCTAGTGCTGCCTGGGTATTTGCAGCATTTCAGATAGGAAAAAAAAAATTCAATCTTTATGGATAAGTCATTTCTTTCAAGATTTTCAAGTAATAGTTTTAGAGAAATATTACTTTCTCATTTCTTGGCAGTAGTTCTGTCAAGGACTTTGAATTCAAATCCAAATTTATATCAGATTATTTTAAAACCCAATTAACCGAGAGTATAGTGTGTTAAAAGAAGCACATTCTGATGATTGATTTCCTTGCGGCCTCCGTTCCTCTCCAGAACTCTGGTCTGTCTGTGAGGATGGAAAACAATGGATTGATTTAATGTATCTGGGCACTTAACACAGAACTTTAATAAGAATGTCGAGAATTGTCATTAGAAAGGATGCTGCCATTTATGTGCTCATTTCCCAAGAGCAGAAAATCTATTACAGTGATTTGAATAAGTTTCTATGAAGTGTGGAAAGGCACTGGATTTTATGACCTGCTTGTTGGGTCAAGGTGCCGATTTGCCAGAACAATTTATTTTAAAATAACTTTATATACATGTGTTATATTGTTGTGACAAAAGAAGATGACTTCCTCAATATCTTTCAAAAGTGATCTATAGTTCCTAGGATATAGGTCCTTTACGTCTCTGGTTAAGTTAATTCCAAGGTAACGCATGGTTTT